>NC_133618.1:596468312-596805812 GCF_048593235.1 Sminthopsis crassicaudata
GAATAGTCTTAATTTTTTAAGAGGCAAGATCCTTAGCTGAGAGGGAAGGGAAAAGAGGCATGAGGGAGCTTGAGGAGGGAAGAAAATATTTGGAATGAATGGTTTCTGTGTTGAATGAGATAAGGAAAACATTAAGGGAAAAAAGGACTAGTTTGGTACAATAAGGGCCTATTTGAGATTGGATAAACAAATTTATAATGGCCCCGTCAGATTGGCTATGAGACTTCCTCCAGTTTCTTTCAGAAGATTGTGGAGAAAAAAAAAAAGAAAAAGAAACCACAGATGAAAAGCCTGAAGCTTACACAGATTTTGCCCAAAATCACTTCATTTCATCACTGTCTGACCAAGGACTCAAATCAAATCCTGTGCTGTTAACAGAAACCATAGGAGAAAGACAAAGATAAAATGTTAGTTTATTTTTGGCCTTGTATACTAACTTCCTACCACAGAGGCTGGCACATAATAAGTACTTAATAAATGTTCATCAAAAAATCTGACGATAGGTGACTACAAAATTTGAGCATTTATGTGAGTCCAGCATTATATCAAAAAATAGGACAATGATAAAGTAATCTCCCTAATCTGAAAAAGCTTATGTCTTTGGGGTGCATTTATACCTCCAAACTGGCAAATGTTCTATATATCAGGGCTTAATTTAATGTGTCATTGATTGTCTAGACTTAAGTAAGCAATGTTAATATTGAAGATTAAGCTTTAAAGTTAGTTGGACATTTTAAATTTTTACTTATTTTGCAGAGAGCAGATTGTTTAACACCTCTGGATGTGAGAGCTTTTGGAAACCTGGCAACTTATTGAGAATGGGAGAGAATAGAAGTAAGGAATAATGAAGAATTGAAAGTGACTCTGGGATAGAAAACTTGGATAGGTGAAAGATGGAGTGTCTTCTATTTTGCTGAACAAAGCAAGGGTGTTAATAATACTTGCACCTACTTTCCTTCCAATATTGTTAAAATGAAAGTACCCTATGAACAGTAAATTGATATAGAAAAGGAACCTCTCATTATAGGTGGAATAGGAAGCTATACAACTTTTTGAGTACTAGAATGGAATGATGAATGCCAGGTATTTACTTTATGCTAAGCTCTTTACAATTATTATCCTTATTAGGTAACACTGGGACTTAAATGCTATTATTACAGCCATCTTACAATTGAGGAAACTGAGGCAAATGAGGGATTGCTGTATGAAGCACTGAACTTGGAATCAGCAAGATCTGGAATCAAATACCACCTCAAACATGTAATAGAGGTGTGATTTTGAACAAGTCACTTAAGCTCCTTGAGACTCAGTTTTCTCACCTGTAAAATGAAAAAAAAAATTAGAATATACAACTTCTCCAATCTCTTCCAATTTAAAATCCATAAGCATATGTAATCACATGAATATCTCTGAAATAAGTGCTGTCTGTTCTTTATTAAAGAAACAAGATATCTTTTTTGAATACAATGTTTCCTGACAGACTCAAATAAACTTGCTATAAAATGTAAAAAAGAAGAAGAAGAAGAAGAAGAAGAAGAAGAAGAAGAAGAAGAAAGAAAGAAAGAAAGAAAGAAAGAAAGAAAGAAAGAAAGAAAGAAAGAAAGAAAGAAAGAAAGAAAGAAAGAAAGAAAGAAAGAAAGAAAGAAAGAAAGAAAGAAAGAAAGAAAGAAAGAAAGAAAGAAAGAAAGGAAGGATGAGCACTGTGTGAGCAGTGGAGGGGAAGAAGGGCACAAAAAGGAGATTTATTAGAGAAACTTTAAGAGTTTGATTTCCTCCCAGATCAGTTGATAAAATAACAAGGGATATAACACTGACACCAAAGTACTAATGAAATTATAGAATATTAGGAACAAATAGGAGACAATAAAGTGTTAAAGTCTTAATCAAAAATATAAGTAACAAATTACTCTTTAAGCAAAATTACTCTTTAGTATAAAATATTGTAATCAAATTTCTTGGAAATATAAAAAAGACTCACCATTTGACTAGAGTTTAGCACAGTACCAAGCATATAATAAATACTTTTAAAATGTCTTTTGATTAATTAATTGGCTTTTAAAGGACAAGAATTTTTCTCTAGGGAGGCAGTTGAGGCAGGAGGCCAGTCTGAAAAACTTGGGGATTGTCAAGAAAAAAAAATAGTTATAAAAGCAACTAGCAGAAATGCTATGATTAGGGAGAAAAGTAGGAAACCATATCAGGAAAAAAGATATCTTTTAGCATTGGAGGTATGAGTCATATTGGCTTCCGTAAGTATGTACTTTCCTAGTATCATATTCAATACATGTGCCCACTCTTCCCATTGATGTTGTATATATTTGAGATTTTTTTGTTTTCTTTTTTTGTTTTTTTGCTGAGGCTATTGGGATTAAGTGTGTATTGTATAATGAGAAAGAACACTTCATGTTTATAAGAAGAATATTTTTCTACCTATTGTTCTACACATTGAAAGCCTTTGCTCTGAGATAATTGTGTATTTTTATAAATTTAAAGGTAGAGGGTAAGAAGTTGTAGGTTTACAAGTATGGATCGACTGAATATCTTGAACTTGGGGTAATAATTTCCCAGGGGATACAACCCTGAGAGTAAGGGCTGGGTAGGGTAGTACGGTTCCATTAGGATGACCATTTGGACATCATCAATGTGAAGAGTGGACAGAGAGTTTAGAAAAACTAGGTTAAGGTGCAGTTTTAATAAGGGAAACCACTTTGATAACCTAATCAAGATTTGCATCAAAACCACGTTGGAAGGGCAGTAAGATGGCACAGTGGATAGCACACTGGTCCTGGAGTCAGGGGACTCCAAGTTCAAATCCTTTTAACTCTTGCTAGCTGTGTGACCCAGAGCAAATCCCCAACTGCCTCATTCTCCCCTCAAAAAAAGGGAAGTGCTATTCCAAAGTTGTCATTTATCATGAAATTTGACAAACCAACTCAATATTTGGCAAACATTGGTAGAAAGAAATATGCCATCTGAAGAAGCAGCCTGACTTAATAAAATGCCAAGGGCTACAAGCTCATTTACTGCAGGACAGCTCGCAGACTTGTGTTATGCTGGAACCTCTCTGGAATGTCCATGGTCATGCTGCTATTTCTCCAGGGACAAGATACCCAGCTGACACTCAGAGACAGTATCCAGCTGCAGCCCCTTTCTTCAGTGGTGTTCAGACCCTGTGTGCTCCTGGAGCAGAATGCTGGAGGGATGGACAGAAGATATTTTCTGAAGCTAGAAAATAAGGGAGAAGTGTGTTCTGAGAAGTCACCATAGTGGTTCTCTCCGATTTAGTCCTTTGGAATAGGAGAAGGTTCTAATTAGGAATTTTTGCTGCTGAGATGAGAAGACTGGGTGAGATAATGCTCCTGGAAAGGGGAGGAGGACACTGAGACCCCGAGACTCTAAAGCAGAGTGGAGAATGGCTTCACCTCAAGCCATCCATTACTTCTAATTTTAATAAATTATTTTTCTAACTAGTTGTTAAGCTCTATGGCTTTTACTTTGTTGAAGGACTACAAGTACTCTGAAAGCCTTCTAAAAATAACAGCCTGGAACAAAATCTTTTTCGTTCCATCTCTCCTTCTCCAGACCAAATTATCCTATCTAATAGGGAGCATTTATATTGTGTCTACTATGTGCCAAATGCTTTGCTGGGAGATAGGTGTTATTAATGTCCCCACTTTACAGTTAAAGAAACTGAGGCACACTAGAAATCGCCAATGAAATAAACCCTGGGATAGAAAAGCTATATCTCACCAGCCCTGAAGTTAGGACCTGAATTCAAATTTGACCTCAGACACTTAATACTTCCTATCTGTGTAACTCTGGGCAAGTCATTTGATCCCAATTGCCTCAGCAAAAAACAAAACAAAACAAAACAAAAAACAAAAACAAAAAACCCTATATCTTTGGGGTGGATTCTGAAAGGTACAAGTCACTTTGACCTTGATAGTTATAGCCTATTGATGATGATAATCACAATATTTATATGATTTTATTACATATAATTCTTTATATATAATATATAAGTGATAATCTTAGTTATATCATTCATAACATACAATATGTTTTATAATATTTATGATGTGATATATTAATATACCATGTAACAATATATAGCTTATAGTTATAATATTTATGTGTTATAATACATATATGATAATAATTAATAGTGATTTAATATTTACAAAACACAACTCACAATAACCCCATTAGTTAAATAATGCAAGAATTATCTCCATTTTTTAGAATAAATCAAGGCTTTGAAAGATTACATGATTTGCCTATGGTTGCTTACCAAAATGTCTAAGGAATTGAATCCAGCTCTCCTAACTAGAGATACAGCATTATTTTTACTGTTTCACTGCCTGTGTTAGAGCTGAAGGGAGCCTTAAAGAACATTTACTCACTATCCCTCAACCCTTTTTATAGATAAGAAAATAAAGGTCAATTGTAGAGAAATGAATGAGTTAGGGCTAAATGGAGTTAGATCTCATCTCTTCATTTCCAGTCCAGGGCTCTTCGCATTATTCCAAGCTACATTTCAAATAGGTTTTACTAAGTCTGTCCACCACTAATTCAGGTGGAAATCCCTCCCCCAAGTAGACAAGTTGAGAAAGATGGGGAGGGGAAGGGATTTGAGGGGAAGGGTCCTTTTTCCTGCAGTTTCCTCTTTTTCTGAACTGTTGAAAGGACTTTGTAGCTCATTATGTCAAGAGGTCCCCAATGGAACAAGCAGGCAGAAAAATGGAATGGAAGTTCAGGCTCTTCACATTGTGTTCTTCCCCCACTTTAACTTTGTTTGTTTGGTACAAGATAGTGAAGGACAAAAGAAATTAAAACCACAAGAAGAGAACAAAATATATATAGGCCCTGTCATTCTATCTGCTATGAAAGTTTCTAAATTAAATTTTATTTTTACTTTAACAAAAATCTGCTTTCTCTCTCTCACCCATCTCCACTGAGAATGAAAGAAAAACAGAGCCTCTCTTACAAATGTGTCTAGTCAATCTGCTATTAAAGCAGAAGATGCTTTTAATGATGATCTTACAGACAATAAGCTTACGTCCCAATACTTTTGTTCAATTATTTACAAAAGGTCGGTATTTATTAATGGAATAATAGCAGGCTAGCAACCTTTCCCAGGACTATTTCTATCAGAACTCCAAGTAACCAAGATAAAATGAAAGAGAAAAAAATTAGGATAGTTACTCTACCCAAAAGATTAGATTAAGCTACAATCATTTTGTTGTTATTCAATAATATCCAATTCATTGTGACTCCACTGAGATTTTCTTGGCAAAGATATTAAAGTAATTTGCCTTTTCCTTCTTCAATTCATTTTAAGATGAGGAGGCAATCAATGTTAAGTGGCTTGCCCAGTAAGTACCTGAGGTCAAATTTGAACTCAGACCTGGCACTTTGTGCTACCTGCCTAACAACAATATTAGTTCATTTTTATATGTTAGGAGCAGCTAAGTGGTGCAATGGATAGAGCACCAGCCCTGAATTCTGGGAGGACCTGAGTTCAAATCTGGTCTCAGACACTTAACACTTCCTAGCTGTGTGACCCTGGGCAAGTCACTTAACCCCAGCCTCAGGGAAAAAAAAAACTGGAAAAAAAACATTTTTATATGTTGTTACTTTAAGGTTTGCAAAGTGCTTTTAAGTATATTTTATAAAAGAGCTGGGCTTGGAGTTCAAATCCTCTATCATGTACTTATTAGTTATGTGGTCCTTAATTTCTTACCCTCAGTTTTTTTATATGTAAAATGTAGAGAATAACAGCACCTCCCTTACAGGGTTCTTGTGAGGGTTAAATAAAATGTATATATGTAAAGCACTTTGCAAACCCTGGAATGTTATCTAGTAAATATTACATTATTAGGCATCCAGGTGGCACTGTGGAAAGAGTGCTAGATTCATAGTCAGAAAGACCTGACTTCAAATGTGACCTCAGATACTCCCCAGCTGTGTGATTTGGGGCAAGCCACTTAATTTTTGTGTGCCTCAGTTTCTTCAGCTGTAAAGCAGGGACATTGATACAGCTATCTCCCAGCAAAGCATTTGGCACACAGTAGACACAATAGAAATGCTTTTATAAATACTAGCTATTGGAAAGGATAATTTGGTCTGGAGGAGAGATGGAGCAATGAAGTGTTTCAGACTTCCTCACCTAGCACTTGAAAATAAGAATAAACAATTCTGGACACTAGTTCCGCTTCTTTTACCAGTTAGCTGTGTGATGAAGCTTTCCCACATAAATAGTATGTAAGTATTGTTGTGTTGCTTGAAGAGACAAAATAGAGATCTCTACTCTCCTTCTCCAAGAGAAACTTTAGCTCCTGCCAGGAGAGGAAGCAGAACATTAAGTGCCAGAAGTTTGGTCTCTCTGCTCTCCTCAGAGAAATGGGCTATCAGACTAGAATTATATCTATTTGTTTGCTTAATATTATTTGCCATTTTCAGGTTCAAGCCAGACTTCTTATTGCTATGCATTAATGAGGGAGGGAGGATGCAAACTTTAAATCCAACACTTCACTCCTTTCACATACACACACCCTGAGCATACAATGCAAATTAGCAAAAAAATTCATTTATTCAGGTTGATAGCAAGACAGAAATCTGAGAAACTTTGCAGACAAGACAGAGTAAAGGACTCCCTCACTGGAAATCAGGTAACTCAGCTCAGCAAAGAAAGAGAATCCTAGATCTCAGGAGAAATTTCCTGAAGTCTCTCCCAGTGTAGCAAGCTGGGGAGGGGGATTGTGATAGAGATTGCCAGCTCTCCTCAAATCAGCTTCATCTCAGAGCCTTTTCAGAGTAGAAAGGAGCTTCAGCAACCCGAAGTGGGATTGGCAAAATCCATTTTCTCTCTCAAAGCTGGAAGCCAGAGGCCCTTGAAACAACTACAGAGTTCAAAAAGAACCAAGAGATATGAAAAGACTCTCTCCTCTCTGACTCTTGTCAGCTATACCCTGTCTCTCATGCAGGTTTAGGGAAATGATCTCCTTAATGAGGAGAGAGTCCCATTCCAGTGGGTCTGGGGACTCAAGTTACAATTGGGTGATATTCTTGTTTGTTTCCCCATCTATAAAAATTGGAGGAGTTGGAGAAGCTGAACTACATGGTCTTTGCCATCATCCTTTCCAGTTTCAATATTGCACATATCTATGAATTCTTATTGGGAAAATTCTCATCCAAGAGAATTGCACTAATTTTTGGAATAGCACTAAGTTCTTGGTTTAATTATAAGTGGCTTGTCAGAGAATAGCTGAGAAGGAATGATTAAAAGAATCATCTGACCTTTCCTACTCTGAATTCTACCCTTTACCTGGCAGGAGGAGATTTGGGGCATCCCATTCTATTGTCATTTGCCACAGGTTGAAATGGATGTCTTGGAAATGTGATGTTACCAAGGGACACAGACAAATGGAAAATGTCAGCCCTTTTCCACTCACTGAGCCTCAAGTCAGACTATTTACCATTGCAATTGATTTTAAAGGTCACCAAAGCCCTGCTTATCAGGTAGCACAACAGATCTTTCCCACAGATGGAAATTGGAGGAACCATAAGTGGCTAATAGGGCAAAGAAGGAGACTGAGAGAGGCTCACAAATGAGATACTTAATGATGACTTTGCACCATTGAGCAAGAATTTGGCAGACTTGAAATATCCACTTTGCCTATAATAATTGGGGTGCCCCCACCCCGTTTTATTCAGTCCCTGCTCAGATGAGGAAACTGAGGATCAAAGATATGAAGTGTCCAAAACCAGCAAGTTTTTGGCAGTGCTGAGATAGAAATCAGGTTTTCTAACTCCCAGGTTAGTGTTCTTTCCATATCACACTGTGAGGTAGGGCAATACACTAAGTTCTCCAAGACTGGAGTCACAGGAAAGCTCTGATACTCACTGTCTGTGTAACCTAACTCAGTTTCTCTGGATTTCGGTTTCTCATTCAAAAAGGAGGAGGACTGGACTAAATGGTCCCTAAGGTGAGTCCAACTACAACTGAGAATTTATAAAGGTAATTTTGTATTTGAGTCCTTTATTTTCCATTGAAAGCACAGTGTTGGATGAGGCTCTGGAAGTAATCTAAATTTCTTCTAAAAGAAAGAATCCATCCCATCCTTGACCCCATGATTGTAGGGACTTTGCTAACTCAATGCAAAAGGAAGTAATCTAAAGGGTGCATCTGGAGTACAGTAGACAGAGCACATTGCTAGTGAGGAGGCTCTGCTTGGAATCCTTGCTATAAGATATTTCCCAAAAAGCTATTTTATCTTTCTTGTCTCCATTTAAATAAACAGGTTTATTTTTTAATTTTAATTTTTATATAATATTTAAAATAGGTCAGACTAAGATGGACTTTAAGGTTACTTTTGATTTAAAATGTGGGATTCTATGAATTTCAGTTCCAGTAATGTCATCTGGTCTCTTCGTAGACAGTTATACCTCCGCCAGAGGAAATGTATTCCCATCTCTTACAGCAATCATGAGCTTAGTTTGAATCCTCACCTGGACTCTTTTCTCATTAGTCTCTCTGCTCCTGGCTTCCCTTTCCTAATTAATATTATATGACATACCTGGCAAATTTATATTCCTCAATGACACTGTCACTATCCTGCTCAAGAAGTTTCTCATTGGGAAGGCTATACAGTACAGTGGATAGATCACTGGCATTGGAAGCAGGAGGACCTGAGTTCAAATCCAACTTCAGACACTTTATATTCACTAGCTTGTGTGAGTCTGGAGAATTCACTTAATCCCAATTGTCTTGCCAAAAAAATAAAGTCACTCGTGTCTTTGAGACATAAACCCTTCTGTTGTTTGAATCCATGATCTAGCTTAGGGTTATTACATATTGTTCCCCTTCGTGCACTTTATGGTACAACTAAGTGGCCTTCCAGCTGATTATCATTCAAAACATCCTGCCTCTCATCTCCATGCCTTGCACAAGCTGTCCCCATGCCTCAAATGGAGCTCTTAACAAAAAACAAAAAACAACCTCTGGTTTTGAGAGTAGTCTGGTAGTGTACTAAGCACTAAGGGCCAACTCTCCCCCTGCCCTGAAAATGGCTACTTTGGGCTCAAGATCCTTTATGGGTCTTCTAATATAAACTGTAGCCCAGAGCTCCCCCCTCAATGTATTTACTTTTAATAATCATCCAGAAAACACAATTGGTTCAAATCATAGGCATAGTAATAGAATAGCATTGTGAGAAAAATAACAACAAAACATAACCTGGGGTAAACTCTTCCATAAAGATATATCACTGAAAGAGTGAATAGCTGTAAGGAACATGTGTGGAGGAGTTCATATGTAAGGAATACATTGCCAGAACATCCATGTAAAAGAGTTACTTGTACATCCAATAGAACCACTGATGTCTTTTAATGACATTGTATTAATCCCACAATTTCTGCTCCCTTTTGGTCAAGTAGCTGCTATTATTCACTGTTCAACTGACTGCTTCTCATCTGAATACTGTTCTGCTAAATAAGAAATTATGAAGTTTCTCTTTCTCTCCAGTTTCTGGCTTAACTGAATTTTTTGCTTCTTTCCTCAAAGGAAAATTAGCTCTTTTAGCTTAAAGCATATAGGTTTTTTCTTGCTAGCACTCTTTAAAAAGGCATAAACCTTTACCTTCGATCAGTTTCCTTTTGGTTTTTTTTTTTTAGCTTTTATTCCTTTCATTGTTGTCTTATGATCAGAGTACTAATTAAACATCTTAAGCTCAAAAAAGACAATGCTCTTTAATAAAAAGCAAGGTCTTTCCCTTCTCTTCTTCAGCTCATGTCTACAGACAATATTTACTTTGTACTTTTTCTCCTAATCTAGAGCTTTGAATCTTGCCGTCAGAGATGGTACTGTAGGTTTATGCTTAACACTTCACATTCCTCCTCATTTTAATCTCTGGAGTTCTAATTACAAAACAGACAATGGTTATTTGCCCAGAACCCCCAAACCTTTTAGGTTCCAACCTTTAAGTTTCTTCAGTAGATGGGTTAGATAGAGAAAAACATAAAGACAAAGATAAACCCAATGGAGCAAGAGTCTGTCTTTTTTTACCTGCTTAATAGTATTCCTGGAACTTTCATATATAGTTACAATCAATCAAAACCCAAGAGAATCTGAAGCACACCATTACGTCAGAATTCCCAATTTCTTTCAAAATTCATCCCAAGGACCACCTCATTTACATGACCTAGCTACTGCTTGCCCTATTTGTTAGTGACCCCACACTTTATTTCTTTGCATTGGTTTTATATATGGTTTGCATTCATATTAAAAGGCTATTTTCCTCAAAAGAATGTAAGATTCTATTTCATTGTCTCTATATCCTGAGTGCCTAGTACAGTGCCTGAAACATAGTAGATACTAAACAAATATTTGTTGAATGGATGAAGGAATAACTGAACCCCAAGAACATATCAGACTTACAGCATGCCCAATCTTGATTTGTCTTGCCAGAAAAGTTCCCTAGGAAATAAACCATTGCAAGGTAGAACCAAGCTCTTTAGTGACCTATTTACCAGAAAGAGGGAGGACATAATGATTTCTGATCACACCATTGTAACTAGAAGAAAAAAAAGATTGGGGATTTTAAACTAGCCTTAACTATATGGACTTAAATTAGTCCATTGAGCTCTTTAAGTCTTACTTTATTGATCTATTAAATGAGGTTAGATGATTTCCAAGATTTCTTCTTATTGCAATATGCTTATTCCAAAGGAATAGAGAATACTCCCAGAAAGATAGCTTGTATTAGATTTCCAACTAAGAAAGCCTCCAATTTCACAGGAAAAGAATCTCCTCTCAGGGCCAGGGACCAAAGGCCCAGCAGAAGTTGGGAAACCTTCCGAGGACTGACCCACCAGGCCTGACAAAAGAGCCTCAGAAAAGCATTAACAGCTTTCCCTATGGTGGCAAACTCTACTTCACAGCTCTGTCCACACCTCTCTTGCCAGAAAGAGAACAATTTGGGCAGCTCCCAGCCCTGGTTTAATCACATGTGGGGGGCTGCATCCTTTTGTGAAGTGGGTGTAGAACATGTATTTTTTCCTCCATCTGGCAGAAAGAAAAAGTATCCATAATCAGTATTCAGTTGGTGTTTGTTAAATGTTTTTAAAGCCTTGTCCTTTGAAGAAATACTAATCGTCCTTAAAATGGCTTTATAAATATCAGATTTGGATCTAATCATAGAGTTCATCTAGTTCATCCCCTTCATTTCACAAATTAGGAAACAGAGTCCAGAGAGAAACCCAAGGAAAAATGGGATAATAATTTTTTTCCCACCATGCCAAATAACTCAGATGCATTTTAAGGCTTATTTTTGTTCCACCAACCCTGAAAGGTGGTAGATCATGCAAGTACGAATATTCCTATTTTATAGATTATTTAACCCAGACTTGGAAAGATTAAATAACTTGTCAGTGAATGTTAGGACTTGGATTTGAATCCAAGTTCCAGTTCTTTCTTTTTTATGCACTGAGGCCTTTCAGGCAGATGTTGGAAGCCAGTATAAGAAATAATACCTACATTGAGTCAATCTTACTTTGAGAACTCTTGCCCTATTTTATCTCCTTTTATTTTATTTAATTTTTAAAGAAACAGACCTTGTTAAGTGCCCCCCTACACCACTCTCCCCCAGATTTTCACCATCATAAACCCAAATGCTGCTAAAAATATGACCAATTAGGGAAGATCCTGCCAGGCTTAATCACTTTCTCTATAATAATGAACAGAACCATGGATGGTTGCCAGAGTAACCATTAGAAATCATTTCTTCAGGCGTAATCAAGAGCCCTACTTATACCCATTAATCTATGTTAATAAAAGACTAGCCTACACACAGGATCTGATGGGACTTCTCAAAAGGATACCTAGACTTGTCTGCTCACAATGTAGTTGTAAGCAGGATATAATATCAAAACATCTTCTCTGCCTGGATTTTTTAAAACATTTTTATTATAGCTTTTTATATACAAAACATATGCATGGGTAATTTTTCAACATTGAGCCTTGCAAAACCTTTTGTTCCAAATTTTCCTTTCCTTCCCTCTTTTCCCTTTCTCTAGATGGCAAGTCGTCCCATACAGGTTAAATATGTTAAAGTATATGTCAAATACAATATATTTATACAGTTATCTTGTTGCCCAAGAAAGATTGGGTTTAGAAAGAAGGTAAAAATAACCTGAGAATAAAAAACAAAAATGCAAGCAAACAATGACAGAAAGAGTGGAAATGTTACATTGTAGTCATACTTATTTCCCAGTGTTCTTTCTCTGCATGTAGCTGGTTCTGTTCATTACAGATCAATTGGAACTGATTTGGATCCTCTCACTGTTGAAGATGGCCACATCCATCAGAATTAATCATCATGTAGTATTGTTATTGTGTATAATGATCTCCTGGTTCTGCTCATTTCATTTAACATCATTCATGTAAGTCTCTCCAGTCCTCTCTGTATTCCTCCTGCTGGTCATTTCTTACAGAACAGTAATATTCCATAACCTTCATATACCACATCTTATTCAGCCATTCTCCAATTGGTGGGCATCCCTGCCTGGATCTTGAAAGTAAAGTCCAGAGAACAGCCAGACATCTGCCCTTCATATGTTAAGAGAGATGTAAGAAATAGCTCAGTAGAAATGCAGCGAGCAGAGGAATCATAAAACCCACCAGTGGGCTGGATGGGAATGAATTGCAAATCATGAGTGTGTCTTTGAAAGATCTGGGGACAATTTAACTGTTAGTTAAAACTGAGTCACCAATAAAAGTATTCAGAAGGTTCTGTTAAAACTCTGAACTGGAAGTCAAAGGCTGTACACCTCAACAAGAGGAAGCTCTTATCAAAGAGCTAAACTGTGAGGCTTAATAGTTCCCCAGCTGAGTGGGACAGGAATGTAAATGCTCACCCTAAAAATGTACAATCAGCTGGCTCCATTGCTGATTGTACATTTTTAGAGTGAGCATTTACATCTCAGAAAAAGGCAAACAGAAAATTGGGAATTGATTTATTGTTTTGTTAATTATCCAGATCTAAGAAAGGAATGGAGAAAATATTAATAATATGGATTAAACTTAGAAGTGTGCCCAGGTTCGGGGTTTATTTGTTGTTAGTTTTCTATTGATGTGGTGTTTTTTTTTAGAATTTATTGTTAAACTTTATCACTATATAAGGGTAGAAGTCAATTAAATTAATTTCAACAATTCTGTAACCTCTCTCCCTTAAAAATATACAAGGCCAAAAGGCTCTTTTTTGGCATAAATTTAGTCATAATTCCTCTACTCAAAACTTTTAATGATTTCCCATTGCCTTTCAAGTGGCCTTGTGTTGTACTATAGCTATTTAAGGTATGTATTACAACACCCACTAGATTACAAACACCCAGAAAGTAGGGGCTGTTAGAAATCTTTGTATAACTCAAAGGTTTAGCATAGTGTCCTTCGCTAAATATGCATTTATCAAATGTTTTGTTCAGTTATATTGTAAAAAAAAAAAAAAAAAAAAAAAAAGCTGGCCATTGTGCCGTAAAATTGCTTTTTGTGTAAAGCTCCCCTGTGGAAGAAGATTGGATCAAATGATTGAATTTCAAAGCTACAAGAAACCTGAGAGATCATATAATTAAATTCCTCATTTTGTTGTTGTTATTGTAGTTGGGGTTGGGGTTATTGTTTAATTATGTCCAACTCTTCCTGATTCCACTTGGGGTTTTCTTGGCAAAGATAATGGAGAGGTTTGATAGTTCATTTTACAGAGAAGGAAATAGTGATCCAGGGATTTTAAGTGATTTTAAGTTTAAAATTTCATAGCAATTAGAATTGTAAGACATCTGAGAAATCATCTCATCCAATCTCTTATTTTACAAATTAAGAAATTAAAGGCTGGAGAGCTAACCCAAAGTCATGCTGGTAACAAGTAACCACCCTAAGATTCAACCCCAAGTATTCCATTTCAAAATCCAGGATTCTTCCCACCTTGCCATGTTGCCTGTTGCTCAAAGTCACACAACTAATTAGGGATGGAGACAAACTTGGATGGAGAAACTGCTTAGGGAGTCTAAAGAGACTGTTAGTCCAAACAGATCTGATTTCTTCCCATCCAAAGGATCAATTTTCAATCACACAAGTCAAAAAGATAGAGAGCCCTGACACTGACCCATCAGGAATATTATGAGTCAAAGTAGAAAGAACATTTAATTGGGAGTCAGGGTACCTGGATTGTGCTCTTAGCTCTGACACTTTCCAGGTTGGGGTGGGGAGGGAACATATCTGTTAGCATTTGGTAGGTTAGTATTTTACTAGATTGATTTTTGTCCTTCATTTTCAAATAGAATCAGTGCCATTATGAGTGATATCTTGACTTGTGCATTAATTGTATTTAAATAAAGCAGAGTTATGCAAAATCTCTAGCCTCTCTTCTAATCATTAAAATTCCAGTGGGAAGACAAAAGCCAAGAAAACTGGTGATGGCTCAGGATGCTGTGGATGAGGTCTTTGATGTGTGACAAAACTCTGCTCCAAAGTGCCTACTTCAGCCACCTTCGTGGCCATTGGAACGAATTGTTCCAATCCAAGCTGTCTGCCGGGAAAGTCTTCCCCTGCATGGGGTACACATTCCCCCAACTCACCAACAGGTCTGAGGCCTGTCAGTTACATTCAGCATGGTTTAGTCCATCTGCTAAGATGGTTTACCAAGATATGGCAAGCTACAGCTTCTTGGAATTTGGGAGAATTCAGTAGGCAGTTCTCATACCGGAGGTTCTAGTCCTCCTGAACATCCCATACACCCCCTTTGACTAGATTATAAAACTAATGCATGAGGGAGATGGTAAAGACATAGCTCTTTTATATTTTAGCAAAGTTTCTGATAAATTATGAGTTAGGGGTTAGACAATAATATAATAAGATGGATTCATAACTGGTTGGATAGCTGGATTCTAGGAGTATTTGTAAATTGTTCTGTCACCATGGAAGGAGGTGTCTGGAGGTGCGGTTCAGGGATCTGTGCTTGGTCCTGAACTATTCAGCATTTTGGTCACTGATAGGTATGGGTATAGGTGACACATTCATCAAATCCGGAAACCTTTCTAACAAGTAGAGATGTCACAGAGTGGGATGGGTTGCTTCAAGTGGTGGTGAATTGCCTGTTCTCTGAAGAACTAAAACAAAAGCTAATCATTATATCAGGTGAGATATAATCAGAGTTCCTTGTGCAATGATGGCCTCAATGACTATTGCGGTCCCTGCTATCTCTTAAATTCAGAGCTGCTGGAGGTAGCAGAGAAATACATTTTAGCCTGATGGGAAGAGAAATTCCCTAAAAATCAGAACTGGAATGGCCTGCCTTGAGAACTCTCCATCACTGGAGGTCTTAAGAAAAGCTCTGGGCCTCTCCTATCCCCTTTAATGATTTCAAGAGTTATGGGTTTAATTGTCAACTACATGCAGTTAATTCCAAAGCCAATACATTGTCAGAGTTTGGGGTTTTTTTTTTAATTCCAGATCTATATCTCTATTTACCAGCTTGTATAGAGGTTCCAAACAGAAGTTCCTATGACATCTCACATTCAACATGTTCTACAGTGAACCTGTTATCTCCTCACCTTTTTCCCAACTTTCCTTCCTCTGTTAAATGTCCTCTCAGACACTCAAGTTTGTAATCTTGAAATTATCACAACTCTTTTGTCTCATTCACCCTCCTTAACTAATCAATTACCAAATTCTGCACATTTTAAAAAAATGTATTGTTTTTATTTCATGTATTTATTTTTAAATTATTTTTATTTATTAAAAATAGCCTTATTGAGGACTTTTTTGTTTTATATCACAGTAATTTCTAGACACACCTTTTCTGGTAACAAAGAAAATAAAATCTAATGACCCAGTAACCAGATGTAGCAATATATACAACATCCTTCAGTTGTAATTCCTTAATTTTTTACAAAAAATATGATAAGACATGGTTCATTTCTTCTTTTTTAAGATCGGGACTAGGCATTATAATTGTTCAGCATTTCTCTTTGTTTTTAGAGGTTGGCTGCCTACATTATTGTAGCCATTCCAGGACTTAGCATAGTGTGCGACACATAATAGATGCCTTATTCATATTTATTTAATTGAATTAGATATATTTCTTGGTACTGTTTATTTCATTCTTCCTCAGTTCATACAAGACTTCCAACATTTCCCCTATTATTTGTAATTTATCATGTAATATTGTTTATCATAAAAAATAGTATATATGGAACTCCATAATATTTCTTCTACTCACATTATCTTCTATGCCCATGTTCAGGCTCTTACCACTTCTCTGGCCTATCCCAAAGTCAAAGCATACTATTTTTACTAGTATTCTTTCATGACATGAGTAATTTGCAAATATCTTTTGCGTAAAGATATATAACCTTTATCAAATTGCTTGCTGTCTCATGAAGGGGGCAGGTAATAAGGAAGGTAAGGAGAGAATTTGGAACTCAAAATTTAATCTTAAAATGAATGTTAAATATTGTTCTTATATGTAATTGGGAAAAAATGAAAAAATATTCAAAAAAGGAAAAAAAAAGAAAATTCCAAACGACAGAGTTATCCAAAAGTAAAATAAACTGCTTTAGATATTAATGGGTTCCCCCTTATGAGAAATCTTCAAGCAAATTCTAGATAATCCCTCAATGTTATGTGTAGTGGATTGGGCAAAATAAGATCTCTCTCCTCCCCAAGATTCTGGGATGCTGTGATTTTATTTCTCTATGATTGCTTTCCCATTTTCTGACAATCAAACACCGGCTTCAATTCTTTGTGAGAACCAAGCATTAATAGCTGCCCTGTGTGAGCCATTCCTAGACCCATCTTCTTTTGCAGCACCTATCAATTGGTGTGAAGTAAAATCATACTGTTGGAAAGTTATTTATTTTGAGGAAATAGTTTGCAACTAAGACCACAGTGACATTCTTGTCCTCCTTTCCTGACATTCTCAAAATATCTTCAACTAGACTTATACAGCCCTATGTATTTGTCAAGAAAACTTTAAGTCAGCTAGCCCCTTTAATCTTTATAGTAGCTCTTTGGTGGTAGAGAAGATAGGAATTATTACCATCATTTTATAACTCGACAGAATTCAAGACTAGGATAGGAGTTCAACAGCCTTTTAGTCCCACTCAAACCTGAGAAAGAATCCTTCCACACATTCTCAATAAGTGACTGTCACTCTGTTTGAAAATAGCTAGTGAGACACTAATGCACTAATGGAGTATTCTTTCATATGATTGTTGGTAGTTTTCTATTCTTTTTGTGAGAAGTATTCATATTTTTTGACTACTTATCTGATATCTATTGGGAAATAATCTTTAGTCATATAATTTGTATTGTATATGACATATATAGTTCATATATCTTACATATGAAATTATTGTTTGAAAAATTTAATACAAAGACCTTTCCACCATTTGGCCTCTTCCTTTCTTACTCTGGGCACATTATTTTTTTTAATACAGAAACTTTTCAATTTCATGTAATCAAAGTTTCCTATTCTATCTTTTGCAATTGCCTCTACTTCATTTTTAGTTAAAAATACATGTCCTTTCTATAGCTATGAGAAATATACAAAATGATTCTCTTTTAATTTATACTAGTATGATTTTTAATATGAATGTCTTATGCTCACTTTAAATTTATTGTGGAATATGGCATAATGTTTATCCAAGCCAGATTTCTAACAGACTGTTTTCCAATTTTCCCAGGAGGTTTTATCTAACAGGGAATTTTCTCTAAATAATTTGTTTCCTTGTTTATCAAACACTAGGTTATTGAGTTCCATTTTTTCTGACTCTCCTTTTTCTAATATGTTCCACTGATCTAATTTTTACCTATTTACCAAATATTTTACCTATTTACCTACCCTAATTTTTAACCAATGACAAATGCTTTTGATGACTTCTGCTTTATAATATAGTTGGAGGTATTTATAGTGATTTTTTAAGGTTCAAACCATTTTCCTTCTCACTATTCTTTAAAGCTTAAAGTTTTTTCTTAAATTTTTTTTTATTCACAAACCTCTTTTTACATAACTTAAGGAATATAGGTATATAAAAAGGTAACAAATCAAACATTTGCTGATAATAAATCATAATTTTGCACCTTCCACATTCAACTATATGACTACATTTGGGGTCATCAACTACAGTTTAAGAAGCTTTGCTTTAAGAAGCAAAAGATAACCCCAAACTTATGCCCATAGGATTGACTCTTTCCTGCCAAAAGTTAGTTAGACCAAAAAAATTACAAATAGTGGATAGCATGTGAATTTATTTATCTAAGCAAATATCAAACAAAAATCAAAAGTTATTCAGATAAGAATATATTAAAAAATACATAGTTTATAGAAGTGAGTTGAGATCTAGGGCAAGGAAGAAAGAGATCCCAGTTTCACCCAAGGAGAAAGTCCCCGAAGTTTCTTGAGAAGAGAACAGAAAGATGTTGGAGACTCAGCTTTCCTCTACAAGAGTCTTTTTCTTTCTTCTTCTTGAAGAGACTTGAACTATGTGCATCTCTCTTAAAAAAAAGAATTTCTCTCTTCTCCAAAACATGAGAGCCAACTCTTTCCTTCATTTAGGTGTGCACTGAATAATTGTTCTCTCAACAAATGCAGAAGATGCCTAATTATATAAATATATAAACTTTATCATCTTGATTGTCTTCCACTGATGTGTATCTAGAATTTGAACCTGAAGAGTCAAACGCACTTCCCATGACTGGGATCCAGCTCACAACAATTGACTACAGCTAGAATCAGAGTAATATAATTGGAAATATTTAACAAAATATGTAAAAACACAATAAAAATAGACAATGTTAATTTGTATTTTCTTAGCCGATATGCAGCCCACAGGGATGGATCCTCATATATGGTTTAGTGGCCCCATTTCTCTATACCAGTAATATAAGGGAATGAAAACATTACTAGATTAAGAGTCAACGCACCTATGTTCTAGTCCTGGATCCACCTATAACTTGCCACATCACCAAACTTCAACTCAATTCAACAACATTTAAGTACTTACTATATACAAGGTACTGAGTATCCAAAGCATTCAGAGAGCTTACATTCTAATGAAAGGATAAGACAAGTATGCAGATAAGTAAATATAAATTATAAACATACATGTATAATTATATTATATATATTATATTATGTATTATACTATTTATATATAGGTATATAATTTATATTCATTTATCTCCCTCTAGAAATTTTACATGCATATATAATACAAAATTTTATGTAACACATTATATATTTACATATATGCTATATACATATTATATTTTGTTATATTATGCATAATTATATCTTTATTATTATATATTATATTTATTATACGTATATAATTTCTAGAGGGACAGAGAACTAACAACTTGTAGGAACAGCAAAGGCTTCATGTACAAGGTGACCCCAGAGCTGTATTTTGGATTTTAAGTGACAGAAGTTAAGTTCAAAAAAATTTTTAAGAGGCAGCAATGAAGAATGAGTTCATTTCAGGAATGGAGGAACACATGCAAAAACTTGGGAGAATGAGGATGGAATGCCCTATTTGGAGATATTTTCAGGTCACCTTAACTAGAGGTCAGTGTATGAAGGGAAGTCACATGGAATCAGACTAGAAAAGCAGGTAAGGAAGTCTCCAAATTCTCCAATCAGTTCTGCCTCCCAGGATTCAAGCTTGCCTGGGCTTATCTTATCTGTTGCATTTCAATATACCCACGTGCAGGAGTATAAAACCAATAGATACTCAAAAGTCAATCCAAGCTGGCTCCAGCAGACCCTTGCACATTTGTTATGTAGGCAGGCTGATTTCCCTAGAGTAGGGAATAAGACACAAACGTTAACTGTAAACTCCCGGAATTTTAGTCTCAGGGAGAAAAATGATGTCTTGCCACTCTGGAAGAAACTGAATCTCTCTCAATCTATCTCAAGGATGGACTTTCCTGACAAACAGGAGATTTTTAATGAGACTAGTGGGGAAAGAGAGTAAAGAGGGAAACAAAAAGGTACCAAGAGGTGGAACTGTCAGTAGTTACGAAAGCAATGGTGACAGCAATCAGAGAGTGACAGATTCAAGGACAGAGACAGAGATGGAGAGAGAAACCTCTGCAGACTTTAGTGATACAGATTCTGATCCAAAAAAAGTCTGGTTAGGTCCATCCATTTAGAGCGACTGAGCAAAAAATTAACTTCCTCAACTCCCCCTCCCTGTTGTCTGTTTGCTAACAAGTATTTTGTACAGGATTTCCTTTTTTATTTCCGGATTACCTAACTACATTCTATCATAACTGCTTTATGATGCATACTTAAGTATTCATTGTGTTGGGGAAAGGGGAACAGAAGTCAAAATGGAGGATACCAGTGGTTAACCTAAAATTCACAGAATTTAAATAGGATAAAGGTCTGTATCCCAAAATAAAATAACATGTTATCTAACTTGGGGGCTGAGTTTATTGTAAAGGAATTTTAGGGTGATGTTTATTAAGGAGGCAGAGGAAAGGAGAGAAGGAAGAAAACAGAGAGACAGACAGATGGAGGCAGAAAAATATAAGGAAAGGGAAGAGAAAAGGGAGGAAAGAGAGACAGACAGAGGGGGGGGATGGAGGGATGGAAGGAAGGAGAGAGGGAGAGACACAGAGACAGAAAGAAAGAGAGGGAGAGAGAGGGGAAGGGAGGGAGGGAATGAAGGAGAGAAGGAGGAAGGGAATAAGGGAATGAGAGAGAAAGGGAAGGAAGGAGGGAGAGAGGGAGGAAGAAAGAGAAAAAGGAGAGAAAGAAGGAGAGATGGAGGGAGAGAGGAAGGGAGGGGAAAAGTGAGACAGAGAATAATATATAAAGAAGGGGGGGGAATGAAACATTATAGGAAACAAAGATAAATCATTGATACTCTAAGAAAATTTTCCAGGAGATTAGATAAGTATGTAGGAGCAAAGGAAAGTCATTCATACTGAGAGAACGAAATATGATCTGGAAAGAATCTGTACTTCCCCATTTTGCCTATGGGGTGGAAAGAATCAGAAGAATAGTTCTCTTCCCAAATTTTGCCTCAAAGTGCCATCTACTGGTAGAGTAGGGGTTCGTTTTTGTGTCATGGACCCTTTGGCAGTCTAATGAAACCTACTGACTTCCCAGAATAATGCTTTTAAATGCATAAAATAAAATATATATGATTATAAAAGAAACCAATTGCATTGAAATATAGTTATCAAAGTAATTTTAAAATAAATTCACAGACCTCCAGTAAAGATCCTTTGGCTGACTAGTAATCTAGTTTATGAGGAACTTGCATTTGGATTGTGAAAAATCCAAACAGGATAGGCATTGGCTTTCCATCCCAGGCCTCAGCTCACTGAATCAAGGATAATATCTGGCAGCCCGTTAAAAGAGCTAGAAATTTGTCTAGAGGGGACTGATTTCAACCTGAGGTAAACAGTCAATGGCTTCACATTGACTGATGATGCTCTGTTGAGAACACTGTGGAAGTGTTCAGCTCATGTCTCCAGGATCACGTCCTTATCATTAATCAATGTGGTTCCATCAATGTTGAGCAGTTAACATGGACTATATGTCTCTGCCCCGCAAATAGCCTTGATGGCATCATCAAAGTGCTTTGGTATCTTTGGTAATCAATGCTGGCAAGATTCCTTAATAGGCTGGTCTTTCACCTGCAAGATGCTCTATTTGAGAACAAGTGTGCAAAGGCCAGAGAATGGTCAATATGGTGTTTGTTGTCTGACAACTCCAGGAGAAATGCCAAGAGGAAAACAGAAGTCTATACACAGCCTTGTAGATCTGACCAAGGCCTTTGATACTGTAAGTTGGGAGGGCTTATGGAAAATGATGTGAAAATCTGGTTGCCCAGAGAAGTTCATCAGTATTGTGCATCAACTTCATGAAGCACGCTTGCCTGGGTTCTGAATAATGTATGATGTTCTCATTCTTCCTCAGTCACCAAGAGAGGGAAGCAAGGCTATGTGCTTTTTAGCATGGTGTTTTCAGTCACATTGTCAAATATGCCGTCAAAGTCAGCTACCACATTGATGGCAAATTCTTCAACTTGAAAAAGCTACAAGCGAAGACCAAAGATGTAAGGAATTTTGTGCATGATTTTTTGTTTTCAGATGATCATGCACTCAGTGATCAAAATCAATCAAAGCTTTGGAGGCTGCAAAGCTGAGATGCAAGAAAGTAGGGCTCAATTCTCTGTGCTGATTTTGGCCTATCAAGCCCAGGAAAACAGGTTTGATACCAGCTATTACATCATCCATATGTGAAATCATTGATTACAGTAAATGGAGACGTTTTGAAAGCTGTAGATAAGTTCATTTACCTCAGCAATACAATTTCAAAGGATATACACGTTAATAATGAGGTTGACAAATGCATTGCCAGAACTAGCTCAGTGTTTGGAGGCCCCAGAGAAAAGTGTGGGAGAGGAGAGTTGTTAGATTGAATATCAAATTGAAAGTCTACAGAGCCATTGTTGTATGTCTGTGAAACCTGGACAGCATACCAGCACCAAGCCAGGATCTGAGTTATCTTAGAAAGAGTCTGAAGATCACCTGGAAGATCACAGGTACCAGACCCTGACGTCCT
The DNA here is from genome assembly GCF_048593235.1 of Sminthopsis crassicaudata. Classification (NCBI taxonomy): domain Eukaryota; kingdom Metazoa; phylum Chordata; class Mammalia; order Dasyuromorphia; family Dasyuridae; genus Sminthopsis; species Sminthopsis crassicaudata. The sequence goes on from NC_133618.1 coordinate 596,490,950, forward strand.
TCCTCTAACTAACTGTCCAGCATTCTAACTTTACTGCAAAGAGCACAAGGAGCACCCTGGAGTGGTCACGTTGTTCAAATACCAGATATGTGCTTAGTAAAAACATTGTTTTCTGAGAATTCACACAAAGCAAGTGATTACAAGTAGTCTGAAGAAGCCATACAAAGATACTCTCAAGGTCTCTCTTAAGAGTTTTATAATTGATTTTATGACAAACACAAGAGAGAATTAATTCAATCACATCATGCAAAAAAATTTTAAAAATCACCCCACCCTTCTCCCACTCCCTGCAGGAAGGGACCCATATGAGTCAAGGATGGGAAAAGCTACTGTCAGCCTAATTTGTAAGTCCTTGTAGGGAGAGAATGCCAGAATGTGCAGTTGATTCTGGAGGTATATGGTGTGTTGGAATCAAGCATTACAATGTTGAATCAGGGCTCCGAATTTTATCAGCCTCGCCACCATCTCTCTTTACTTCCAGTTCCTCAGGTGAGTTTTTATGAATTGACTGGGGAAAGGGAAAGTATTGGAGAAAGAGATGGAAGGAGGGAACAGCTGGGAAGCCTATGCACCACTTACTGCATCTCAGAACAGGGAATCAGGATTGCTACCCTCTGTTAGGATTGCAGAAGGAACACACTTCATTCTTAAGTGAACAAACAGCCAGGATTAGCTACCACTACCCTATACTGGACCAGAGGAAAAGCTTGTCTTCAATACTGACTCTTCCACCAGAAAGGCATTCTCCACCTTGGACATCCTACCTTTCTTTCAGAATCCCCTTCCCTCATTCTAAATATTATAATCATGTTCTATTGTCAAATTCCATCTCACAAACTGGAAGCTTCTGGGAGGTTTGCCCTCATACCTTTTCTATTTAACTATTTTCCCCTTATATTTATTCTGAATGCACAAAATACAAAACAGCTCATCTTTCCAACTAAGTGGTCTGACTTTCAGTTTCTTTAACTATAAGTTCTGGATAATAATAGCAACTACTGCATAGGGTTGATATGAAATATTGTTTGTTGACTTCCTTCTTCCTTCCTTCCTTCTTTCCAATCCACAACCAACAAAAAACATTTATTTGATAGCTTCTCTGTACCTGGCTTAAAGTGAGGTCCCTTCCCTCAAGAAACTTACTAGTCTTCTCTAGCTTTCCCACTCCCCTTGGACCTCACGGAGTCCATTTTCTATACCTGAATATCTATGCATTTGTTTGTAGTGTAGTTATCAGTGGATGCGCCTCAAACAAGAATCATGATAACTATCTTGTTTCTTTAAGAAGCTTAATGTGAGACTTGTGATGGAAAAAGCCATCTGCATCCAAAGAGAATGAATGTGAATTAAAACATATTATTTCCATTTTGTTGTTATTTTTGTTGGCTTTTTTTTTCTTTTACCTTACGATCTGATTTTTTCTTGTTCAGTATGACAAATATGGAAATATGTTTAGAAGAATTGCACATTTAACCTTTATTAGATTGCTTGCTGTCTATGGGGGGGGAGGGAGAAAAATTTGGAACACAAGGTTTTACAAAGGTGAATGTTCAAAACTATCTTTGTATGTGTTTGGAAAAACAAAATACTGTTTTAAAAAGCTATTGTGAAGACCAAATGAGATAGAGAAGTGAATGAATTTTTATAAACCAAAAAAAAAAAATAGAAAAATGTAAATTGTCATTATTAATAGAGTTTAGCTCAGTTTAAGTCTTAGTTCAGTATAAAGCTCCTTAAGCGATTAAAGGTTTAAACTGCACTGATTCTTTTTTTATTTTTTAAACATTTTTATTCAGAGCTTTAAGTTCCAAATTCTATCCATCTCTTACCTTCTCTCTTCCTCCCTCCCTGAGATGGTCAATAATCAGATTGCATGTGCAATTATATAAAACATTTCCATATTAGTAATTCTGCAGGAAAAAAAAACTTGAATAAAGAGAAATAGAAAGTAAGTGAAAAATGGCATGCTTCAGTTCTTATTCAACCAATATCAGTTCTTTCTCTGGAGACAATATGCTCCTCATTAGTCCTGGGGTTGACTTAGATCATGCATGATATTGCTGAAAATAGCTACTCATTCATAGTCGATCATCATACAACATTGATGTTACTAGGTACAACATTCTCCCGGTTCTGTTTGCTTCACTATCATCAGTTCATTTAAATCTTTCCAAGTTTTCCTGAAATCTTGCTGCTTGTCATTTCTTACAGCACTATAATATTACCACATATACCACAGCTTGTTTAGCTATTCCCAATCAATGGACATCCTTTTCATTTACAATTCTTACCCACTACAAGCAGAGCTGCTAAATGTTTTTGTACAATTAGTTCTTTCCTTCCTCCTTTTTTGGATGACTTTGAGATATAAATTTAGCAATGGTATTGCTGGATCAAAGGGTATGTACAATTTGGCTGCCCTTTGGCAATTGTTGTTGTTGTAAAGGGTTCAAAGTACAAAAAATGTTGAGCAACTATATCCATTCTAGCTCTAATTTCTGATTCTCTAGATAGAGAAAAGTACAAGGTGGAGGGCATCATAAAACCTTAGAAGATCCAAGTGCTTTAACATCCAAATTGCACTCTAGATAGGTTGGATCACAATTCCACCAAATGCACTAAGACTTTTTCAAGCTTCAATAGCTTAAATAACCCTAAACTTTACTGTCTTGGAGGATCCAGGATTTCCTTAACATGGGTACTCCCTTCACTAGTGAAGACTGGAACCCTTCCAAGACGTCTTGGACAACAGTTTCTAGACTTAAAGGTTTCAGAAACTAAGACTGGTGCTCCCCATCTCAACTTACTTTACATACATTTTATATCAATGATCTGGATTCATTTTTCATATACACATTGTTTCCCATGAGGACAGAGGCCATTTCAGTTTTATCTTTGCATCCCCAAAGGTTGTACTATACTTGGTATGCATTGCTTGATGAATGAATGAATGAACCTATTTGGTCACTAAAAATATCAGTAGAAATGTAACACCCATAGATGATCAGACTCTGTTATAAGATTAGGCCTGGTGCTCTTGAGATCACCATAAAGGTTTTCCCTTAAAAAGAAGCTTGTAGCTTATTGAATCTATGCATAGAAACTATACTTATAATATTAAGCCTAATGGTTTTGAGGCCATCATGAGTTTCCCCTTAAGGGAAGTTGTAAGCTTACAGAACAAACTTATGTAAAAATTCTGGCAATAACACTATCCTCCAAATAATATTTTGTCTACCACTAGCTTGTTTTTCTCCCTAATAAGCCCCTCAGCATAACATTTGGCCTCTGATATGCCATTTGGCCATACTAAATCATAACATAAGAACTTCACACTCAGAAGGACACTGGGGAACATCCCCTCCAGCAGGTGCACTCCTCCCTGCTGATTGGAGCAAAGTTTCTGTGCTCCCCCAGCGCAGCACTGCTTTATTTTAGCATCTGTCAGAGCTGCAAATCAGCATCCCCTTTCCTTTCCCCACTCTCCCTCCTCTTTCCCAGAGCTTTGTATTGCACTGACTTCCATTGCTGTACATGTTATTTTCAGCCCCCAATCCCATGAAGAGCTTGTTTTCCCTCATGTCTCTGGCTGACCCAAATGCCTTTCTTTAGATATAAACCGGATCCCAGAACAAGGACTGGATAGTCACATTTACACTAGGGGAGCGTATTAAAGTAAACTCAATTATAGAAAGCAAGAGTCCTCCTGCATCCTCCTGTGTTCTCTCAGGTGAGACTCTTTTACGCCAAAGGACTCTGTCAAAACAACTGGTCTAACCCACAGGGACAAAACAATTGGTACAGTGATCAGGATCCCAAAACAGACTCTTAACAATTATAAACAGAAAAACCATGAAATAAGTAGGGAAAGGCTTCTGAGCAGTATAGAAAATAATTGCTCATAAAGTTCATTCAATGGAACTCAGCAAATCCCTGCAAGGAAAGAGGCAGCTGTTAGGTCCAAGGGATGGAGAACTCATCTTGGGGTATGGAAGACTTAGGTTCCTGGGCAATTGACGTAGCATGGAGTTGTGAAAAGTGCACTGGATTTGAATATCAGGTTTGCCATTTACTGGCTGTGGAACCTTGGGCAACTTATTTAAGTTCTTTGGGTTTCAGTTTCCACATATGATGGAGTTAGACAAGATATCTCTATCTTCTGTCACTTTTTCATTCCAAGATTGTGCAGGATCTCTTGTGCAGCAAGATAACTGTATAAATATGTATACATATATTGTATTTAACATCTACTTTAACATTTATATTACTTTTAACATTTACTATTTTAACATAATACATTAAACATGTATTGCACTACCTGCCTTCTAGGGAAGGGGGTGGGGAGGAAAGAGGGGAAAAGTTGGAACAGAAGATTTTGCAAGAGAAAAATTACCCATGCATATGTCTTGTAAATAAAAAGCTATAATAAAAAATAAAAAAAAAGAAATCTGTTTGAATTTATATATTTTTTCAGCTGTTTTTCAGTCATTTTGGTCCTGTTCTGACTCTTCATGATGTTTTGGGTTTTCTTGGCGAACATTCTGGAGTGGTTTGCCATTTTCTTCTCCAGCTCATTTTTAAAAATAGGAACTGAGGCAAAGAGGTTTAAGTAGTTTGTCCAGAGCCACTCAGCCAGTGTGTGAGAACAGATTTGAATTCAGAATTCAGAGAACAGATTTTAATTCAGAAAGATAAGTTTTCCTGACTTTAGACCTAGCACCTACCTACTGTGCCACTGTGCCAACTAGCTGCCCCCTTTTTTATTTGTCTGTATTTTCACATGTCTTTCTTCCTCTACTTCCCAAAGGGGATCCCTTATACAATTCCTTATAATAAGGAATTTATGTTTTTCAGACAAGGACAAGAGAACAAACAAAAACAATTCAGCAAAACCAATCAACACTCTTGACATTATATATACATTGTTTCTCACCACTGACTTCACACATCTACAAAAAAGCAAGCGGGTATTTTCTCATTTCCTTCTTTGGGGCTGTTCTTTGTAATTTTGAAAACTTCATTTTCAAAAAAACCTTCAATTTTCAATTTTCAACCTACATTTTGTGTTAATTGCTCCTGACTTTTAACAGTTCATAAAATTTTCTAGCACTTCTCTACATTTATTATGTGTTGTTTCTTATAACACAATAATATTCTATTACATTCATGTATCAGAATTTATTTCGCTATTCCTCAATTAATGATGACCTATTTTTAATGGGGTCAAGAAATCTCCCTGTGATTACTAGTTCATTTTCTAGGTATAACTAAGAATCTCTTTCATAATCCATTCTTGAATTTTGCTACGAATCTAAGTCACTCTTACTGGTCTACAGTTTGCAGCTTCCTATTCTTTTTCCTTTGTTAAAAAATTTTACATTTGCCTTTGTGATGGTAGCTCTCATTGTCCACAGCATCCATTGTGTCTCAGCAACGCTATGTGATAGTTCCTTCAGGATTCAAGTATGCTGCTCATCAGATGAAGAAATTAAACCATTTCTAGTCATATGAAAAAATGCTCTAAATCACTATTGATCAGAGAAATGCAAATTAAGACCACTCTGAGATATCATTACACACCTCTCAGATTGGCTAAGATGACAGGAACAAATAATGATGAATGTTGGAGGGGCTGTGGGAAAACTGGGACCCTGATGCATTGTTGGTGGAGTTGTGAAAGAATCCGGCCATTCTGGAGAGCAATCTGGAATTATGCCCAAAAAGTTATCAAAATGTGCATACCCTTTCATCCAGCAGTACTACTATTGGGCTTATATCCCAAGGAAATACTGAGGAGGGGAAAGAGACATATATGTGCCAAAATGTTTGTGGCAGCCCTTTTTGTTGTAGTTAGAAACTGGAAGATGAATGGATGTCCATCAATTGGAGAATGGTTGGGTAAATTATGGTATTTGAAGGTTATGGAATATTATTGCTCTGTAAGAAACAATTTGGAGGATGATTTCAGAGAAGCTTGGAGAGACTTACATGAACTCAGTGAAGTGAGTAGAACCAGGAGATCACTATACATGACAACAGGACTATATGATGACCGATTCTGATGTTCGTGGCTCTTTTCAACAATGAGATGATTGAGGCCAGTTCCAATGATCTTGTAATGAAGAGAGCCATCAACACCCAAAGAGAGACAACTATGGGAGCTGAGTGCGAATCACAACATAGCATTTTCACTCTTCTTCTTGTTGTTTGCTTACATTTTACTTTCTTCATCATTTTCTTTTTTTGTTTGATTTGATTTTTGTTACAGCAAGATAATTGTATAAATATGTATGCATACATTGGATTTAACATATTTTTCTACAATATGGTCAACATATATTGGACTATTTGCTACCTAGAGGAGGGGGATGGGAGAAAGGGGTGGAAACTGGAACATAAGGTTTTACAAGGAATGATGTTGCAGAATTATCTATGCATATGTCTGAAAAATAAAAAGCTTTAATAAAATAAAAGAGTGCTCTTCATCCACAAGGTTTTGCAAGAGTGAGTGTAGAAATTATCTTTGCATATTTTTTTAAAAAATAAAAAGCTAATTTTTAAAGAAGTAGGTATTTAATAAATGCTAGTTGACTGTGTTAGGTGGATTCAGTGTTGATTGGAGAAAGGTACCCAAAGAGTAATTATTAACATCTTCGAGAAAGGTTTCTAGTGAATTGCCCAAGGACTTGTTAGATTCAACACATCAGTCTGGTATAAAGGTTATTAAGCACCTAAAAAAATTTTAATACTAAAAAAAAGCATGCTGTTCATCTTGAGACACGTGCTTTGATATCTTGGAGAGATAGGCCATCCATTATTATGTGGCTTTACTTGTCTTAGATGTCAATTTCTCATTATCTCTTTATTCTTTCCATTCCAAAAAACATTTTTTGCAAAGAAAACAGAAGACAAACAAGAATTAAATAGCTCTACCTTCTCTCTGCTATCTCTCTCAGCCATCCTAAATAGTGGTCCTTTTCCTTTTCCTTCAAAGAGATTCTTTGATGCTCTTTCCCACAAAAGTTTTTTTTTTGTTTGTTTGTTTTTGTTTTTTTTAAGAATTCTTTATCCTGGGGCAGCCAGGGGGCGCAGTGGATAGAGCACCAGCCTTGAAGTCAGGAGGTCCCGAGTTCAAATCTGATCTCAGACACTTCCTAGCTGTGTGACCCTGGGCAAGTCACTTAACCCCAAGTGCCTCAGCAAAAAAAAAAAAAAAAAAAAAAAAGTTAGCATGGCCTTGAGTCTTTAATAATAAAAACAAAGTTTAAAAACAAAGAATTCACATTAAACTAAGCATGTCCAGCTCACCTTCAGTTTCCTTTCTTCTGTCTCTAGGTCTCTGCTAAGCTACCCAAATTGACTACAAAGTCCCTCCTCCTCCGCTCTGCCTCTTAAAGTTCCTCACTTTAAGGCTCAGGGCCACCTTCTACAGGAGGCCTTTTTGGATCTCTGCGCCCTCTGTCTCTTAATACTTCATATTTATATTTTATTTTCTGTGTAAGAGTCCTTGAAGAAAGAGATCCATTCTTCCTTCACATGCCTTTATAGGTCTGCATGATGCCTTGAGTGGCAGTGTTAGTACCCCGGATAGCTTAGAATGGGCCGAAGTCGGGATAAACAAAAGTCTTTATTCTTGGTCTTTTGGGGTCGCCGTCAGGGGATCGGATCTAGGAATCTCCACACCCGCTCTCTCCTGCCCTGCTCCACCCGCTCTCTCTCCTCCCTTCTCTCACCACACCCACAGACCGAGCCAGCACAGAGTTGAGCAGGATCATTCTCCAAACATGCTAATAGAGACTTGTCCAATGGGTAATTAGCCTTAAGTGCTGGGTTATCTCCGTTAAGTGCATCTGCTCAGCTCTAGCCCTTTACACTTAATAAAAGCTTAAGAGATGAATGGCACTGCCACTTGTGGGCAAAGGTGCTACTTTGATGTTGCCCCAACCTCTGCAATCAGGGGCACTCTATGGAACAGGCACAGGACACAACAGAACCTCCTGGGCTACTGTCATTGATTCTTTGCCCCTTAGTTAGCCAGGACTGGTCCTAGAAAGTCAGTCTTTGTCTCTATCTCTGTCTGTCTGTCTGTCTGTCTCAGTCTCCATTTTTTCCTTTCTCTCTCTTTTTGTCTGTCTCTGTCTCTCTCTTTCTGTCTCTGTCTCTCTCTGTCTCTCTGTCTCTGACTCCCGCCCACCCCCAGTCCCCCTGCTCTCTCAGCTGTTCTCTGGTGCTTTCCTGTTCTCTGATGACCAACATAATTGTGGTCTGCATCTTCAGCCTCCACCACAGACCTGGTAATTTCTAACTAGTATGACATAATCACAAAAATCAAACTAATTCAACTTTACAGGGAGGCTGAAAATTACTTGAGAAGTATGACTGCAGCAAAAGGAAGAAGATTAAAGGCACCAAACACAGAGGCTGATGTAGGAAAGGACATCAAAGAAGGAAATTCCAAGATGAAAGTGTTGTTTTCTTTCCCCTCAACATCCATCTGATTAGGGGCTAGGGAACCCGAGCACACGGCACCCCCTGGAATACAAAATGGAGACGTTCAAAATGAAATTCAGATGTTCAGTACAAGATTGTTGGAAAATCCATTTCTAAGGAAGAGAACTGAAAATTAGCAGGGCGCAGCTTGGCTGCATGTCTAAAGTCTGGCCAGACCAGCTGGGACAGGAGCTAGTGAGATAGGGTCCCAAATGGAGGAGTCAGGAAGTGCTACAGATAGGGGAAATCAGGAAAGTCACAGGTAGAACATCTTCATTTAACAGTTTGTCTGGTTTTTCTAGGAAACATTTCCTACAAGTTTCACAGGAAACCATAGAACTTTTCTTTGGACTGTCGTGAATTGTGAATACTATTAAGAAATATTTATTAAAGCAAAGAGATGACCACGTATCCTAGTGGAGTAACCTCAGAAAACAGAAAAGCTTTTAGGGACCAGGGCCACTAATCAGAGACTTATTTAACCTTATATTGCCATCTAGAATCATTTAAACGAAAAGCCCCTTATCCAACCTCAGAATTAAAGGGAACATGTGTGAATTACAAGATAAAATGAAGCTGGTTTTCAGGACAGTAGTTCTCAGGAAAAGAGGCTCAGTTAAATAAATTATTATCCTATATAAATATAGGATAATATTTTACTTTTAGTGATTATGTCAGTGTAGGAAAAGTTCAGGAATGGGACTGAGTTGTTGGCAGAAACTTTGCCCCCTCTGTATTGACTATTTGCTTCTCCCACCCCTTTCAATCAGTTATGAATTTGAAACCATAATTGGGAGAGAACAGACCCACAGTCTGTGAAATAAGTAAGAGCTGGTGACCTGGAGCTGAGATCCTATTGCTTGGGAGATGAAAGCCTAAGAACTAAAAGGAACAAGACAGCAAAACTGGGGCGCTATTCCATGGGTCTTAGAGGAAAGGTTCTGGTTCTTCCTGCCAGAATCTGGCAGTGCCTTAAACAAACATTTCCACTGAGGCAGAAGCTCTAAGCCATGGAGAATAGAGCCTGCCTACCACTGGTGGAAAGCTGGAGTTATTATAATAGCAAATACAGCACAGATCCCATCTTGCAGACTCTCTCCTTACCTTTCAAAGCGCACCTGTAGGAATGTAACTCCCCAAACTACCTTAAACCTGGAGCAGTCTTCTAAGGGATCCAGCCTGCTGCTGTGATTTGGGATGGGTAGGAATGCTCCTGCTATGTAACAGACTTAGAAATTTAATCCATGGATTGGCTAATAAAGGCCTTGTGGTTTCAAAATAGAAAAAGCAATAGACCTGAGTTTGAATCCTGGCTCTGCAAATAATAAGCTTTATTATTGTTGGAAAAAGTCACTTCTCCAATTTCTATCTCAGTGTCTTCACTGGAGGTAAAAAGAATAAGATCTCTAAGGCTTCTTTCATTTTTGAAACCTTAGCATCTTCTAGTTAGTTCAAAGAAAACACGAGGCAAAACAAAGTTATGAGGGCCAGGAGGATGGTTTCACAGGACCAGTGTTATAAATGGCATAACAACAATGATGCTATTATCAATGTTATTGAAGGGGTGACACTGGCAGGAGAGGGGCAGGAGGAAGTCACATACTGGCTTTGTTTTTGAGGCTTCTTCTTTTATAGGATAGGAGCCAAATTCAAAAGGGCTGAGGTGGAAGAGGGGAGCCATGGCGTGGGCTATTTAGCAGCTCAAGCATTAACTCATTGAGGGACTTTGGAAAGGGGCTGCTCTATAAAATTAAGGTATTAGGTTGAACTCGCTCCAAATTCCTTCAGATTCTAAGATAAGCACAGTAACCAGTCTTCTTTCACCAATGTTTAAAAGCATTACAAGATATATTGTGCTAGCTCCTAAGAATAGAAAGGGGAAATAAATGGCCTCTACCCTCAAGAGCCAGCATTTGAAGACATGGACATGAAGGGAGTAGAACTAGAAATACTTCTCTCTAAATAGGGACCACCAAAAATGATATATCCTCATCACCCCCAGGGACCAGGGAACAGCTGTGAATTGGGTCAAATTGGTCTGAAAATCAATCTGTCCATCAGGAAAGAGAAGGGGCTTTTGCATATATTTGGACAGGTCTTTTGCTGGTTCTTTTGAACCTCCTAATAAAGTCTTTTCTGGTACACCCAAGTTCTTTCCAAAGGATTGACACTCCCTTAGAGGCTCCACTGGTTCCAGACATTTGTAAATTGCTTTCTCACCATAGTCTGGCAGGAACAAAATGCATTTTCAAATTCAAGGTTAGGCTGGTTCTATTTTCAAACCTGTAGGGATCCTGCTATGAAAAACAGCTCTGTGACCCATCATCCCATCCCATTCTGTCTGTCCTAGACACTTCATAAATGAGAGGGGAGGGAGGCAAGGGAGAGTCAGGGAAGATGGTTAAAATGTGGAGACTGTGGGTGCTTCAGGGACAGTAACCCTGGAAAAAGTTGCCTGTGGAGATCTTCCCAAGCTTCTCCTCGTGTAGCATGATCAGAATTCCTTCTTTTAGAGCTGTGGAGGATGCCAAGGCACTACGAATGACACAGAGGTGGGAAAACTGAGATGCTTTGGGATCCTTTATTAAAAAAAAAAAAAAGTTCATTAGAAGAAGTATGCATAATAGGATAAAGGGATAAAGAACTGAGTTAAAATTCTGCCTCCGGCATAAATACCTCTTCTGACAAGTACTTTTCAGATTTACAGAACAATTTCTCCCTAACCTTTAAGCCAGTAACTACTGGAAGAACTGTCTGCCCTTGGAGAGATTAAGGAGTATAATAAATGGGCTTTCCCCTGAGATTTTGTAAATCCAGTCTTAGATACTTTCATCACTTAACTGTTGTCTGCCTTAGCTTCCTCAACTGTAAAATGAGAATAATGGCACTGACCTCCCAGAGTAATTGTGAGGAACAAATGAGATAATGGTTGTACTTGGCACACAGTAGGTACTCAATAAATGCATATTTCCTTCCCTTCCTTGGACCATATGTTGGATGGAGCAGAGAGGCGACTAGCAGCAGGTTACCGACTACATTGTTAGGTAATACTATGGCCATGTACGCTCAGTTTCATGGCATCTTGGAGATGACCCACAACAGGTTGTCCCCTTGCTCATCACCAGAGAAGGAAAAAGCTATTAACTAACCTCAGGAACAAGGGATTCCAAGCCATTCTGTAAGGATTTATCAGCAGGTTGCCAATCTGCATTGGTGAAGGGGATTTCCACACCAGAAATCCCACAAACTTCTCAAATTAAAAGGACAGAGAGATCTCCTGTTACTGACCTTACATCAAGAATTATTAGAGATCAAAGCAATGGTCTGGACCTTAAGAACCCTAACCTATATTCCAGGTTCTGCCAATAACTTGAAATGCAACCTTGGGCAATGCTCATAACTTTTTGAAGGTCTTAGTTTACTCGGCTATAAAATGGGAATTAAAATAACGTGCTCTTCCTAACACAGAGAACTGTTCCAAAGATTAGATGAACTAATGAATGTCAAAAATCAAAGAAAAATAGAAATCTTACAAACATGTAATGCAGACATATCAAACTTGTCACTAGCCAAGCATATTAAAATGTAATTAGGAAATGATAATCTGTGGTTTTCTAAGTCACTCTGCTGGCAGGGATCCCTTTCTATTGGAGTTTCTATTTGAATTTGAGACCACTGATGCAAGGTCAAAAGCTGCAAACCAAGTTTATCATGAACATTACATTTTATTTTATTTTTCTTTTTAAGATCAAGAAAAGCTAGAAAAAAATTCTTCCCAGGCCTAGCCAAGTGTTTTCAGTATTAATGAAGGTCAGTATATCACTACAATTCATAGCCCATTAGATATAAAAGGGGTCCTAAACATTCAAGGGTATCCTTTCAACAAACGTTTCAGTGTCTATTAGATGGGCTAGTCATAAAGTGGGGGGCGGGAGGCAAGGGGAGAGAAGCAGCATCTAGTAAGCACCTCCTATATTCCAGAAACTCTGCTAAATGTTTTATACATTTGATTATTTGACTCTAGCAGCCAACTCTGCGAATTACTATCATATTGAAGAAACTTGGGGAGAGAGAAATGTGACTTGTCCAGGATCACACAGCTAAAATGAGACAGAAGCTAGCTTCAACCTTCCTGCTTCCAGGCCCTGGGATCCTTCCCTCAAGTTTACAATCTATTCTAACCCCCTCCATTTAAGTGCCAAAAAAGGGCCCCCACAGGAGGTGTAACGTGTCCAGTGCCACACACAGTCAGTGGAAGAGTTGGGATGGTGACCAGAGCCTTGTGATTCCCAGACTTTTGTTCTGTCCCCATTCTCAGACAAAATGGGTCACTTTCCTTTCCTGAGGCTAGAACTAGAAGGCAAAAGTTGACTAGTCAAGATGAAATCTCTTCTTGGGAAAAATGAAAATCCCTCAACTTTATTCTCAAGGGACTTTCTCCTCTGCTTCCGGAAAGGTCCTCAAAGGATAATTCATTCTGATCATGTGCAAGGAATCTCCAAATATGAATTAGGAATAAATTATTTCCCCCTTTTCCCTCCAGATCTGAAGTATAGCACAGCTACCCAGGTGAGAGCTGATTGGACATCTTAGGGGTAAACTGGTCCCAACCCTCTCCATTTTACAGATGGAAAAGCTGAGATCCAGATTGATTTACCCAAAAGCACAGAGGAAATAAATCCCAAAACTAAGATTCCAGCTGACTGCTTCTGAATTCATCATATCTAGCTAATGAAATTTCTCTCTCTCTCTCTCTCTCTCTCTCTCTCTCTCTCTCTCTCTCTCTCTCTCTCTCTCTCTCTCTCTTTATCTCTCTCTCTCTCTCTTTATCTCTCTCTCTCTCTCTCTCTCTCTTTATCTCTCTCTCTCTCTCTCTCCTCTCTCTCTCTGTCTCTCTCTCTGTCTCTGTCTCTCTCTCTCTCTCTCTCTCTCTCTCTCTCTCTCTCTCTCTCTCTCTCTCTTTCCTCTCTCTCTCTCTGTCTCTCTCTCTCTCTCCCTCTCTCTCTCTCTCTCTCTCTCTCTCTCTCTCTCTCTCTCTCTCTCTGTCTCTCTGTCTCTCTCTCTCTCTCCTCCTCTGTCTCTCTGTCTCTGTCTCTGTCTCTGTCTCTCTCTCTCTCTCTCTCTCTCTCTGTCTCTCTCTTTCTCTCTGTCTCTCTCTCTCTTTCTCTCTCTCTCTCTCTCTCCTCTCTCTCTCTCTCTCTCTCTCTCTCTCTCTCTCTCTCTCTCTCTCTTTTTTTTTTTTTTTTGGGCTAATGAAATTTCTAAAAACAAAATGCCTCCCAATGAAACTGCTCTTCCTAGTGGTACTGGTTATACTATATTCTAAACCATTTAATTTTTTTTTTTTGGTCTTTCCAAGAACAAATAATTTTCTCTAAAATGAGTAGCTTTAAAAAATTGTTGGTTAGTAAATCTGAAGGACATTGACAGAAAAAAAAAAAGAACTTGTATTTTTATGCAGCTCTTTCTGGAACGTACTGTATGAACTCAAGGACAGAAAGGCAGGCAATCTCAATGTAATTGCTAATGACAATACTAGCTAACAATTATATGGTGCTTATTATGTACCAGGCACTGTGCCAAGCACTTTACAATTATCTCATTTCAATCAATCAATAAACATTTGTATTCACTCGCTTTTTCTGGCTACCTGCTTCACAAATAATTCATTTCAGCCTCACAACCACCCTAGAAGCCACCTAAGTATTGTTATCCCCATTTTACAGTTGAGAAAGTAGAGGGAAAAAGTAAAATAACTTGGCCAGGGTCACACAGTAAGTGTCTGAGGCTGGCTCTGAATTCAGGTCTTCCTGATCCTAGGCTCAATATTCTAACCACTGCACTACCTAGCTACCCTCTCTGACAATTCAATCACAAGGTTTTCACCAACCCGTTCAGGGCAGGTCTCAGGCTCATGCTGTAGATGCCATGGAACTACAATCCATTTTAAATGTGCATCCATCAACAAGATGATGGCTGCAGTAAATAACTGTCTTGATTTTTTTTTTTGGGGGGGGGGGGTTGTATAGAGACCCAAGATTGTAAAGCAATTTACCCATGATCATATAGGCCATGGGTCAGAGGTGGTATTTAAACCCAGAACTCAACTCAATTTACTCTGCAATGATACCTGAAGTATCTCGCCCCCCTCCCCATGCTTTACTTCTTGCTCACCATCTCAGACCCACTATGTGGGAGAATCATAGAACAAAGTGCTAAAAGAAAAGTCATGGATGCTCAACTTCCAGAAGCAGCTAGGCAGCTCCATTGGGGCTGGACCAGGAAGACCCGAGTTGAAATTGTGTCTCAAACACTTTCTAATGGCGTGACTGGGCAAATCGCTTCGCTTCTTTGAGACGGTTTCCTCTCAATTCTGATGGAAGTGGCTCTCTTCGGCCATGAGAGGATCCAATTCAGTTCCAACTGATCAGTAATGAACACAATCAGCTACACCCAGAGAAAGCACACTGGGAAATGAGTGTGGACTGCCCCCATTTTTGTGTTTCTGCCCCAGGTTATTTTTACCTTTCTAAATCAGATTTTTCTTATGCAACGAGAACTGTACAAATATGTACACATATATTGTATTTAAGATATACTTTAACATGTTTAACATGTATTGGACTACCTGCCATCTAGGGGAGGGGGTGGAGGGAGGGAAGGAGAGGAAAGGTTGGAACAGAAGTGCGTGCAAGGGACAGTGTTGGAAAAGTACCCATGCATAAGTTCTGTCAATAAAAGGTTATAATAATGACTTTTAAAAAGACTTTCCTCAGCTGTAAAATGGAACAAAACCTCACAGAGAGGTTGTGACCATCAGATGAGGAGATCAGCCTTTAGTCCTGAAAGCTCTACTAAAATGCTACGCATTATTATACCGCAGAGAGCACTGCTGGCCTGACCTGATCTCAAGTAACAGGTGGGCTTCTTGGAACCTCAGGCTCACCTTTAAGGCCCCACTCTCTCATCACCAGGTAGTTGTAAGGATCAAATGAGACGTTTTGTGATCACAAAGCATTATATGTAAGTGACAGCAACCATTAACTGCAATGAAGGATCCAGGGCAAACAAAGTAAAATGACCTACAGCTCATACACCAAGCTAGGGAAAGAAGAGGTCCTAGGTCTCTGTGTGCCCACCTGGACTCATGTGAACAAGAGGCATACATAAAGTGCATAATTTGTGCCTGGCATTCTTATGCTCTCCACAACACGACGACGTGGGCTCCCCACAGAAATCTTGAAATGGAAGTTCTGCTCACTTTCCACCTGCAAGAACAGTGGGGAGTGAGATAAAGCCACAAGCCCGCCCACAATGGGAGCAGCCAGAACTACCAATGCGGGGTCCCTTTCCCTTTTCTCAAAGCCAACGTATGAGACCTCATTATAGTACTGTCAGTGCAGTGCCTGGTTCATACCTAGCAAGCTGTTCAGACCCCCTCCCGGGAGGGCTACAAAACGGCCAAGCTGCCCACAATGAGCGAGCTTGTACAAGCCTGCGCAGGGGAGATCAGTCATCCCTTTCGGAGCCACGAAGGATCAGACATCTTCCTCCTCCAAGTCTCCTTTTGACCCAATGGAATCGAACCCCTTTGGGGCCTAGAAGTAATTTACTTGTACCTTGCTCATCCCCTTCCTTCCCACAGGCAAGAACTTGGCTCCCAAAGAGCACTGAACTCTACAGATGCTGGTACTCTGCTTGTTAATGAGTGCTGCTGGCACGTTAGCAAAGGTGCTAATTAGTAATGCAATTTAGGTGCTTATGGAGTCCCAGAGATAATTCTATTATCAATTGCTCAAACTGCAGAAAATGGTAACTGCGTGTGCACAATCACCTTACTCCTTCCACTGAGCTTTTCTCCCAAGGTGATCTAGGGCTTCCCCTTTTCTAGCTCTCAAAAAGGTTCTCACAACTTCTCTCTCCACAGAGGTGGGGTGGGGTCCAGAAGCAGATGTTAGTCAGGAGGGGTGACTTCCTCCTAATTTGTTCTAAGCTTGATAGCTATACCCCTTTCCCTTCCTAACTAGTGGACTTATACCATTCCTTATACACCAGGTAAATAGTTAATGTTCTCTGTTCAATACTCATTCAATATTATTCAGATCTTTGCAGCTACCTCCTCCCCCCCCCATATGGTGATGGTGGGTTACTCAAGCGTGGGGACTGCACCCATACCTCACTCTTTTATCATAGATATGAGCGTAAGGCCAATCCTACCCTTCCTCCTTCGTGAAACTGGTTACAGCCACATGGCAGTGGGTGGAAGCAGAGATGATTGTCTCCCCTACCTTTCTAACAAAAGTAGGGAGCTGCTTTCAAAATTCTCTTTTCCAAAGCCAAATGATCATTATGACTCCGCAGCTTTTGGCTTTAGCATTTCATATTACCGTAGTGATTATGTATATTGTTCTTCTGGCTCTGTTTCAGTCTTCGTTGGTTCATAAACTTCTCATGTGTCCCCGAGTTCATTTATGGTTTTGTGGTACAATATTCCATCACACTTCATTATCGCAATTTGTTCAGCCATTCCCCAACTGATGGGCAATTTCCACTTTGGCAAGTAGTTTTGTACTGGGTTTTTTCCCCTAACATAAAAAGTTTTACTGTGAATATTCTGGTATTTTTTTTTCTTTTTTGGTTTTAGGGTAGGTTTTTTTGCCTTTGATCTACCAAGTATTTCCTTCTGTCTCCTTTGCTGGATCATGCCCTCTCTGGTCTCAGGGTTCTATCCCAATTCTTTTCCTTTTCCCACTTCATTCTTTATTTGGTGATCTCATCAGCTTTCATGATTTACCAACTCCATGCTAATTATATCTACCTCTGCCTCTCCAATCTCACACCTCCAACTGCCTTTTAGACACCTTGTAAACATCTTAAACTTAATTACGCCCCAGTCAGAACTAAATTTGTTCCTAACCCCACCTCCCCCATTACTGTAAAGAACAGTACAATCCTCCCAGTTCTGCAGGTTCACAATCTAGAAGTCATGCCGGACTCCTCACTGTCTCTTACTACCCCTTCATCCCCTCTTAATCTGTTAAGACCAAATAATTTCACTTTTGCAGTCTCTCTCTAACAGCGGCATCCCCTCACACATGGATTACTGTAAAAGCCTGCTTGGGGTAGGAGGGGGTGGGGATGGGGGCTGCCTGTGTCTCCCTCCAATGCAATCCATGCTTCAACCAGCCACCAGAGCAATTTTACTAAAGTGAAGGTCCAATCATGTCAACATCTGCCCACTAAACTCTACTGGCTTCCTCTTGCTCCAAGAGTAAATAAAAAAAATTTAAAAACCCTCCTTATAACCCTTTATAATCGAGGTTACAAAAAGCCCTTTATACCCTATTCCCCTCCTGCTTTTGCAGGACTCTCACACGACTCCCCCATACATACTCTTTAATCTTGCGACCGTAGTCTCCTGCCCGTCCAGGAACAAATTCCATTTCTCATATTCTGGGCATTCTGTGGCTATTCCCCACGTTCCATGTGCCCTGCTTTGTCTACTGCAACTACTGACCTCCTGGGCTTCCTTTAAATCCCAACTAAAATTACATCTTCTACAGGAAACCTTCCTCAATCTCTCTTAATATGCCTTCTCCTCTATATAGCTTGCTTTATATTTGTTTGCACAATCCTTTCCATTAGACTGCAAGTTCCTTGAGGGAAAAAGATGGTCTTTGCCTTTTATTTGTTTTTGTGTCTCCAGCACTTAGTATAGTACCAGCACACTGCCGGTATTATTAGCACAGAACAGGCACATTGTAGGTATTAATATTTATTGACATCTGAATTCTCTGGCTCTAACAATATAAACTAGGAATTGTACAAGAAAATTACTAAATTCTTTGCTAGTGTGGCTACACAACTACGACTTGAACTAATGGTCATTTTGGTTAGCAGACTTATGTCATGTCCACCAAACACACGGATGACCCAAACAAAGCTACTGAATAACAAAATCACAACATTCGTGACAAAGATTCCCAAAATGATGGGGATGGGGAGGGAGGTTGTATTAGGCAACCTCTAATGTCCCTTGCAGTTTTTTTTCCTGGGATTTTATAAACAGTGATCTAAAAAGATCTTGGCAAAAGAAATTGTTAGCTTTTTATACTTTATCTGATAGGCATAAGAGTAGTCTTTAAAAAAAGTACACAAGCAAAGGATGGAAAATAAGACCAAAATTCTTATTAAGATCCTAGAAATGTTAGTATACTGCATGACAGCCAATCCCCAATAAGAAATTGCCATTCCTTTGACCATAATATATTATCATTCCATTTCTCCCTATCCTCCATCTTCCTAACCAGTTATTTGCTTTCATTGTGGCTTCTAGTAACTTTTACCCCTCAGGTCATATTCTTACTCCATCTTCAACTCCTCCTCCTATTTCAACTCTACACCACCCTCTGCTCTGGAATCCCTAGTCCCCTTATCCTATTATCACATCTTCTCTTGCCAAGGCCTAGTTCTGAATTACTCCACCATCTGGCTGTTCTGTTTCTACTCATGAGACACTGTATAAAGCTCACAATTGTGCATTACAAATTCACAGTATCCAATCTCAACTGGGCCCTTTGCTGAAAGGCAGCCCTTTTATTTCTCCCTAATTCATTCCCTATCACCCTGCTCAATCTATCCTAATCCTTCCATCTTTAATTTCCCTCCTTTGCTTTCCTCTTAACTGAACTTGCCTCTTATTTTACTGAGGGGGAAAAAAGGCCTTTTGATGTGATCATTCTCTTCATCTAAAAAGTCCTTGACATCATCTTTCACTTTTTTTATCACACTCATGACAAAGATGGAGCCTTTCTCCTTGTCAAGGCTAATTCTTCAGGTGCCCGTGTTCTTCTCCAGCAGACTGTACCCTCAATCATCCCTCTCTTCTCCTGAATCTTCAATCTCTCCCCATCAAGGGCTTCTTTCCCTTCCTTCAAATATGCTCCACTCTGAAAAAAACAAAAACAAAACCCCATCCCCTCAAACCATCACCCTACATTTCTCATCTCATTCTTCAGCCAAACTCATTTTAAAAAGCAGTCTGCATTTCCTTCATTATCTGTTATCACTTTCCAACTTCATCTTAACTGACAACCGCTCTCAGATTACCAATAATGATCCGTTATTTGCCAAATTTAACAGTTTTCTGCATTTGACATTATTATCTGTACCTGCTGGATAATCTCTTCTGATTTGCCTTCTGACAATCCTTCAGAGTCTCTTCCATCCATCATCCACATCATGCTCCATAAATGCAGGTGTTCCCAATCTTTTATACTCACTTCATCAGCTCCCATGGGTTTAATTATCAACTCTATGCAGATCCATCGACTCATCTCCAGTCTTTCTTCTGAGCTTCAGTCTTACATCATCAAATGCCAATGGGATATTTCACACTGCTTGTTCCAGAGATCTTACATATGGAGCACTGAATTGACTCTTTACCCCATTTCCTTCTTTCAAACTTCCAATTTTTGTCAGGGGGCGTTATCTTTCAGATGTAATGTTGCCGTTATCCTAAACCCCTCATTGGCCCTTCTATTCCAGCTGAGATTTTTAAGGCCCACTGTTAATACACAAAGCTAATGGAAAATTCTTGCCATCGTCTACCTGAGAGCCAGGGTGACTTCGGAAGGGGCCGAGGAACAGCCCCTAGGGTGTTTGCTAACCAACAACTAAGGAGAAACGCTGAGTGAGCAGAAGCCCGTGCAGAGCATTGGTAGGTCTGAGCAAGGCCTTTGCTCCTGGCAGTCGCGAGGGCTGATGGGAAGTCCAAATCTGGTTGCCCAGAGAAGGGCACTAGCAGAGCACGTCCATTTCTAGACAACGGACGATGCTCTGGGACTTTCCCAGTCAACAATGGAGCCAAACAAGACTGGGCGCTCACTGCCGTGCTCTTTAGCAGATTTTCAGCCATGTTGTCAGACACCTTCGACGAGAACACGGCATCAAAGCCAGCTGCCGCATGAGGGAGAACTCTTCCACCTGAAAAGGCTACAGGCCACACCAGAAGAGGAGGAAGTGGTGGGCAAGACTTTTTGTCTTCAGACTGATTGTGGACTCAATGCGGCCTCCAAAGCGGAGATGCGCAAAGTATGGATCAACTCCCTGCTGCTGCTGCTGCGAATTCTGGCCTAACAATGAACACCAGGGAACGCAGGTCCTCCCTCCCACAGGTGTGGGGCCTTGTTACAGCGGACAGAGAAGCTGAGTGCTCTCCCGGAGGACACTTCCCTGAGATGTCCACACTGATGAGCCTGGCGCCCACGTTGACAGAGCTAGCTCAGTGTTTGGGAGGCTTCCCAGGCGAGTGTAGCAGAGGCAGGGTAGTAGACCGACTACCAAACGGTAGGCCCAAGAGCCCTCGGGCTGACCTCATCGTTGTGTGCTCGTGACACCTGGCCCACCCCACCAGACACGGAGTCCTGCCAGCCTCAGACTCTTCCTGCTGGGCTGGCCACACTGTCTAAATGCCCAAGATAAGCTTGCTGGGAAGACTTCTTTTATGGAGAACTCACACAAGCCAAGTCCTCACCTGTTGGTTAGAAAAAGGTCTCAAGAACTTTAGAATTGCTTATACCACACAGGGAGGCACTGGCCCAGCCAGCACGGCGCGCCCTCGGGGGAGCTGGCCTCTATGAGCAAAGAGAAATGGAATTAGGCCAGAAGCAGCATGAGGCAGTGCCACTCCCCCCCCCCCCCCATGGTCCCAGGGGCTCTCTGGGCACAGCTTATGCCCCAGCATCAGACCTCCTCCAGATCGGCCAGTCAGACTAACCTGACTCTAACATAGTGACGTCATCTTGGCCCTCTTCAAGAAAGACAGAGGAATACCAACCAACCACACCCCTCTAAGGGTAGCTAAATCCTACTCTTTCTAGTTTCCCAGTGGCTTCCGCCTCTGACTACTTTACTATAGCTGTCTATAACTCAAGCCCTGAGTTTCTCACCTACATTACTGCAATAAACTCCTTCCTCTGCTTCATTTCTCCCCAACCAAGCTCATTTTCTATAGCAGTGTCAAAACAATTCTCCTTAAACACTCCTCTACTCAAGTAATTTTACCTTATTGCCTCTAAAATCAAATACAAATGTCAATTAGTTTTTGAAGTCTTGGATAACCTGGTCCTAATCTTTCTTGTACAACTAGACGTGACTTTCTCCTGAACTTCACTATGCTGCCAAAATGGCCTTTTTCCCATAACTTTCATCTCCCATCTTTATATTTTTGCAATTCTATCTGAATTTAATGTAGTCCCCCTTCCAAGTCTCTTTTCAAGATACCCTTCAAGCACCATCTTCTAAATGAAGCTCTTCCAAATTCCCATAACTGCTAGTGTCTTGCCCTTCCCAAAATATTATTTAACTTTTATTCATTTACATTATTTATGCTACATACACACACACATTTTAAAATATACTATCTCCATTAAAATGCAGATTTCTAAGCAGGGATTGTTTTATTCTTTGTAATTATACTCCCAGCATCTAGCACAGAACCTAGTATATAACAGCTGCTTGATCCAATAACTTTTTTAAAATGGGGCTATTTAGCCTAAAGACAAAGTAGACAGAACACCCTTCTTCACTGCTTTGTAGAATCATGTCTGCCTATTACTCGTGGTAAGTGGGACACAGGAGTACTAAGTACTTATTTCCTCACTTGAATATCACTGTTTCTTCTTGGGGGAGAAGTACATTGACTGCAAATTGCTGTCTACTCCTGTCTCATCATTTCAGCATGCTCCCAAGAAAGCCTTCTAAGTTTTCTCTTTCTATAACACCAGCCTATGATTTCAAAAAAATTTAAGTGCAAACTACCAAGATTTTCCTATGGCCTTTTGTCAAATTCTAGCAAAGCCTGCTGCTTCTGAGTCATTTTCTCCCTTTCTCTTTTTTCCAAATCATAACCGATTCAAGAGTTATGGCTCTTGTTAGTCTTCTAGGATTTTTTTCCTCCTGGTGGAGGAGAAAAATATGAATCAATTGTCCTCTCTTGCCAGAGCTAGTTTCCAGGAGCACACTGAGGAGAAATTATCTCTGACCCAAAAAATAATATAGTTTCCTACCTCACCCTCCCTAGATAATATTCCCACTATATCAAGGCCTTGAAAGCAATCATGTAGGGCCCTAAATTAATGTGAAATCTGCAGGGTTCCTTACATATAGTGTTGCCACCCTTGACTCTTTCCCACCCTGGCAACAGCATGATGAAAAGAGATGAGGTTTAAAGCAAAGCATTACAGGGCCCATTTCAGTGTGAAGAGGAATCATGTGGAAACTCCCATGGCATTTTACTTTTCTTTGTAATGGATGCTATCAATATGAATTAACTGATATATTAAGACATTTAAATGCAGTCCCATCTCATGTAATGGCTTTGAAGTAAAGTATCAATCGTATTGTTAAAAAAAAAAAATCAATCATACAAGCCATTTTCCAATTGATAAATGGTCAAAGGATAGGAACAATTTTCAGATAAAATTAAAACAATTTCTAATCATTATGAAAAAATGCTCTAAATCACTGTTGAGCAGAGAAATGCAACTTTGAGGTACCACTATACACCTCTCAGACTAAGATGACAAGACAACAAATTTTGGAAGGGATGTGGGAAAGCCAGGCACTGATGCATTTTGGTGGATTTGTGAACTAATTCATCCATTCTGGAGAGCAAAGAGCTGTCAAATTGTGCATACCCTTTGATCCAGCATTGTGTCTCTACTGGGCTTGTATCACAAACATAACATTTTAAAAAAGGGAAAAGGACCCACATGTGCAAAAAAGGACTCACATGGGAGCCCTAACTGTAGTGGCAAGGAACTGGAAACTGAGGGGATGCCCATCAGTTGGAGAATGACAGAATAAGTTATGGTATATGAATTTAATGGAATGTTATTGTTCTATAAGAAATGATCAGCAGGATGATTTCAGAAAGGCCTGGAGAGACCTACAGAAGCTGATGCTGAATAAAGTAAGCAACAAGATTACGTGATGATCAATTCTGATGGACATGGCTCAGGCCAATTTCAATGGTCTTGTAATGGGAAGAGCCATCTACACCCAGAGAGGGGTCTGTGGGGACTGAGTGTGGAACACAACATAGTATTTTTCACCATTCTTGTTCTTTTTTTTTTTTCCCTCATTTTTTTCCTTTTTAATTTGTGTGTGTGTGTGCGCGCGCAACATATGGAAATATGTATAGAATTGCACATTCAACATATATATATTGGATTGTTTGCTGTCTAGGGGAGGAGTGGAGAGAAGGGAGGGAGGGAGAAAAATTTGGAACACAATGTTTTGCAAGAGTGAATGTTGAAAATTATTTTTACATTATTTAAAAAAAAAAAAAAGGTGTTGTCAAAAAAAAAATTGTTTTCAGCATCCCTAGTGATCAAACAAAAGTTTAGGATAGAAGGATATTTAAAAAAAAAAAATGGAAGCTCAAGATAGGAGAAAAAGATTTGCCTAAAGATCACATGAATAATGGCATGGTTGGATATGAATGTATGTTATAAAATGTCTTGTTTTAGACACTAATGCACTGTTAGTGATAATAACTGATTCGTTACCATAGATGCCCAAAGGGGGCATTATTGTGCATACCCTTTGACCTACCACTAGGTCTGTATCCCAGAGATTTAAAAAGAGAAAAAGAACCTATCTGTACAAAAATATTTCTTCTAGATCTTTTTTGTGGTGGCAAAGAGTTGGAAATTAGGGGGATGATCTTCAGTTGGGGGAATAGTCAAAGAAGTTATGGTACATGAATATCATGGTGAATGGCTTCCTACACAGAATACTGCCTTGTACTACAAATATGGCAAGTACAGGGGACTTAAGGATGAAAAGTAAAACATCAAAATTTGAGTGTAACTATGAAATAGGCCAAATGTGCTGGATTACATACAGTTCAGATTTTTTTTTTAAATGCAAGTTTAGGTTGAGAAAGTATAAATGGAATGAAGATTAGTGTAAAAATTCAAAAGGCTTTGTTTGGTTTATTGGAAAGTAGGTCAGTAGAGACTAAACAACACTTTTTGATCAAAAGAAAGGCAAAGTTATACCTAATCAAAACATGATGTGGGCTCAATGGAAATACTAAATGGGAAGGGCAAAAACTTCTTTAAAAACACAGAGAAGTGTAACAGAAAAGCTTAAAAGTTGAAGAAGGAAAGGTAGGCTAAACAAAGTTAGACCAAATAAAAAGTAATCAAGTCCCTTCTCAATATTTAGAAACAGAAAACTGGATATGATGAAACTGAAAAGGAATTAATCCAGGTGTGAAGAGCTTTAAGGAATTGGCACTCTGAGAACATACCAGGCAGTTACAAAGAAAGCAAGGGAGAGAGAGAGAGAGGGAGAGGAGAGAGGGAGAGGAGAGAGGGAGAGAGGAGAGAGGAGAGAGGAGAGAGGAGAGAGGAGAGAGGAGAGAGGAGAGAGGGAGAGGGAGAGGGAGAGGGAGAGGGAGAGGGAGAGGGAGAGGGAGAGGGAGAGGGAGAGGGAGAGGGAGAGGGAGAGGGAGAGGGAGAGGGAGAGGGAGAGGGAGAGGGAGAGGGAGAGGGAGAGGGAGAGGGAGAGGGAGAGGGAGAGGGAGAGGGAGAGGGAGAGGGAGAGGGAGAGGGAGAGGGAGAGGGAGAGGGAGAGGGAGAGGGAGAGGGAGAGGGAGAGGGAGAGGGAGAGGGAGAGGAGAGGGAGAGGGAGAGGGAGAGGGAGAGGGAGAGGGAGAGGGAGAGGGAGAGGGAGAGGGAGAGGGAGAGGGAGAGGGAGAGGGAGAGGGAGAGGGAGAGGGAGAGGGAGAGGGAGAGGGAGAGGGAGAGGGAGAGGGAGAGGGAGAGGGAGAGGGAGAGGGAGAGGGAGAGGGAGAGGGAGAGGGAGAGGGAGAGGGAGAGGGAGAGGGAGAGGGAGAGGGAGAGGGAGAGGAGGGAGAGGGAGAGGGAGAGGGAGAGGGAGAGGGAGAGGGAGAGGGAGAGGGAGAGGGAGAGGGAGAGGGAGAGGGAGAGGGAGAGGGAGAGGAGAGGGAGAGGGAGAGGGAGAGGGAGAGGGAGAGGGAGAGGGAGAGGAGAGGGAGAGGGAGAGGGAGAGGGAGAGGGGAGGAGAGGGAGAGGGAGAGGGAGAGGGAGAGGGAGAGGGAGAGGGAGAGGGAGAGGGAGAGGGAGAGGGAGAGGGGAGAGGGGAGAGGGGAGAGGGGGAGAGAGGGGGAGAGGGGAGAGAGGGGAGAGGGGAGAGAGGGGAGAGGGGGAGAGGGGAGAGGGGAGAGGGGAGAGGGGAGAGGGGAGAGAGGGGAGAGGGGAGAGGGGGGAGAGGGGAGAGGGGGGAGAGGGGAGAGGGGAGAGAGGGGAGAGGGGAGAGGGAGGGGGGAGAGGGGAGAGGGGAGAGGGGAGAGGGGAGAGGGGAGAGAGGGGAGAGGGGGAGAGGGGAGAGGGGGAGGGGGAGAGGGGAGAGGGGGAGAGGGTGAGGGGGTGAGGGGAGAGGGGAGAGGGGAGAGAGGGGGAGAGGGGAGAGGGGAGAGGGGAGAGGGGAGAGGGGAGAGGGGGAGAGGGGAGAGAGGGAGAGGGGAGAGAGGGGAGAGGGGAGAGGGGAGAGGGGAGAGAGGGGAGAGGGGAGAGAGGGGAGACGGGAGAGGGGAGAGAGGGGAGAGAGGGGAGAGGGGGGAGAGGGGAGAGGGGAGAGGGGGGAGAGGGGAGAGGGAGAGGGAAGAGGGGAGAGAGGGGAGTGAGGGGAGAGAGGGGAGAGGGGAGAGGGGGGAGGGAGAGGGGAGAGGGAAGAGGGAAGAGGGGAGAGAGGGGAGAGGGGAGAGGGGGGAGAGGGGAGAGGGAAGAGGGGAGAGAGGGGAGAGGGGAGAGGGGAGGGAGGGGAGAACAGGTAAGATTGAAGAATAGCAAAAGAAAAAAGATAGGAAGATGAAGTAGAAAAGAAGTAGAATTTATAATTCTGATTATCAGGAGACAAGAAAAAAACATCATACATTATAGGCTAATTTGTCTGTTAGGTGTTGACCAAATGAAGTACTTGATATATGAACCATATCATGTCTGTCATATCAATATAGGACGACTCAAAACAGCTTTACAAGCTTTATTTCATCAATAGGAAAATACATGAGAAAAGCATAATTTCCTGATAGAGAAATAATTAAGGACTTACTCTGAAGTAAAAGGTCACAGCCAAGGTTTTGGCATGAAGACAAACTAGAATATAACAGGGTTTCTTCTGAATGCCAGGCAAAGTATCAGATATATTAAGATTTTTTTAAAAAAGAAAAAAACACTATATAAGATCCTACAATATCTCTGTAATTCAGCAGGTAAATAACAGAAACCTCTTGCACAGTTATCCAAGTGAGGCCTGTATCATTCAATATAGAGTGGTTAGACATGTTGGGGATGAGCTAGTCCAATCTTCATATTTTACAGATGAAAAAACTGAAATCCAGATTTGATTTATTCAAAGGCACAGAGGTAGATCCAGCTTGTGCAGAGGGTATTATTCAAGTGCACTTCCTCATTCTCAACTATAGTTCTCTGCAACTGCATTTCTAATTTCCTCAGAATACCATGGTTGAAACAGTAATAGGCCAAACAATAAAAGCCACCAAATCACCAACTAATTTGAATTTAGTACGTACTTCTAAAAGAATGTCCAGAGGATTACATTAAAGTAACATGTGAGAAGTAATTTTTTTAAAATTATTAACCTCAGATCTATAATATATCTCAGAATTGTAAGCAACTATAATTGTTTTATTTAAAAGTCTGAGCAAAAAAAGATTAGTGTCATTTCAAAACAACATAAGTGCAATATTGAAAGAGTAAGTGTTGTATAAATAAAAATATGTACTCTTAATGTGGCATTTTCTTTAATAACCCTCTAACAATCGTCCAATAAAAATATAGATTGGTTATAAGTATTTACTGTCCTCCAAGGACAGATACAAAGACTTAACTATAGATTAGAGCCCCACAATATCATATAGCAAATCTCTTCTTGGGGGTGGAAAGGTTAAGTGTTGCTGTGTTTTTTAAGTGAGAACCATTGAAATAATTAATTTACCTTCAAAAAAATGAGAATGCAAGACAGAAGTTGATGCATCATTTTTCAATCAACAGAGTATATTAAAAAAGGATTCTGAAGGTTTTTAAAAATTCTAAACAGGGAGAGAAGAGGAAATAGAGAGGATAACTCTTTTATATAGGTAGCAGTTAGGTGAGGCTAGAACAAAGAAAATTTTTTTAAAGCTGTTTTCCCATGAGCTCTAATTCCTCCTACAATTATTAGAAATCTTATTTTTTCAACAGCCTTTTATTTTCAATATACATGCAAAGATAGTTTTCAACATTCATCCTTGCAAAACTGTGTTCAAAATTATTTTTCCCTTCCTTCCCCCCCCCCCTCTCCTAGACAGCAAGTAATCTGTTAAACATGTGCAATTCTTAAGTACATAATTCTACAATTATCATGCTGCACAAGAAAAATCAGATCAAAAAGGAAAAACAATTAAAAAGAAAACAAAAAGCAAGCAAACAACAACAAAAAGTGAGAATGCTATGTTGTGATCCACATTCAGTTCTCACAATCCTCTCTCTGGGTGTAGATGGCTCTCATCATCACAAGATCATTGGAACTGGACTGAATCACCTCGCTATGGAAAAGAGCCACAATCATCAGAATTGATTATCACATATTTTTGTTGTGGTATACAATGTTCTCCTGGTTCTATTCACTTCACTCAGCTTCAATCTGAAATTAATCTGCTGGTCATTTCTCACAGAACAATAATATTCCATAGCATTCATATACCACAATTTATTCAGCTACTCTCCAATAGATGGGCATCCACTCAGTTTCCAGTTTTCTGCCACTACAAAGAGGGCTACCACAAACATTCTTGCACATACAGGTCCTTTTCCCTACTTTAAGATCTCTTTGGGACATAAGCCCAGTAGAAAAACTGCTGGATCAAAGGGTATGCACAGTTTGATAGCCCTTTGGGCATAGTTCCAAATTGCTCTCCAGAAATAGTTGGATCAGTTCACAACTCCATCAACAATGTATTACTGTTCCTGTTTTCCCACATCCCCGCCAACATTTATCAAATTTCCCTGTCATCTTAGCCAATCTGAGAGGTATGTAGTTATATCTCAGAGCTGTCTTAATTTGCATTGAAATTTTCTTTAAAATATACTAATTTAACACTAAAAAGTTCTGTTTTCTCACAGGCTCTAGCCATACATAATATACTTATGTTCAAGCTTGCTATTGAAAGGCTAGATCTCATTAGCTTTTGTTAAACATCAAGCTAAGAGGCTCAAAAAAAGAGAGACCATAAAAATCAGTCCTAAATGTTCCATGTGGATTTTGCTTTCCATTTTAACAATAAGGTTTTTAATATCTTGGATTACCTTTGTACTCATAACCCAACATTTAGAAATATTAATAGTAACTTCACTTAAACAAAATATTTTATTTTTAGCCCTGAGGACAATGCCTCTCCCACAATAACCACTGAAATAATTAATTCCTCTCCAGCAGCGTAAACAAGAGAAGGAAACACCATCAGTCTTACTAACAGCAATAAAATGATGGTGGGGTGGTTTTTTTTTTTTTTTTTTTTTTTTTGTGTGTGTGTGTGTGTGTGTGTGTGTGTGTATGTGTGTGTCACTGATGATATGAGGACAGAAAGTGAAATAGAAGAGTAAAAGACCTAGTTGGAAAAGCTATTCCCTTCACAAGGAAACCAATGGATTTATGTGAAAAGACAAGGAAAGTCTCATTCCCTGTTCAGTTGGTACAAGCTGCTGCTTCATTCATGTGCAAAGTATTTTTGAGTAGTAACAAATACATGCAAAATTACAACAGAAAAGATCCACACATCAGACAATATAGGGAAATTTACATATTGTAACTAAGGCCATATGTTCACACAATATTGTTACAGAAAACCCTATATTACATAAGTATTTATTTTTCCTAATAAACCTACTAAGATCTTAGCACCACAATTCATCCAGGTTCTAGAACTAAAGATCTAAACTTTATTTTCCTTAGAAGGGAAGAGAAACCACCCTTTCCAAGTGATCTTAATATACCTTTCCAAAACCTGTTATGATACAAAGAATAGCTTTGCATTGTGTAAAACTTACTAAAATTAAGTAAGCACCATATAAATATTCTTAAAACTTTTTTTGGTAGAAGCTCATGCCAAGCTCAAGTTTCCTTGACAAGATTTTCACTTTTTATTCCTACAAGAAAAATGAGTAACATTTCCTTCTGGGTAAGGGTAAAGTGGTGAGACAAAACGATAAGATGAAGTTAGTACCAAAGGCAATCTTTAAAATTTAGGACTAATTTTTAAACAAGCAACTTTTATGGGGGAAAAAAATCCATTAATTTCATAAATTTTTATGCGACTGTCTGAAGGTCTTTTGAGGACTTTTACCTTCAATTATTTTTCATCAAGAGCACAAAGTTTAATTTAGGGAGATTTATTAGACATCTGTAGTTAACATGGTGCTGATTAAAAAAAGAAAAAAGAAAAGAAAAGAAAAAAGGAAAGAAAGTGAAAAGTATTTCAAGATCACATTTTCATGGTGACTATTGCCTAGAAAATCAATTGTAGTTGTAGTGAACAGATAAGCCTTAGACTCATGAAATTCTGGACTGGAATAACAACTCTAAAACAGAATGGCTATGAGAAATAGGCCAAGTTCTTTAACTTTTTGATATCAAACATGAAGACCATTGTGTAGCCCAATCCAGATTAAAATATAATTGGAAAATACTTAGCAATATCAATAAAACTACAATAGTTTCATACAAAACTACAATACAAAAAACAAAAAATACAATGTTAAGATGTAGTTTTCAAAGTTAACATGAGGCCCATAGGGATCCCAAGATCTAGTGGCTCATTTCCATTTGAGTGTGCTGCCACTTCTTTAAGAAACTCTCAGGCTCTAAGCAGCAGAGAAGGGACCAACCTGAACTGGCAGAAGTATTTCTTCACCTACCCTTCTACAGCATCAAAGAAAGCCCAAGTCTATTTGTCTCCCAATCCTACCCTTTTCCTACCCCTAGATATTTACTTAAGTCTCATAACAAATTTTTGCCATTACTTAACTTATCTAAACCAGTAAATTACAGATAAAAATACAGTATATAATCTTAAAATTCAAATACCACATTGTTCAACTCAACAGATTAAACAAAAACATTTAATATTAATACAGAAACAAGTTCCAAAGTATAGTTTGTATTTCTGCTACTCATGAATTCATTTCAGGAGTAGACTGGAGATGGGAACAATTGACAAATCAAAGCCAGTTATGTTGTTAGAAGAGTTACCAGTTCTGTCCTACCTTATCCTCATGGCTTTAAAAATACCAGCTCCCAGAAAAGAGTTGGATTTAATCACAGTGTAAAATTTAGAAAACTAAATGTAGACATTATGTTAAAACACACACAGTAATAAAACCATAAAAGACAGTATAAAAATACCTCTGCATTAAGTTCATAATGCAAAAACATACAGAAATTTTAATGCCAATTCACAACATAATACAGTATTTTTTTTTTTTTACAAAGGAAATTTATACATACTGTTGAACAAGCAAGAATACTACATTGTGGAAAAAGGCTTTCACTACTGCTAGGGTGCTTATGCATTCATCTACATTAAGAGGAATGTTCAGTTTTTCCTTCTTGCAGGATATTGAAGTTTACTTCCTAATGAAAATTTGTTATAACCACCTTCTTAGACGTAAGACTTCAGTTCTGTGTACTATATACAATAATATATAAAGCCCAATATCAAACTTTTTATTAAACAAAGTAAAATTCTAACTGCATGATGAAAGAATTCTTTAACACTCTAACTTAGAATGTTACTGATATACATCAATTTCTCAGGTCACATTTTGTTTCTATACGTGTGTGTACATGTGCACATATATATATATATACACACACACACACAGAGATATATCTACATACATACATGTATGTATGTGTATTATGTACAAACACACACACACACACACACACATATATATATATCTTTTTTAAAAAACAATAATTCAGCATCTATTACCACAACGTTGGTAATCCTTGGATGGTAATCTGGACCCTGCTCAAAATACTCCATAAAATTGGAAGGTTCTCTTAACCACTGATCCTAACTGGGAAACTCAAGAGCATCTTCGATTTTTGCTTTCCTAACGAAACAAGTTTTCCCAAAGTGGAGGTTTCCTTTAAAAGGATGCGTTGCTCCCCTGGATCTTTCTTTTCAACCCCGTGCCTAACTCGCCTCCCAAAAAGACAGCTGGAGTTTATGGAGGCTACATAAAGATAAGGCTTCAAAACAGGAGTGAGCAGATGAATCCAAGGTCCCTCTAAAAGGCCTCTTTGCCACTTCTGCAGTTTTTCAGAAGGTAAAAATAACTTTGACATAGCCACATAAAACTGAAGTCTATAACACAAAGCAAAATAGTCTGTTTGGACTTAAGGAAAGAGGAGATACTTTTCCCTGCCACATCTTGCAACCTTCTCCCCCTTTCAAACTGGAATAAACTTTAAAAAGAATTTGGCCAGGAGAGAATATTGTGAGTGTAGAAGAGAAAATGCTCCTTTCCCTCAGCTGGGAAAGGTCCTTGTGACAACAGTCTAACTCCACCTCCACAAAGCCAAGGTGTTTCAGGATGATATGACTACCATAAGCTAGAGTCAAACTGCTTTGTTTTGTCACGTACATTTATCACCCATTTAAAAAAGAAATGGATCAGGAACCCTACACCACTGATTCTTATTTGGATTCAAAAGTAAACTCAGAACTTCAAAAAGTGCTAGTTGTTCTGACGACCCTAGAAACATAGAAGTGGTATCAGTTCTGAGGTTCAAAAATTAACTTACTGCCATCACTGCAGCAGTCAACATATTCATGGTTAAGTGATAAAGGGAATAGAAATTTCTCCAAGAGTTGGTCCCCATTACTAATATGAACATAAATATTTAAAGCAGACAGAATATCTGACCAATCTGCAACAGATTAACAATTCCTCCCCCCTCAATTAGCACCCTGCCAGCTGAGCAGCAGTTAGTGCCTTCCTGGTTTTGTATATGACACCACAGCATCGTCAGGAAGCATCTTTGAATTTGAAATCCATTGTTCCAAAGTGCACAAAGTTCAAGGCACAGAGTGGAAAAAAAAGTGAACCAATGAGAATTCAGAATATTTATGACAAAGCAGTTAAGTAATCTCTTTTAACACACTTTCTAATGCTAAACAAAGGACCAACTCTTGAAAAGGGGTATTGTTTTGTTTTTGGACAAAAAATACTGTATTGTAATGATTTTTTTTAAGTAAAAGATATCTTGACATATGGAACTGATATATACACCAACACACTAAACAGTCCACAAATAAACAAAAAATAAGTGCAAAAAAATATTCTTCTGGTCTTTTGCAGGAAGCTGCTGAATTTGGGCTGCCGATTTTCACTGAGTAATGTTTCTCAAGATACCTGTTCCTCACAGAAGAGGTGTGGATAAAATTTACTGTTGAAAGATTGTCACCTCTCAAAATTATCCCCAGGTCTAGCAGCAACTGACTTTTTAGGAAAAATTAGAAAACCAAGTATGAAGTCCAACCTCCTCTTCCAAGTCTAACTTGGCAACAGAGCCCCTGAGTCTTAGCAGGGCCCAAGTTGGTGCTCTGGATACAATTCCAGCTCCTCCAGGGTCTCCTTTAGGAACGAAAGCACATCCAGGACACATTCACTATCTGTACCCTCTGGAACTGGCACATGCTGCTGAGCCATCTGAAAAAACATTTTAATAGTAAGCAATTGTGTACATAAAATGCCATTCAATACTACTTTAGGGGTTTTTGCTATTCCCCTAGCCCACATGACCTCCTCCCCAAATCCCCATGCTACAAAGAAGGGGTTTTATAAAAATATTCTGGATAAAACTAAATGGCACAATATGTAAGGGTCATGAGAGGTGCAAGACCACCCAGCACATAAAACTGGGTCAACATTTATTCTGGTTAGATTCTGAACAGTGCCAACTTCTTCACAACCACCCACCACCAACTTGACTACCCTATTGCAACTACCTGCAGGACAGTCAGTTTGAACTTCATGAAAAGTTGGTCCTTATGTGGACACCTGTTTCATCAAGAAACACATCAATGTTAAAACACTTCAGAACAAAGACAACATTTTTGACTTTTAAAAATAAAGAATAAAAAATGTTATTACTTACTATAAGCTAATTCTTCTCCAGCTCTCTTACGTGACTGATCACCTCTAGGAAAATAAAAACAAGGGTAAACAGGACTGGTTTACTGGCAGAGGTACAAGGGAAAAAATGTTCTTAATTATGATATACATTATCATAATGCAATGCCATCCATTAGAATATCTAGGTTTTTTAAAAAGATAAGTTGTGCCATCAAGAACATGAGGTCATTGTCAATCCTCCCATCTTCTAGTGACTACATGGCTCACCAATGACTTTAAATATATTAATATAAATACATGAGATTTCCCCTGTTAGAGGGAAAGCTCTTTGAAGACAGGGGACCATTTCTCCCTTGTCTACATATTCCCAATGCATAAAACATAGTAGGTATGACTAATCAATTCTAATCCAAGAAACAACTTTAAATCAAGATAATAAAAAGCAATATGGCCACAAACTCGGAACTTGAATCATATACATTTTAAAATATAGCCAACTCCCAATTATTTACACTTAATGGAAGGACGACGACTATGACAATTTATATTTTGCTTTGGAATTTTATTTTTGTATAATATATGACAGATTTGAATGGGATAAGAAATGTATGAATCTATTAATGCAGTGTTTCCATGTTCTCAACTTGAGTAAGCATCAATTCTGACAAACGAAGTTTGTTTTTTTTTTTTTTTTTTTTTTTTAAATCATGAATTTATGAAACAGGCAGAGAGGAGCCAACCCCCTTCTTTTCCTGGTGCTTGTTCATTTTCTCCACAAATCCTGTCATTTATCTTAGAGGTGACTGGGTTGCCAGCACTGCTAGTGATTTCTACAATTTTAGACAAATCCTTAGATCCACCAACAAGTAAACACCTGAAGGGCCATACCTGAGAAACCTATAATGAAACTAAACAAATTTTGAAATGTTGATAAACATCACCCTAATGTACCATGCCTTTCTTCAAAAAAAGAGGGGGAAAGGGAGGAGCTGGATATAGATATCTAATTTTCAGATTCCTCTATTTCTCACTTTATAGGTAAGTAAAAAAAAAAAAAAGGAAGCTAAAATTGGTAAATCCATAGTATATTAGTAGCAAAAACTGGAATTAGTCATTGCATTACCTATAATCCACGTTCTTCTGTGCCTTCATCCAGGCATTTTATGCAATATATGAAATCTCTTTTATGCTTAAGATTACTTAAGTAATGTTTTAATTTCCTATAGTAATTATTTATGAATTATTAAAGTACAAGTATAAATTTCATAGTTTTGAATTATCTCTCCAAATTTATGTATTTTCCTGATCTGAAAAATGCTAAGTTGAAAAATACATTATTTCTAATACTCAACATGGATAATTTAGATTCAAATATTATCAATGAGGGAAATTTTTCATTTATTAAATAATATTTAAAAATAAGTTTGTAAAACTCTAAATTGTTACCTGCAATACTTTGCTAACAGCCAAATCAATTTCAGCTTATTGTAACATTCTTCATAGGAATAATTCTTAACAAAGGATGTTCAAGGACCCTCCATTTGTGATATAAAGATTCATGAAAATTTTTCATTATTTCACCTCAATAAGACAATTAAAAACATAAAACAGATACCATGGAAGACTACAAATGTACACAATGTAAAAAGTCTACAAATATGGAAGAACTCTGAAAATAAAACCATAATCATTTGAACCTATCCACCTATCAAATCAATATACAACCAATTGGTATGTCATCTAACCCACACTTAGAGACAAACTATGAGCTATTCTTGAATCGTAATCTCTATTGCCATGTGGATATAGTAAGTTTTTTTTAGTTTCAATTACATAAAGAAAAATGGACCAACATATTTATGGTATTTAATTTTCTTTTATAAAATAAATTATTCATTATACGATTAGGAAATTTTAATTTACTATTAAAAGTAGTTGGTGGTTACTTCCAAGTACACCAAATGCAGGTGTAAATTAGGAATGGTTAAATACCTTTTCAAGTTGAGCACACACTTTAAAAGCTCAGAATTAAGCTTACTTTCCATTATTTGATTTCAGATGACAAACCATAGCATGCAAAGTTAATTCAATTAAAGAATAGGAAAAATTTGACTCCAGGAAAGAATAAAGAATGAAACAGTTAAATAGGAAAAATGACTTCGACTCATGATATTGTGTTTTAAAACAAGGCCAATCTGTAGAATTCTATTCACTAACATCTTTTCCAACTCACTAGCTCAAATGTGAATGTACTCACTAGCAACTAATAACACAGTATGAATCCAACAACATTTATATATTGGACAAAACACTGCAAAGACTTCTGTGGCACACTCTATTAAATCTTGGGCATAGTGCTGGATTCCAACATAATGTGATGGGAATATAATCTTAAATGAAAAAGTGGTTTGCAAAGCTGTGCAGTATAATCTTGTGGTTGGCTGAGCATAAACCATAAAATGACTGCTCATATCAGAATAGCCAGTAACAGAATTATTATTAGATAACTGTACTATATTCTTGATTTTTCTCGCTTCAGTGGATACAATTTCTTCAAAAACTGCTCTGGCCAAATAATGATCAAAAAAGCAACTGAATTTTACAGAGCATAATTTATAAGACCCATCAACAAGCTCTTAGGAGTAAAAGGGTGACTTTTGCATTAGCCTAAGTATGGTTTCTGTAAATCCCCTCTGAATAGTAGTGGGAGGATAAAAAGTTGGACTGGAATAGTTGTATATGATGACATGAGCTTATATTGCCTGTTCCAACCAAAGCACTGTCAGTATAATTTAAGAGGAGAGTTTAATCCTCACAATAAACGTATAACCATAAATTTAATTATATAAAAGCACAATTAACTTGATTATAATTAAATCTATTTTAATCTTATTATGTCCTGGAATATTGCTTGATACTTAAATTTCAACCAGAAGCTGAGCAAAGGAAATTGAGTTTTTCCAAGTAAAATAAAACTTTTAATCATTTTTATGGATGTAAAGGATTTGGTCTTAATCACATGATTCTGTTATGCATTTAAGTTGGCATTTATTCTCAGAATTTATACCTGAACAGATCTGATGAGACATTTGAACTGTGCCTAAAGCCTCCAAACCCCAAGCCTTAAAATGCCTTGTCCCAAGGACTGGAGAAATGTTCTGCACATTCACTTATGCTAACAAATTATTCTGGCACACAGCATGTTCATTCTTCAGAGAAACAATAAAATGAAAGTGCCTTGAGGACAGAGATTATGTCATCATTTACCCATCAAAGGGCATAATATACAAAGGTATTTAATGAATATTTGCTAAATGATATGGCTATACTCTTACACCACCTTCCTCACAGTTCAAATATGAAAACAAACAAACAAAAAATGTTTAAAGCAGTATAAATTATCCCCAGTCCCATGCAGTATACCTTTTATTGGCAGAAACAGGGCTTCGGGTTTAGGAAAATTACTTTTTAGCCTATGGATACTTACCCTTTATTGTGTTCTAGACTCCTTTGGCAATAACCTATATATCTCTTTCTCAGAAAAAAAAAATGTTTCTAAATATATAAATAACTAAGATTACAAAAGAAAACAATTATATTAAAATATGGTTATAATTTTTTTCCCTGAGGCTATCGAGCTTAAGTGACTTGCCCAGGGTCACACAGCTAGGAAGTTTTAAGTGTCTAAGGTCAGATTTGAACTCAAGTCCTCCTGACTTCAGGGCTCCATCTACTGTGCCACTTAGCTGCCA
Organism: Sminthopsis crassicaudata; assembly: GCF_048593235.1. Lineage (NCBI taxonomy): Eukaryota > Metazoa > Chordata > Mammalia > Dasyuromorphia > Dasyuridae > Sminthopsis > Sminthopsis crassicaudata. The sequence goes on from NC_133618.1 coordinate 596,528,433, forward strand.
TGTTTACAAATAATTTTTTAAAAATTAATGGTACCCAGGTTTCAAAAAAACAAAACAAAACAAAAACTACCCTTGTTTTAAGCCAGGGGTTCTCAAACTACAGCCCACAGGCCAGATGCTGCTCACTGAGGATGTTTATGTGGCCCCCCAGGTTATGGCAAATGGGATGAGGGGCGGAGACAGAGTGTGAGCTTTTGTTTTTACTACAGTCTGGCCCTCCAACAGTCTGAGGGACAGTGAACTGTCCTCCTATTTAAAAAGTTTGAGGACCACTGTTTTAAGCCATCTATAAATGCTAAATCATCAGTACATTAAATAAAAATGAGTAGACAAAAAACATAAACCAAATCATATCAATATTGACATTCCCATTATAAAAAATTAGAGACAAAAAGGAAATTTCAGCTAAATGGAATTAAAATTATATGGGTTCTCTAGATCCAGAGGAGCTGGTTGGATACTTATGCATCCAAAAGCAATGAAGAAACAGGTCATGAGACACTGCGTAATCTTACATTGGTGAAATGTACAAAAAAAGATCCACAATGAAAATAATTGCCTCCATCATCACCTGTTGCAGAGAAAAAATGAGGTTAGAAAAAAAAAAAAATACATGAAAAAAGTTGATAAGCCTCTCCATATTAAATCAACATATACTTTTATACTTTGGAATTTCATTTCATGGCTGAATATGAGGGAAAGTAACCAAAAAATCTAGGAAGCATGGTTTAAAACTAAAAAAATGGGAAAAGCCAAAGTCATATATAGAAACATACTCAAAAGCAAATAATAGGGGAGAATTCTGGAAAGATGGAAGGGTAGATTGGTAAATTTCAAGCTCTCCAGGTTTCCCCCATAAATAGAACAAATTTGTGCCTTAAGGCAAACATAGACTGGTAAAAAGTCAAGAAGACTTGGGTCAGAACAGGGGTCCTCCCAACACAACCTGAGATGATCCAAAGAAAGACTTATGGCCAGGGATTAACCCTCGTGAAGTACAAAAATGCCTATTATCTCCAAAGAAACACCAAGTGAGGAACCCTAGGTCTAGGTGGGTGTCCGGAGCCTCCCAGGAACCACAGAAACTATCAGCTCCTTATATTGTGTGGAATCCAAGTCTGAGACCAGAAAGACTGAGGACATGTTGGCTGACAACCAGGCCCAGCTGTGTCACAGAGAAGTGGCCCTTGGCAAGAAGTACCAGCACTTGCTGAGCACACTTGTGGAGGAGAAGGGGAACAGCTCTTGATAAGAAAGAAGAGCTGAGGTAAAGTCAGAAGCCCCATCCCCCCACTTCAGGATTAGAGTTATTTACATTAATACCTCTCATTTAAAAAAAAATAAAAATAAAAATGAACATGCTTCAAAGAACCCCACCATAGAAACTTAATATGGGAACAGGGAAGATGGGTTCATTTTCAGAGGACGCTGAAGTAAAAAGAGCTGCTTCTACACCCAAGAATAATGTGAAATGGCTCTCTGCCTGCCTAGGGAGAATTTATAGAAGAACTGAAAAAATTTAAAAATCAAACGAATGACAATGAAGAAAAACTAAAATAATAATAAAAACCATCCAAGAAATGATTATGAAAAAAAAGTTAACCAACTAGAAAAGGAGGTAGAGAGTCTCAAAGATGAAAGCAACTCTTTGAAAATTACAATTGGGCAAGGGGAAGCCAATGAAATTATGAGAGACTAAGAAATAAGATTATAAAAAGAATGAAAAAATAGAACAAAATGTGAAATATAAGAAAAATAACAGATCTGGAGAACAAATCAAGAAGAGAAAATATAGGAGCAATTGGATTGCCTGAAAGTTGAGACCAAAAAAAGGGACCTTGACACAAATTTATGCAAGAAATAATACAAGAATTTAACTTATACTTTTAACATATTTAACATATATTGATTGGTCAAACTTGCCATCTGGGGGAGGGGGGGAGGGGAGGAGGGGAAAAATTGGAATAAAAGGTTTTGCAATTGTCAATGCTGAAAAATTACCCATGCATATATCTTGTAAATAAAAATATATTTAAAAAGAAAGAAAAGAAAAGAAAAGAAAAGAAAAGAAAAGAAAAGAAAAGAAAAGAAAAGAAAAGAAAAGAAAAGAAAAGAAAAGAAAAGAAAAGAAAAGAAAAGAAAAGAAAAGAAAAGAAAAAAAGAAAAAAAAGAAAAGAAAAGAAAAGAAAAGAAAAAGAAAAAGAAAAAGAAAAGAAAAGAAAAAGAAAAAGAAAAGAAAAGAAGAAAAAATAGAAGAGAAATGTCCTAGAATGTCAAAACATTAGGGGAAAGTAGAAATAGAAAATATTTCTTCACCACCAATCATCACCTCAAAGAGATCCTTTGTGAAAAACACATGGGAATATTGCTGCCAAATTTGGAAAGCCCTAGATCAAAAAGAACATTTTGCAAGAAACAAGAAAAAACCAATTCAAATAAGCTAGAGCTACAATTAGAATTGTACAGAACTTATCAGTTGCTACATAGTAAAAGACAGCAGATCTTGGAATCATACCTATAGAGAATCAAAAGAACTAGGCCTACAGCCAAAAATATCATATCCAGCAAAACATAATACTGGATGAGGAAAAAAATATACATTAATGAATTTTCAGATTTTCAGAATTTTCTTTCATGCAAACCTGAACTTAATAGAAAATTTAATCTATAAGAGCCAATATCAAGGATCAATTTCAAAAAAACTCAACATGGGCAAATTGTATGTTTTTGTTGTTGTTGTTTTAACAAGGGAACTAAATACCATATGTTTAAGATTGAAATCAACAATAAGGCAGTTCAAAAGAAAGACTGGCAGTCTGATGTACAAATGAGCAAAAGAACAGACACAGAATCATTAGAAGGGGTACAAGGGGTCATAGTCCCAAAAACCTATTCACATTGGGAATGGGTTAAATAGGCAACACTAAATAAATAAATAAATATATATATATATATATATATATATATATATATATATATATATATATATATATATATATATATATATATATATATATATATATATGCATATATATGTATATGCAGGGTATAGCATCCTCCAAAATCTAGAAAGAAATAAGCGAAGAAGGATGTGTGGATGGGGAAGCAAAGAGTGAGGGAAGAAGACCCATAAGTGGAGAGAGATTAAGAAAGAGCAAGGCAAGTTAGGAGCAGAATTAAAGACTGACAAGGTAAGCGTACTTTTCAGAAGAAAGTCATAAGGCAATCATCCAAATAACATTGGAAAATAAAAAGAAATTATATTTCAAGTGAAAGGAAGTGATTGGTTACTAATGTAGAAGTCATTTACAAATTAACTCTCTACATAGTCAGACAGAATATGACACATGACTGAGACAATTTTGACCTAACCTAGATAGGTTGTTTATGTACAAAACTGAAAAATGGGGTAAAAGATTAATTTTGATAAAACATTAAATCATAGCTACAATAAGGAAACAAAAAAAGCCTAGAAACACTCGCTGTTGGTAAACACTTGATTTCTTTGTCAAAGTAAGGCAGAAGATAAAGGCACAAGTTTTTATAAACTCAAATCTTATGGAGATTTCAATGGTATAAAATTATGATTAGGAAGTAAATGAATTAGAAAAAAAAAAAGGTAAACAGATACTATAAATGGAAAATGACAAGGATTCAGAATTCAAAAGGAAGAGAAGAGTTGTATAGCAGCTTTGCAACTAGGAAGAACAACAGTTTGGGTGCTAAGTCTGGAGTCAGGAAGAGTTCAAATTCAACATCAGACACTTATTAGCTATGTGATGCTAAGCAAATTATTTACCTGTTTGCCTCAGTTTCTTCAACTGTAAAACAGAAATAATAATAGCACCTGCCTTTCAGGGTTGTTGTGAGGATCACATGAGAGTGCCTAAATCACAGTGCCTAATAGATGATATTTTATTGATTTATTCCCTCCCTCTGCTCACTCCCATCCCGTCCCCGACAGTGCAGAACTGCCCCGCTCTCATCCTACCTAAGACAAGGGGCTATGCTTTTATCACCCAGTGATACCATATGGCTAAGGGATATAAAATGTCAGTTTTAAAAGAATTTAAGGGATCACTCAAAGGTCAATGACACTGTATGTGATGGGCACACAAAGGCTGCAACAAGCTACCAAGAGAGAACTGGGCAGGAAGAAAAATGCCAGACACATATGAAAGAAGCCCAAGTAAGGCTACTGATATCCATGTAATGTCACAACTACCAGAGGTAGGCTCCTTAGGACCATGAACAGACACCCCTCTGTGGGGAGTTTAAGGTGGACATCAATAGACTTTTCTGCACAAGTGGAACCAACACCCATATTGATGAAAACCTAGAACCGTGTAAATAACAATTTTTAAGAGAATATCTAGCTTAGAAGGTACATATTTTTAAGATGATCTCTAAAAATAAATGCAAATGCTTTTGGATCATACAAGATAGTGGGGTTTTCTCCAGACCACTTAGATTCTTTGAAATCTCCAAAAACAGATTTCAGTTTAAAATAAAAGATTCCGGTAAAGCAATTTACACAAAATCCACAATTTAAAAGTAATAAGAAGCAACTACTGATTCTGCTAACTACTATTGTATAAAGTAATATAGAGACAACCTAGGAGAAATCCAGAAGTATTCCAAAAGAACATGACAAATCAAAAAGCCTGAAATCCATAATGCAGGAGGAAATGCAACACAGCTGATATGTATAATAACTTTGCTGAACTTTTTTATTCCCCTTCTTTTTTTATTCTTTGTTTGAAGAAACTTTTTGAAGGGGAGTAGAGGGATATAGAAATGAATGGATGTTAAAATCTAGATTTCCACCCCCCCAATATCTTAAAAGACTAATTTCAGTTTAATGTATTTGTGATTTCATGGGGACCACTCTACCAGGACAAGTAGCAATGCTTGCTTGCTTTCTCATGTTATCATTCCTGCCCATATCTTTCCATAAATTCTCCACAAGACAATCTATCCAATGCACTTCAGGCTCTGCTTCAGGACTTAATCTTTCACAGGTACCTGTGAAATGCCTAAGCTGCCCAACCATTTTTCCTCAAATGGTTAGTTGAATTCCTTTTCATCCAAGCCCTTTAGTATATCTTTTATACTTCTTTTCTTTTTCTTTTTTTTTCCTATGGCTGGGGTTAAGTGACTTGCCTAGGGTCACATAGCTAGGAAGTGTTATGTGTCTGAGACCTATCTTTTATACTTCTTAAGTGCATATTATGGACAATATGTTTCACGATATCTAAACATACCTTGCTCCTTCTTTTCATTGCCCTAAATCAGCTTTGATTTAAATTCCTTGAAGAGAAGCTACAATTTGTAAAACACCACATTTGTCTCATTACCAGAAAAATATAGATATTAAAAAGATTAGTTTGTGTTTCAGAAAGCAGACTAGGACTCAAGTGCTGGTAATTTCCCAAAAGTATTACAGCTGACTCTCCTATTCGATTGGAGCCCCAGTTTACTGTCAATAATGCATATGGTCAATCCATATGCAATATCACGCCAATTTTTTGTACTGATAGACACGATCTAAAAATAAGCCATCTATCCAGATGCATGTCACAATCTAGATAATATGCATTCTCCCAATATCCACTTAATTTTTTCTGTGTACATCACTGAAGTAATCTTGGGACTTAGATTCAATCTTCACAATGTCATCCACAAACAAGAATCTAGAGAAACACCTCATTATGTTTTGCAAGTAAGTGTAAATACTTAAGTATTTACTTATTAAATAATCTTTCATTTAAAAATAGTGCTATCCCTTGGCTGCTCGTTATCTCCACTGGAAAGAGAGTTGTTTTTTACCAGTTTAGGTTATCTGAGGGTTCTTTTGACTTCATGCCATGACAACTTCTTACATCAGTTAAACATCTCTAAGAAAAAGTAACTGATGGTAAGGTTAATGGTAAATTAATAATGGTAAATGATGGTAAAAGTTAATGATTTACCTGTCAATTTTTCAGAATCAATAACAAATAATATGCAATTATTTTCTCTTTATCCTTTTTTTTTAATAATGGTATTTATTTTTACTTTGCTTTTAATCAATTAGTCTGATGGTAGAGACAGATGATTTAAGAAATATTTCCCAAATCAGGAACCTATACTTTGCCATCAAATGAGAGAAATCCATTTTTTATCTGATAGCAACTCAAAATGAGAGTAACTCCTCTTTGAATTCTGGCCAGTGGAGAGTTATAACACTGCTGTAACTCATGCTACTCACTTGACAGGTAAGCAGTGAGACTTTACCCAGTCAATATATACAGACTGATAATGTAAAGAAGCAGCAGGATATGGTACGCTAACAAACAATGTAAGTGTATAGTCCTTCAACAAGCCCCCTCCAGAAACCTAAAAACAGAAGTATAGCCACCAATATCTTCATTTACAAAGGAAAACACAAACTAACCTTTTTAATATCTATATTTTTCTGGTAATGAGACAAATGTGGTGTTTTACAAATTGTAGCTTCTCTTCAAAGAGCTCACATCAGATGTTGTACTAATGAAGAGAACATAATTATGTTTTACTATTCATCACTGAAGGGAAAACATATATAACTGCAGATTTGTAAAAGAACTATTATCTCAGTCAAGGTTACCCCAAAGATTCAGGTAAACACCAGAATCTTTGAGAAGTCCTTGTTTGCAAGAGTATGTTCACCTGCAGCTCTGAAATAAGGAGTCAAGAAAGAAGTCAAAAGAGGCCATGCTCGCTCCTTTCCAAAATTTAATATCCTATCAGCAGTTGATATACAATTATTCCTTTAAAAAGAAATACTCAATCATCTTCATCTTCACTAAAGGCAAGCCTGGTTTTGTAACCATGCTAGGGAATCTTCAATTTTCTCAATGGAGGGAGGGAGGGGAGAAGGAAGGGAAGAAGGGAGGAAGGGAGGAAAGGAGGGAGAGAAGAAAGGTGAGAGGGAGGAAGGAAGGGAGGAAGGAAAGGAGGAAGGAAGAGATAGAGGGAAGGAGGAAAGAGGGGGGGGAGGAAGGGGAGGAAGGAAGGGAGGAAGGAAGGGAGGAAGGGAGGAAGGGAGGAAGGGAGGAAGGGAGGGAGGAAGGGAGGGAGGGAGGGAGGGAGGAAGGGAGGAAGGGAGGAAGGGAGGAAGGGAGGGAGGAAGGGAGGAAGGGAGGAAGGAAGGAAGGAAGGAAGGAAGGAAGGAAGGAAGGAAGGAAGGAAGGAAGGAAGGAAGGAAGGAAGGAAGGAAGGAAGGAAGGAAGGAAGGAAGGAAGGAAGGAAGGAAGGAAGGAAGGAAGGAAGGAAGGAAGGAAGGAAGGAGAAAAAATTTTTCAGGGAAAAATAAAAACACAAATCTTTTTTTTTTAAAAAAGGCACTCTTTAGGAACATTTTATTATACTGTATTTTAACTCAACTGGCTAAAATGTTACTTACCTATTTAGAAATACCAAAGTCCAAAAGTAATTAACTTCTTTACCCAATTTTTATGATTAGGAAATGGAGGCAATGTGAAGTCTGTATAAGTAAAAATTATCTTCCCTTCTGGGAATACCTACTCTAAGGGAAGCTCTAAAAAAGGATTCTTGGTCTTTTTTGTGACATGAACCTCTTTAGAAGTCCAGTTAAGCCTATGGATAGTTCCCTTCCCAGAATTTTTTAAATGCAGAAAATATGAAGAAATACAAAGGAAATCAATTACAATGAAAGACAGCAATCACACTATTTCAAAAGCAAATTCATTAACTCCAGATAAAGAACCCCTACTATGGAACTTTATAAAATGCAATAAAATCTCTTCTCTAACCTGCCATGGCACCCATTCCCTATTTTAACACACTAAAAATGTTTTCCTATCTTGTGGCAACCCACTGATCACTGATCAAACTACTGAAGAAGCCTTCCTTATACTGAGCTGCAGCTGTAGCCCTAGTTCATAAGAGTTCGTACTGAAGCATCATCAAATGTACCTTGCAAATCCGTTTTGTAAAAGGTCTCTCTGGAGTTTCTGATCTTGAGCTGCATATTGCTGAAGCTCTGATTCCACTGCAGGTGGAAGTATGTTTGGGATGAATTTAGAAAATAAAGCTGGTGCCATCTGAACCCACTCTGAAAGGAAGAAAAAAAAAATGAAATGGAGAGTTTGAGAGTTTATTTTGTTTGAAAGGCAAAATTATATCAATGTAAGCTTTAAGATAAAAGTATATCAATGTAAGCTTTAAGATAAAATAAAATTATGATTAAAAGATTTCCCTCCTCTACTACTAAATTAAAAAAACTTGCTTATCTACTATGTATATGCCACTTAGTAGGCTATCAAAGATGAAGTATTGTCATTACTCTCCAGAAGCAGGCAAATTTAAACACACAATTAAGTATGGAACAAAATAGCATGTGCAAAGAAGGACAAAATGAGAGTTTTAGTGAGAGGGACAAGGACATCTTTTGAGGAATTTTCATATAAGCAGTCATAGGGATTGTGAGTGGAAACACAGGAAAGAAGGCTATTGCTCCCTTTGTATTACCAATGGTAGTACTAATTTATTACCTGCTCACAGAAAAAGGGGGGGGGGGGGAGAAATGGTACATGTACAATTGTTGTTTAGTTGTGTGCAACTTTTCTTGACTTTATTTGAAGTTTTCTTGTCAGCAATTCTGGAATGGTTTGCCATTTCCTCCTCATTTTATAGATAAGGAATGTAAGGCAAACATCATTAAGTGATTTGCCCAGGAGCATACAGCTAATAAACATCTTAGGCTAAACCTGAACTCATGTCTTCCTGTGCTCTATCCACTGTGCTGCCTCGCTGCCTATATACAATCACATGCCCTAGGAGATGTTGGAAGAAATGTGAATCTAGACAACTGAATTTTTGTTCACTTATCTATCAGAAGAATTCACAACCCCTTTCTTCCCACCCCAATTGTTATGAAAATTATTTTACATGTAATATATACATACACACAGAGACAAACACAATCACCCTGTTCTGTATTTTTTCATATAACTTTTTCATAGAATGTAAAAGATCTTCCTTACTTCGGAAAATAGTCATGAGATTTTAAGCCATTGTTAGTTAAAACTTAGCTCTCTTTCTACTGAAAAAGAAAGAACTTTTAGGTGTTTTGGGGAGTTTAAGATAAAAGAAACAAGCAGTGTGCCTTAGTGGAATCAAAGAGCCATGGATTTAAGTCTTCTCTATGACTGACTATATGACTCTTAACTCACCAAAGAGTTACTGATCAGCATAGGGAGACAAATCTGGCTCACCAGAAGTTTCTTTTACGAATTAAATCCTAAGTTTAGATCCTTTCCTCCCTCCCCAACAAAGATTAAAGCAAATAGGTAGGATTTGAGGTTTCTAAAACCATAAACTATGTCTTATATTAGGAACTGAATCTTTGTAAGATGAATACAGTACATTACAAACTCTTCAATGTAGAAATACAGTCTTGAAAGTCTTAGCTCAATTTTAAGCAATCAAAGCTTAAAATTTTAACTTAACTTTTCAACTTTTTAAACATTTTCAGGACATCTTCTGTAATGGCTATTGCTAGTAATATAAATGTGCCAAAAATAAATTTCTCAGAAAATATCTAAAATAGCAAAGGATGTCTCAATGGGGGGAAAAATTGTTTAACAGGTCAGTTCTTGAACATCAAGTTCTCACAAGAACACTGAATCCTATTACATGAACTCCAGCATAGATAAAATAGATTGTAAAGAAATATGTACCAACATTTATTTTTACCCTAAGAGATTAACTTTAATCTAAGATTCTTTTCATTAGTTGTGTTAAAAACCACATCCAATGTAGCCATCTATTCAGCATATAGAAGTCTGAAATACCATAAAATATCTAGTTGCCTTCCAACATGAAAATATTATTCATAGGCTAACTCTCAGTAATCATCACATGACCCTTTCTAGCACTACTGTTTAATTTTTTTTTTTTTTAAGTTCAGTTCAATAAGATGTGTAACAAATTACTCAAGGGATTTTGGTCAAAAATTATCAGATATATAATCTAGTAAAAACTTCATAAAAATTTATAATAGTATAACATTAAGTTTTGTAAACAACTAGGGAGATAATGGTATACAACTGTTATATACACTGGAATATAACTGTCTGTGGGCATTAGGAATTTAAGAATTTGTAGAAAATTAGGAAGGGAAGCAGGCAGCCTTTATATTCTACATCAATCTTGATATGCTTCATGTTTAGGTTGTCTAGCACAGAAACTCCTTGGAATCCTCAACAGAAATATAATAATTAAGACTAAATGGGATGATTACACCACAGTTATTAAATGTTTTAGATTCATCCAAAGAAATATTATCAAAGTTTATAGGTTTTAAAATAGTGCTCCAAATTTTAAAAATTATTTCTAGAGAGTATTGTTTAAGTTTTTTTTTATTTTTTTAAATTAAAATAGGAATTTGCTTCGGGTAACTTCCATTCAGATGGAACAAAGATTCAAAACTTCTCAGTCTGATATTGAAGACTGTCCATAATCTGCCAGATTATCACCTTTGAAAAATCTCATTCTATTCTAATCTCCCATTACTAATTTTATAATTTATTTTAATTACTCACTGACTCCAGCTATCTTCTGTACTTTGCTCCTGCCATCTCACAAGCTTAAGAATGACCTTAATCCCACTCCACCCCTCCATTTTTTACTAGTGAAATACTACCATCTTTCAAGATCTTATTCAAACACTGCTTCTTTTACAAAGACATCCTTGGCTCCTCTTCTCTCAAAAGAGTTCACAAAATTGAAGCTGGACAAGATAGCCATGAACATCTAGTCCAAATCATAACAAAAAACAATCTCCTAAAAAACATACCCAATAAGTAGTCATTTAGCCTTTGACTGAAAACTTCCCAATGAGGAGAAACCCACAACTTCTCAAGAATCTGTCCTACTACAAGGAAATATTAATTAGAAGAATCTACACTCTTACACTCTATTTACTAAGAAGTTCCTGAAGTCTCTTCTATGAATATTCTTGGCCTCTTAAAAAAATTCTCCAAAAGGGACTGTCTTTGGAGGACATATTCACATCAATATATCTAATATGCAAATCCAGTAAAAACTAAGTAAGTGCCCATGAATAAGAAAACAATAATCATGATGATGAGGACTAACATTTATGTAGCACTTGTTATATATGCCAAACACTTGCAATCATCTCATCTGATCCTCACAATAACCCTGAGTCCTATTATTATCCCTATTTTACAGATGAAAAAACTGAGACAAACAGAGGTTAAGTGACTTGGTCAGGATCACAAAGCTAATAAGTGTCTAAGACTGAATTTGACTCCAGGGTCAGTACTAGGGACACAAAGACAAAAACTGAAGTCCCTGACTTCAAGGAGTTTGTAATCTATCAGGTGCACAGCATACATACATAGAAAAATATACTACTAAAAAGCAATCTGGACAAAAAATTAACCCCTTAGATGACTTGGGGAAGGTTGTACCTGCAATGAGTTTTGAAAGAAGCAGCTAAGAATTCTGAGAGGCTCATCTCAGGAAAAAGAACATTTTAGTCATGGTGACAGATGATACAAATGAAGAGGCAGGAAATAATGTCAAGTTCAGGAAGAGTAAGGAGTCCAGTTTGGCTGGAATGAAGCATGCATGAAAGGGAATTATATGAAATCACAATACATTAAGATATACTGGAGACATCCTAATAGGGCTTGAATCCAGAGTATGAAATTTGTATTTTGTTGGAGAGATGATAGAGATTATCTTGTGGTAAAGAGTGAATTGGATTTGCTTTTCAAATTCCTTTGGTAACTGAGGACTCTGTGTGACATCAGACAAGTCCAAACTATCTGAGTCTTAGTTTCTTTATGTAAAAGAGGATGAACAACAATGCTATACACTTCGCATCCTTACAACAGCCCTGTGATATGAGTACTCTTATCTTACAGAGATGAAACTGAACCTCAGAGGGATGCTGAGTTATCGAGTTTGACAGTTAATAAATGTCAACCCCCAGATCTGCCTCAACAGTAACAGCTCTCTACTTAAAGGCCATTTTGCCACTAAGTCCTATGACATCAGGAGCTATGTTTTATTCATTTCTGCATTTTCTATTGTGACTAGTGCAATGGTTTGGGCCTGGTAAATTACTTTGAAATGCCTGTTAAATTCAATAAAGTCTTTTGGGATTCCTGTCACATTTATGCTGCTCTTATTTCAGGACAAATATACTAGAAGAACATGCAAAAATATCCATATGCATCCATGGGCCTTAGGTACATCAATGCATTTAGAAACATTTGTTCAAAATCAGCATTATTTTGACACTTTCAGACCAGCAGTTTATATTTCTGCCTGGTAAGATAAAAATTCTATATGCAAGCAAAGAAGATGTAGAGACTCTTTAAAAGAAGTGTATCAATCCACAAAAGTTAAAATATGAAATCGAGTTTCTTCAAAGGACTTTTTTGCTACCATTTAACTTTTCCTTTTCCTAAATCCTACTTTAAAGCATAATTTTGCCTAGACCATCATTCTCATGTCACAATGATCAATACCAGAGAGACAACTAGTTTGATGTCAACAAGACCTGGGCTCCAGTACTACAGCTTTGCTAGCTAAGTGAATTTAGTTCCAGAAAATTATCTAATATTATAGGAGGCAGAGTAATTATATGATGACATTGATCGAGGGAGTTCCCTCCCTCAGCATTCCATAACCCAGTGAAATCAAAGGAATAGAGCTACTCAACCTCATTCCCACAAGGGCAATGAAAATTTAATCTTTTCCAAGTAATTACTTCAAAACTCTGGCAGTTACATGATACTTAACTTTTCTAGCCTCAGTTTCCTCATCTATAAAATGAGGACAAAATATCTCCCAAGACTATTATAAGAATCATATGAGGTAACATAGGCAAATTTTAAAAGTGCCATTTAAGTGCTGGCTAATATCTACCACTTGAACAACCTATAAAGCAGCAAATTAAATAAACACAATTAAATGACATCCTATCAAGCTTCACAGAAGAGAAGATTTAAAATACATCTTTAATTTTTTAAAAAATTAAACCATTACACTCTTGGTTGAGGGTGACTCAATCTTTTCAATTCTTTTCAGAGGAAAAAGGTAATGTTTACCTGGTCTAAGTGTATACAAGCCTTTCACAATATTTGCCATAGTTGAAGGTGTTATTTGAAATGGTGTTGACTGGGCTTCTAAAAGCAAAGCTGAAAATAAAAAGAAAAAAATTGGTTACAAAAGCTAAAACACATACTGATCCCCAAAGCTGCTGTTTAAAAGTATTTATCCTGTTTCACCTGCTCCTCTAAGAAAAGCTTGTTTAAAACTTCTACAAAAGATTTACATGTAACTAAAGAGACATTAAATTCTGACATACATGAGGGTCTGTGGAAATGTCTAATGAAAATGACCCAATGTCTACATGTTCTAGCATATGTCACATTTTAATATTATCTCTCATGTTACTATAAGTTGCTAAATCAAAGGGTTTGCATTACGGCAATAGAATATTTTCTAGATTTTAATTTTAGACCATAAATAATCTCAAAAGGTCATTATCCCCTATCTTTTCATAATATAAGTTTCCTATCAAGTGAAGTCAATAAATCATGACAAGGAAAGGTCAGAAAAATAAAATTTCCAGATTGAAATAGTTGAGTTTATGCTTTGAATGAGATAATTAAGCTGCTTTAAAAATCCCAAATGAAAAAGAAAGGAATGGTCTCAAAGTTTCCTTTTTATTAATAAGGATTTACTGAAATTCATTAACATTAATGTATTCATTATAAAAATTATTAGAGTAATTACTCTAGATAACCAACCACTAACATAAAAATTATAACTACTAATTTTCCATTAAGATTAAGTAAGCTCTTAGTAATTTTTTGGCAATTACGAAAGTATGAAACAATATGGACACTATTATTTATAGCTAGTCTTCCAAATAAGTCAATAGCAGAGTTTTACTGTGTAGTAAAACAAATAAGTTTTGAAAAACTAGCTGTATACTCTGGCATAAAATTACAAAAAACAATTCTTGATTTATTTACACATTATATATATATATATATATATATATATATATATATATATATATATATATATATATATATATATGTATATATATATATATATATATATACATACATATACACACACACATATACACACTCAAATGTCTCTGTGATCTCATTGATTAAGGAATTCATTCCAAAATAGACTGCAATCTATCTTATCTGCCTATTTCATGTTACTCAGGTCCATGGCTTCAACAAAGGCTTGTCCAACAGAGTTCATCTGATTTGCTGGAGGCCTTGTTCTCTTTGCCCTTAAAGCATCAGTGGAACACGCCAACGGCCTATCTGAAACCCTCTTCTCTCTTACTATGTGACCAGCCTTGAAAATATTTTTAATTCCTAATTATCAGTTTCTTCTTAGATATGTGCTGCAGGCACCATGGGCCTCTCTACTGCCCACTCTGTGATATTCATTTTTAGTTTTCCATAGCAACACAAGTAAAATGTGAATACTGAAAGTATGGGCTTTTGCTCTCATGAGAAGTTTGCGAACAGTAAAAGAGCTTGGCAATTTCTCTAAAGTAATCCAGCCTGCTCTCCTCTGGTTTGCTGAACAAACTCTTTAAGACATATATCCAAATACAAGTTAATATGTAAGCAATAGGTGTTCTTCATCTACTTGATCTTCCCTAGGTGGATGACTAGGCCATACTTCTTTGAATGGTTACAGAAGGTCACATGACTTCGTGCAATTAGCACAATGCTATCCAAAGACACAAATATCTGGAGGACTTCAACATCCAGAGATAAAAACCCTCCTTGACCTAGATAATGAATGCTGGATTTCTTCTACCACAATGATAAATACCTTTGGTAGAGAATAAATCTCCCTGATTCATGCCTCCCTTGATTTTTACTATCAAAAGGTCACTGCATATGGAGCAGCTAGGTGACACAGTGGATAGAGCACCAGCTCTGAAGTCAGGAGGACCCGAGTTCAAATCTGGTCTCAGACACTTAACACTTCCTAGCTGTGTGATCCTGGGCAAGTCACTTAGTCCCAATTGCCTCAAAAATAAATAAATAGAGAGAAAGAGAGAGATAAAAATCAAAAAACAAAAACAAAACAGAATTATTTCTATTAAGTTTTCTAAGAAACCTAAATTTTCTTGCTGCATAAACAGGAGATATCTTGTAAAAGATGTAATAAAGTTGTGTCTTGTCTTAACAAGGCAAATTTTTTCATAACCAACAAGCGCAATGAGATCACTCTTAAAAAAAGAAGCATTTTTTCATGAGATATGAGAAATATCTTTTGACAAGATAAGCCTTTTGTAATTTAAAAAATGCTCAAAGTGAGTTACACTTAAAGTTAACCTAATGAAGTATATCACATCCTTAGTCATTTAATTATAATTTCATCTGGAAAAAATCTTGATTGTTTAATGCTATAACAATTTTTACGGTTATATCCAAATTTAATTAATAACAAATATTCAAGAAAGTGAATTTTATTATTGAATGCCAAATGTTAAGTCATATCTCTAAAGGCTCCCCAAAACTTCAAGATGTTAGCTCTATCCTAGTAGTAGAGCAATTATCATGGGCATTCAATAAACACTGCTGTCACTAAATTGTTACTATTCAACCAAATGTTTCAGTAAAGCAAAGGTAAATGCCTGGACTGTGCTGCCAAGTTAGATAAATATCTAGATACGAAAATTACACATCTTAAAATACACTATGCTTTGGGATAAGCACAAGTTTAAAAACACAGATAAATTTAACTAAAGCCTCTTTTAAAATTAAGAAAAACAAGTACACCTAAGAATTTATTCAGTAAGAAAAGATGATAGTATTGTATAGTAAAGAGTAGTAGAGTCAAAGAATCTAGATCCAAAAGCTGGCTCCAACATTTAACTCTGTATACAAACTGTTAGTTTCAGTTCTCACATCTCCAAAATGGGAATACACTCCCTACTTTCCAGTGTGAAAGAAAAATGGGAGTGAGGAGGAAGCACTTTATAATTATGAGCTCATGGCAACATAATAAAATGGCATAAATGTGAAAGTGCTTTGAAGTCTCAATGCTTACATAATACATTTAAAATTAATATAAAAGAAGCAGTTATTAGTACTGATAACCACCAAAGATGAATTGTAAACTTTTGCTTGACATTATTTTTCTCCTTCTTCTCTCTTTTTTTCCCTATCTCATATTTCTCTTTAAGTAAACTCTTCTGCTAATTTTAATGTGCAAAATGACATCAATCTCTTTGTAAATCAAAACACTCATCTCCCCAGACACTTTCTGAAATTAGCTGATCAAAATCTTTGTATGTTTATCTTAGTTTGTCCATTCCCCAAAGATTATCACAATGTGGCTTCTTTTGCCTTATGATAATCTTAGTTCCAAAAGCATATAACTAGTTGAAACCAAAATAACTATTTTCTTTTGATAGAGAAGACAAATGTTTTAAACTGGCTAAAAAAAGGTATGATTATTCTACTCAGCCAGATATTCAAAGAATACTACAGGTATCTAACATAATATTTTTATACATGCAATCAAAGATCAGTGTTCAGAATTATTCATGAAATAAATGAAATAATTACTTTCTAAAACTCAGAGATTCAATTTTGACATTTCGTTCTGAGAATTTTCTGCACCCAGCAATATATCTTTGATGACCAGGTCTTCTACAGAAACCTCAAGCTACAAGAGAAGTTGCCAGTCAGTTGATCTGATAATCCATTTTCCACAGGAGAAAAAAAAAGATATCTACTGGCTGGATAAATATGGAGGGACTGGGGAATGTTTTAAATTCCTACTCCTAAAGAAAGGCTTATAGTTAAGCTCAAAGATAAAAAGAATAATGGATTTAAATCCATAAAACAAGAGTAGTTGTTTTTTTTTTTTAAAGAAAAATTAATAAATGTAACTGCATCACTATTGTTTAGATTATTTATTTGTTTGTTTATTTGTTTATTAAGTCGTAGAGTTTTTAGATCTGGTCACCTTTTCCTTGCTGGGTGCTTTAAAGAAAGTAAAAAATGTAACATAATTCTGCAGACTAAAGAAATGATAACTCTTAGAGACCAGACCATTTCTATAAAACTTTTATGCCTAAGAAGGAAACCAAAAAACCCCTCTGTAATAAAAACAGGTAGGTGGTGCAGTAAAGCAATCGAGGGCCTTTAAGTCAAGGATCTGAGTTCAAATATGAACTTGTCACTAGCTGAGTCTCTTAGCCTGACTGCTTAGTCATAAATAAATAAATGTATGCCCTATAAAGAGATCCACAAATTCAACCATTTGGATATGTAAAAAGAAACTGAGGGAGTTATTTACTAATTGTAAAAATTCTTTCCAACTTTTTTTTTTTTTAATTATATATATATATATATATATATATATTTTATAATATTATCCCTTGTATTCATTTTTCCAATTTACCCCCCCTCCCTCTATTCCCTCCCCCCGACGACAGGCAATACCATACATTTTACATGTGTTACAATATAGTCTAGGTACAATACATGTGTGCGAATATCACTTTCTTGTTGCACAATAAACATTAGAATCCGAAGGTACATGCAACCTGGGCAGACAGATATTAGTGCTAACAATTTTCATTCCCCTCCCAGTGTTTCTTCTCTGGGTGCAGCTACCTCTGTCCATCATTGATCAACTGGAAGTGAGTTGGATCTTCTTTATGTTGAAGATTTCCACTTCCATCAGAATACATCCTCATACAGCATTGTTGTTGAAGTGTACAGTGATCTTCTGGTTCTGCTCATTTCACTCAGCATCAGTTGATTTAAGTCTCTCCAGGCCTCTCTATATTCCTCCTGCTGGTCATTTCTTACCGAGCAATAATATTCCATAACCTTCATATACCACAATTTACCCAACCATTCTCCAACTGATGGACATCCATTCATCCTCCAGTTTCTAGCTACAACAAAAAGAGCTGCCACAAACATTTTGGCACATATATGTCTCTTTCCGCTCTTTAGTATTTCTTTGGGATATAATCCCAGTAGTAGCGCTGCTGGGTCAAAGGGTATGCACAGTTTGATAACTTTTTGGGCATAATTCCAGATTGCTCTCCAGAATGGCTGGATTCTTTCACAACTCCACCAGCAATGTATTAGTGTCCCAGTTTCCCCACATCCCCTCCAACATTTGTCATTATTTGTTCCTGTCATCTTAGCCAATCTGACAGGTGTGTAGTGGTATCTCAGAGTGGTCTTAATTTGCATTTCTCTGATCAGTAGTGATTTGGAACACTCTTTCATGTGAGTGGATATAGTTTCAATTTCTTCCTCTGAGAATTGTCTGTTCATATCCTTTGACCATTTATCAATTGGAGAATGGTTCGGTTTCTTATAAATTTGGGTCAGTTCTCTATATATTTTGGAAATGAGACCTTTGTCAGAACCTTTGTTTTTAAAAATATTTTCCCAATTTGTTATTTCCCTTCTAATCTTGTTTGCATTAGTATTATTTGTACAGAAACTTTTTAGTTTGATGTAATCAAAATCTTCTATTTTGTGATCAATAATGATCTCTAGTTCTCCTCTGGTCATAAATTCCTTCCTCCTCCACAAGTCTGAGAGGTAGATTATCCTCTGTTCCTCCAATCTATTTATTATCTCCCTCTTTATGCCTAAATCATGGACCCATTTTGATCTTATCTTGGTATATGGTGTTAAGTGTGGATCCATATCTAATTTCTGCCATACTAATTTCCAGTTTTCCCAACAGTTTTTTCCGAATAATGAATTTTTATCCCTAATGTTGGAATCTTTGGGTTTGTCAAAGATTAGATTGCTATAGATGTACCCTTTTTTGTCCTTTGTATCTAATCTGTTCCACTGATCTACCGGTCTATTTTGTAGCCAATACCAAATGGTTTTGGTGACTGCTGCTATATAATATAGCTTTAGATCAGGTACACTTAGACCACCTTCCTCTGAGTTTTTTTTCATTAGTTCCCTTGCAATTCTTGACCTTTTATTCTTCCATATGAATTTTGTTGTTATTTTTTCTAGGTCATTAAAATAGTTTCTTGGGAGTCTGATTGGTATAGTCCAACTTTTTTTAAAAGATAGTATAACTAGCTGATTGTTAGCAAGTCACTTAATCTCTGTGCCTCAGTTTCTTCATCTGCAAAAATGGAGGTAATATCTGTACTATCTCACATAGCTATGGTAAATGAGACAAAAGATTTAAAGCAATATATGAAAGTCAGCTATACTTTCTAAAAATTATTCCCTTTCATCTCTAATTCACAATATCACCATCTAATATTAAAGAAAAATTTTAATGAGCAATGGAGCTTTATGGAATAAAATGGTATACAAAATGAAAAACATAACAGAACAGTATTTATGAACTGAACAGTAAAGTCAAGTAATCTGGATATTAAACCAGGTTAAAAAAATTTAAATATCCTCAAATATTTTAAAATGTAAAATATGTTGCATGCTAATTTAGATAATTTAGTTTTATCTACAATATAATTTTAAAATTTAAAACAAAATAATATTAGACTATTCTTTTGTGCCTTTGATGCCAAGTATTGCCAGTTTTCAGAAATAAAACAAATGATATAATCATGAAAGCACGATTCTTCCAAAAGATTTAGGTTTAATCAGAAAATTTTTGTGGAACAATTTTAAAATCTCCCCAATTTTCATAAGTTAGATAGGTTTACTTACGCATTAGACTGTAAATGTGCTTTTCTGCAACATGTTCTGTAAACAGCTTTATAAGATCATCTTTTAAGTCTCTGTTAAGCTTGGTTTCTATGTAAAATTTATTCTGCAAAATAAGATAAACAACATTTAGAAGCAAATAATCATTACAATTAAGTAATTCACTAAAACAATTTTTACTTTTAAGTAACTAGGAAGGAGTGCTATATCTCCAAAAATAATTTCTACCAAAGTCATCTTTAAGTTTTAGATGTATAACTTTGTCCAACATCATGAAATAATGCTAACACCTATAAGATTTTAAGAGAAATTATGTTGTTTCTGGTTCATAGGCAATTCCATAGGACTAAAACAAGTAGAAATGAAGACTTCTTAGTAGAGGAGAAAACAGCAGAAGTTGAAACTTACAATCTTCCAATCATTCTCAAGTTAAAAAACTGCATTACAGAAGAAGAAAAGGGGGCCAGTGATACAATAGGTTAGTGTAATAGATGAACTGAGCTTGTGTCAACTTATTTAACTTAACTGTTTCAACAACATTTAGGGGAAAAAAAACTTATCCCGAGTGAGGTCTTTTCTCTCTTCCCCATTCAGTTCTCTATCTCCCTTCCCACATCCTTCAAGCTACTCATTACAAAATAATGTATTATTCTAAAATCTTTGGGCCCAACTTGAATCAACAAACTTTATCAAGATGTGATGAAACTTCTAAGAAAAACCATGCTCATCTTTTTCAAGGATGACACAAAAGCAAAAAGCCCTTGATTGATCCATATAAGAACACCACCTTCATTCTCTATGCACTGACCAAAGTACAGCATTGGGAGAATAAGCAAGAAATCTTTGATTCTGATGTGGGGAAACCCTGAAACTGTCCTGACTTAGGAGTAAATGCTTGAGAACTCTTTGAAGGAGGGAAACTCCTTGAACTCTCCTGGGAGAGGCCTGCTAGTGGTTTTATTCTGTTATCTTGATGGGACTAGTTGAGTCCAGGACCACTCTGCCTATTTAGCTCAAATTTAAGTAATCTCATTTAGCTGGAGATCTATATTTTTATAGCTCCCTATTGAGCTGAAGATTGGCTCAGGACTACTCCTAGTAAATCGTCCCATTCTACAGGAAATCTAGGCCTGGGGGCAGTAATCTCATTGGGACTCATTTCTTTGCAGAGGCCCATAGCAGGAACATGACATGCTAAAGAACCTGTCTCTCTCCTTGGCATAGCTGCCTGTGAGGACCATCTGCCCCCTGAGAAGTCATTCTCTTCTCAGTGTCAGCTTCCATTTCCCTAACAGGACCTGGCAGAGGGCCAAAAGCAGGCCTCATTCCAGGCCAAGGGATCTCTCCTTGTCATAGCTGCCAAGAACCCTCTGCCCACTGTGAAAAGATTCACTTTTCTCAGTGTTAACATTCCTCTTTACCTCTCTTTTGGGATTTTTCTGCTAGGAACTTTACCTTGCCACTGAGGAAGTCAGTCTTCCTAGCAAAGGCTAATCAATTCCAACAATAAACTTTTTTGCCAGTCTAACTTTTCGGGTTTGTAAATTCCTTTATGACAGCCCTGTGCTGCCCAGAAGGGGGTTCTCCACAACTCTCCACCCTGTGCCAAACCTCATCAATTCTTCAGTCCATGCAAATATTTCTAGATCATCTATGATGAGATTCAAAGGAAAATTCTTTGTGTATCTCTCATTTCCTATCTCTCCTGACTCCTCTGTTTATTTCTACCCACTACCTTGCCCTTTTCTTACTTAATCTATTACTTATCCCCAAGGATCCCTCCCTTATCCTCTCCTTCAACCATTTTCCCCTCACCCGCTGCATCCACACCTCACTGTTTCTGCACGCATGGGCTATGTGGTACATCCTTCTCTCCCAAACATGCTTCTCAGCAGCACTGCTGGGCCTGGAGTATCTTATCAGCAGAGTTTCCCTTAATCTCAGAAACATGACTCCCCAGCTGTGTGAGAGATGAAAATTCCTATGGCAGGAGCAAAGGCTACCTTCCAACCCAGGAAGCCACAGTCCTCACTGCTTCCTGATTCGGAGGGGCTGACCTGGAAATCTTTACACTTCACACAGGCCAAATCTCCATCCAGCAATTTTTCTTCAGGTCTTCTCTGTTTGTTCCAAGGGAGACCACTATTCTTCCCCAACTCCTATTTTTTTTTTTTTTACCACCTCTCCACTCACCATGAGGTAGTATTTTGCCTTGTTTGTGGGGAAAATCTGGAGAGCTTGGAATTTTTTGACCTATTCCACCATTTCCCAAGAATCCTCCTGTACAAAATTAACACATTCTTCTTTAAAGAATATTGGCAATTCTACTGTTAGTGTGTGATACTGTTTTCTACTAAGTACCAATAAAGGGCACTGAATAGTAAGCATTATTTATGCTCAAGCATCTCAGAAAACAACTAGTTCAATATCTTCATTTTACAGATAAGGAAACTAAGATCTAGAGAAGTCAAGTGACTTATCTAAATTACAAAGACACTAAACAGAAAAATTGAGAAAAAGCTAAGGCTATATAATCAGTCTCTAAATTCACATCTATCTTTCTATTTTTGTTTCTTACTGTTCTTAAGAGGGGACCATTCTAAGAGGTCCTTGGTTCAATATAATTACATTTTAAACAAGTGGCACAAGTTGGACACTTCTCAAGCTGCTTATTTCTCCATCATTCTCAGCCACAGCTACACAAAGAGCTGGTCATACTCTTGATTTTGCCATCAAACACAAGTGCAATGTTCTGAATTCTTGAAATTCCCCTATTCTCTCTATTGTCATTCTACCTGTCTTGCATTGCAATCCCAAACCCTGTTCTTTGTCCTCACCATTACTTCCAATCCTTCCATTTCTTTCTTTTCCAGGCCATCATCTCTGCAGTAGCTACATTTTTCCCCTTCTCTATTCTGACAACTTGAAGAACCAATCCCTCAATACACTGTCTTCTCAAGTCCTTTGTCATCTTATGGCACTATTAAACTTGCTTCACCCACCCTTAAACTTGAATTGTTCACTATCCACTGCCCTTGCTCCTACTCATTTGTTGAACAAGCAGAGAAAATTATTAAACCATGCTACACAGGTCTACTACAAGTTTGTGTTAATCTCATTTGAGCCTAACTTTGGCCAGGTAGCCTTTTTAGACCTCCCTAACTCATTCTTTCTTTCATCACAGCAGCTCTTTCAGACCTTTTCCCACTCTCCATAAGTCTCCCATGGCTTGCTCTCTCACCCTCTCAGTAGAATAGCTTGCCTCAAAGCTCATTGAAAAAATGAGGCCATTTCTGAGTGCTGCTGCTGCTTCTCCCCTCTTTAACCAATAGTTATCTTCCTCATCTTACATGAGGCAGTTATTCTTTTCCTTGACTCTAAAATAAAATCCTACAATTTTTTCCACAAGTGATCACATTCCATTCCATCTTCTCTTAAGATTGCCCTCAGGGAAGAGTCTGAGAAAATGGCAGGCTTTCCCAATTTCCCCCACAAATAGAACAAATTTGTGCCTCAGGGTAAACACAGCCTGGTGAAAAATTAAGACGACTTAGGGCAAAACTGGGGTCCTTTTGATACAACCTGAGAAGATGTGAAGAAAAACTCCGGGCTAGGATTAACCTGCCTAAAGAGCACACAGATAGCAAGTGGGGATCCCTGGGGTATCAGCAGGAACCACAGAGTCTTTCATCTCTGGGATTGTCCCCTAAGGATTTGGGAACTCCAGGCCCAGCTGAGCTGCACAGCCATTCCTGGACAAGATGGAACCAGCACACCAGGAGTACAGAAGCAGTGAGGCAGGGACACTGCTGGCTAAGGGCACTTGCAGGAGAAGGGGAGCTCTTAGTTTGTGATTCCAAGTCAGAGGGGAGAGCTGAATGGAAATTAGAGGCACCATCCTCCCACCCCACAATTAGAGGTTCTTATACTAACACTTATTTTAAAATAAAAAATGAGCCAGCAAAGAAGAACTTCACCATAAAAACATACATGGGAACAGGAAAGATAGGGGTTCATCTTCAGAAGAGAATACTTTAGTAAAAAGAGCTTCTTCTACCCCAAATAGTAATATGAAATGGCTCCCTGTCCAGAGAGAATTTATATAAAACTCAAAAAAGAATTCAAAAATCAAATGAGAGACATTGAGAAAAAACTAAAAAAGGAAATAAAAACCATCCAAGAAAAACAAGAAAATTATTGGGGGGGGGAAGGGGGAAATCAACCAGAAAAGATGATACAGAATCACAAAGCTGAAAATAACTCTGAAAATTAGAATTGAGGAAGGGGAAGCCAGTGAAGCTATGAGAAACCATGAAATAACAAAATAGACTATAAAGAATGAGAAAATAGAACACAATGTGAAATATCTTTTAAGAAAAATAACAAATCTGGAGAACAGATTAAGAAAATATAAGAATAATTGAACTGCCTAAAAATGTGACCAAAAAAAGGACCTTGACAAAATAATGTAAGAAATAATACAAGAAAACTATCCTGAAGTGATAAAACAAAAGGGAAAAATAGAAATAGAAAAAATCCACCAATTTCCACCTCAACAAGATCCTTTGTGGAAAACACATAACATTACTGTCAAATTTTGAAACCTCCAGATCAAAGAGAAAATTTTGCAAGAAACAAGAAAAAAAAACAATTAAAACATGCTGGAATTACAATTAGAATTGTACAGGACTTGGCAGTAGCTACAATAAAAAACCACAGGTCCTGGAATCATATCTATTGGCAATCAAGAAATCTAATCCTATCATCTCCAACAAAATTATCTATAATATTGAATGAGAAAAAAATGAACATTCCTTGAACTTGCAGATTTTCAGAACTTTCTATCAACCAAATCTGAACTTAGTAGAAAATTTAACATATATAGCCAATATGAAAGATCAATTTCAAGAAACAACATGGACAAATTGTCTTTGTTTTTTTGCTTTTAACACTGTTGACATCAACAACAGGGCAGTTAAAAAAAAAAGATTGGGGAAGAGTTAAAATAAAAATAGTAATTATGTCATACAAATGAGGTGCAGAGGAAAAAAAGACACAGAAGCATTAGAGGGGGGAGAAGGAAGGTTCTGAAAAGCTATTCACATCAGGAATGGGTTAAATAGGCAACACTACATATATACTATGAAGGGTCACACACCCTCCAAAATCTATGAAGAAGTAAAAGGAGGAATAGATAAACAGGGAAGCAAAGGGTCAAGGCAGAAGACAAAGCAGAGGTCCATGGAATTTAAGTAATAGCAAGGCAGGTGCGCCAGCATGCATGGAGTTATACGTATATATCTACATATGTATATTTAACTATTTCCTTTCTTAACTATAACCTGTTGGAAGGTGGGGTGAAAGGGGGAAAAAGAATAAAGTAAATACAGTGAGTAGAAGAGAATAAATGAATAATTTACAAACAAAGAAGTAAAGAAAAGATGGGCACTCATGAATATAATTTCTTTTACTAATATATACACTTTCTGGAACTGGTATTTCTTGTTATGTATTTTGAATCCTCCCTTATATTCTGTTAGGCACATGACAATGGTCTCTTTTGTCTTGTTTCACTGTGCTTTGTATTTCTTTGTTTAAACTTTTTTAAAAAGGAAAGAAAAAAATTTTTAAAAGATAGTGAGAAAAAAGACTGCCCTCTCACTACCAATGTCTTTCATCTTCAATCTTTTCCTTTTTAGTGGCTGCTTTCCCATTGCCTACAAACATTTCTTTCCCCCATTCTCAAAAAACTCTTATTTGATCCATCCTTCTCAATGAGCTACTGTTCTTTATGTTGTCTCTTCCTTTTTGTGACCAAGAAGGCTGTTTGCAATAGAGGTGCCATCACTAGTTCTGCTCCCAATAATCTTCTCTACAGTCTGGCTTCTGATCTCATCACTTCATTTAAATCACCTTTTCCCAATTTACTAACGATCTCTTAACGGCCAAATCTGGTGGCTTTTTCTAAATTTTCATCATTCTTGATCTTTCTTCAGCCTTTAACACTATCAAACACCCTCTTCTTCTTGATGGTCTCTCCTCTCTGGATCTGTAACACTATTCTTCCTGTTTCTTTGCCTAGAATTCTCTCCCTCCTCATTTCTTCCTCCTAGCTTCCTTTAAATCATAGATAAGATCCTATCTTCTATAGAAAGCCTTTTCCAATTCTTCTTATTGATCATTTCCCATTTTTCCTGTATAGAGATTGCTTATACATAAAGTGTTTCCATTCTGCCTCCCTCATTAGACTATGAGCTTCTTAAAATCAGGGACAGCCTTTTACCTTTCTTTTATCCCCAACACTTAGTACAGTGCATAGTACATAGTAACACAGTAAGTACTTAGTAAGTGTTTACTGACTGACTCTAAAAGAATACTGAATCATTAATTAATTAACTAATGTTATCAGAATATCAGAATATATCAGAATATACACCTGTTAGTAAGTTTCATTAATAAAAGGACAAAATATTACATACTGTCCATGTCCATTCTATGTTTATTCATAACTTAGAGGCTCAGCTACCTTAAACTATACAAACACCAGTAAAAAGTATCTTACTACTGAATATATAGAAGGCAGAAAGATTTAGAAAAAACTCGACTTTTAGAATTTTATGTCTATAAAACACAGGTTCAAATTCTAGCTACCAACTTAGCTGAGGCAGTTTCTTTCTCTAGGCTTTCACTGTCTCACCTATAAAATGGAGTTAAAACAGATCAACTATAATATCCTTTTCTGCTCTAAATTATATAATTCTCTAAAATATGTTAAATAAATCAAACCCACATACACATCTTTCTCTATTTAAAATTATAGTGGTACACCCAGAGATGGAATACTGGGAAGTGAATGTAAATTATTAGCACTACTGTCTATCTACCCAGGTTACTTATACCTTCGGAATCTAATACTTAATGTGCAACAAGAAAATGGTATTTACACACATATATTGTATCTAGGTTTTATTGTAACACATGTAAAATGTATGGGATTGCCTGTCATCGGGGGGGGGGGAGGGAGTGGAGGGAGAGGGGGGATAATTTGGAAAAATGAATACAAGGGATAATATTATAAAAAAAAATTACTCATGCATATATACTGTGAAAAAAAATTCTAAATAAAATTTTTTAAAAAGTATTGGGAACACTTAAAATTACAGTGGTTTTAAAAAGGTAACATGAATGAATAATGATAAACTGCTTATATTCAAATATGGGGGCATGTATATCACCTGAACCTTATCATCATCTGATCTCAGATAGAAAGTCCAATTAAACAAGACCTAAAAGTGATTCTGTTTTGTCTTGATATTAAGAAAGGAATAACAAAAAAGGTGAAGAGGACTACACTGGGGAGAAAAAGGAAGGTTATAAAAAATCATCTCACATAATCAGTATGTGCAAGTAGATTATCTATACAAATGAGGAGGGAATAGGGAAACGTCTAACTCCTGAACTTCACTCTTATGTGAACTGATCAAAAGGAGAAAGAATACATAACTTACATGCAAATGTTTACTCATATATATACAGCACAAAAATACATTTTATTCAACAAGAAAACAGGAGAGAAAAGGGAGAAGATAGGAGATTTAGAAGAAAGGTAAATGAAGGGAACAATTGAATACTAAGCAAAACAAATTATAAAAAATGTACAAAAATACTGACAATTCTTTCTGAAGTAGGAAAGAATAGTAATCTGACAGGATGCCCATAAATTGAGAATGATAGAACAAGTTACCATATATGTTATGGAATAATCATTTCCAGAAATATAAAGTTGATGAAGCAAAGTTTAGGGTTGATTTTTAGAATTAAATTAACAGAAATATTTTTCCCTAATTTTTGAACATTTTCATTTAAAGTTTTGAGGTCTAAATTCTATCTTTCCTCTCTCCTCCTCTTCCACCTTCCCTATTACAATAAGCAATCAGATCTAAGTTATACATATGGAATTATATGAAGCATTTCCAAATTAATCATATTAAGAAAAATCTTATTGTTGTTCCAATAAATATTTCAGGAAAAGAATTATTTAGTTGTATGAGCATTTTCATCCTTTCAAGTTAAACAAGTTATCCGTGATATTAATGTGTGTTAACAATAAGAAATGAAATCATTTTGTTTATAGAATTTCCAGAGGAAAACACTTCAATATATGATTTGTTTTCACTTCTGGGTTATTATACAATTAAAATTTTAATTTTCAAGGCAATAAACTTTGATGTCACTACTCATTAGTAGGAATACAATATTCTGATTTTAACAGAAAAGTTATAAAATTATTGAAGTTTATGCCCTAACAAAAAAGTGTTCCTAATTATATTCTGTAGAATAACTTAAGTGTTTACAATATTAGGTTCTCTATGCAAAAAGCACTATAGAAAATATTAAAGAGATATGACTAGAAAAAGGATTGTTTCAGTCATTATCAAGATTTGCAAGGGACAGCCAAGAGTCAGGCCATGAGCTTCATTGGAACACTCATAAAATACTAAGTGGTCAAAAAGATAGCCCTCAAGACTGTGGATGAACATCCCCTTCCACTGTATTGAAATTTTACATGAAGATATGGACAAGAATCATTCAGTTTCAGAAGGCCAGAAGAGTTGAAATTTGCAACATTGGAAGAATTACACATTATCAATGAAATAATAAGTATAATGAAGTATTTATATAACATACCCTGAGACAAACAGACACTAAGCCTTCTTTCATCAAAATAAAAACAATAAATATAAAACTTCAATTCACATTTTTAAAAAGCAAGACATTACTTGTATGCTCTTGGATCACAGACAGATCTTAAAGCTGTAAGTTATCACATTATTTTCTTAATTCCTAGTATTATCATTTATGTATATAACAGAGTTCGAAATTAAATTATAATATCTATTCACTCCTAACTCTCTCACCCAGAAATACCCTCTAGCCCTATAATCTATTTCTGATATGCCCTCTCTATGGTGAAAACACAAGAGATCACGAGTTTTAATTTATGGAAATAAAAGTATTTCCTTATCAAGAGGATATTACTAACTGTTTTGACATGTTTATATATATATTGTATTTAATTTATACTTTAACCTATGTAACATGTATTGTTCTACCTGCCATCTGGGAGAGGAGGGTGGGGGGAAGGAGAGGAAAAATTGGAACAAAAAGCTTGGCAATTGTCAGTGCTATAAAATTACCCATGCATATATCTTATAAATAAAAAGCTATAATAATTTAAAAAAAAAACCTATAAAAAAAGAGGGTATTATTACTCTGTCAACATTAACTATATCCCATGTATACATACATTGTATTTAACATATACTTTTAACATATTTAACATGTA
Source organism: Sminthopsis crassicaudata (assembly GCF_048593235.1). Taxonomy (NCBI): domain Eukaryota; kingdom Metazoa; phylum Chordata; class Mammalia; order Dasyuromorphia; family Dasyuridae; genus Sminthopsis; species Sminthopsis crassicaudata. Next base: position 596,557,536 of record NC_133618.1, read on the forward strand.
TTAGTTCTACCTGCCATCTGGGGTAGGGGGTGAGGAGGAGGGGAAAAAATTGGAACAAAAGGTTTTGAAATGCTGAAAAATTACCCATGTATATATCTTGTAAATAAAAAGCTATAATAAAAAAAAAAAGTGAATGTCGAAAACTATCTTTGCATGTATTTTGAAAAATAAAAAGCTATTAGTATCACTGTTTAAAAAAGGAAAAAACACAAAAATATTAACTATATCCTAAAATAACTAATTTTCCTAAATGAGGTGCCAACAAACCCTTAACAACATATAGGTGCTATACCTTTTCTCCCCAAAGCTGACACTCCACTAAGAGGTAACTACTCTCCAATCATTCACACAGAAAACAGTTATTGCCATATCCTTAACAGGAATGAATAAATATATTTTTTTAGTCTGAAAAAAGAGAACTTTTTAAAAATTTGACTCAACTTCTCATAAATGAAAGACAATACTAATTTGTCTAACATTCTATTAACAAAGCTCTATGAGCCACCATTTTTTGCTTAAATTGCAAGCATTTGTTTGTGTATTTTATTTAATCTGAAAACAAATTCATGACGTTGACAACCATAACTCATAAAAACATTCACTAAATCAATAATAGCTGTAAATTGGTCACATATCTTCTAAAGCTCTTTAAAAGTTATATTGTACATGTGGCATATATACATTTTTTATCTGCCTAAGTAGTTAGTTAATTAAAGTATTTTGCTGCCCAAATCATGTTGACAATGCCACTTCAATGAACAAGGTCCCAACACTACAAAATATAACCAAGAAAAAGATTGTAACTATGGCCCATCAATCAATGGGACTGGAACAATATATAAATTTTCCTTACTTTACAGCAATTGATATTATACCCCTCACTTGATACTTAGCGTTTGCTGTCTGGTATCATTTGTTAATCTACAAATCTCATCTCCTTAACTAGACTACAAGCTTCTTAAAAAAAAAAAAATAAAATAAATCAGGATTTTTAAGGATATTCAAGAGTTGTTAACTGATTATCAAGTGGTTTGTTCTAAATTCTAAAGTTGTTATATTAGCAATTTCAAAATGGGGGGGGGGGAGGAAGAGAGAAAACACCACAAATATCTCCAAGGGAAGGGTACTCCTCTCACTGATCAGATTATGGTTCTCATTTATATTTTTTTGTCAGGGTCCTTTATTTTTTTTAAATGCCTAAACTTACCATATATATGAAAAGAGGCACAATGCTCTGCAATGCTCCCATATATTGTCCAAGTGCTAAGTTAAATCTTTCAATATAGAGTTCTGGAGGGCTGGCCTGTAGGAAGCAATAAAAAAATGTGATCTTTTTTCTGGCCCAGATAGTAAGTAAAAACCTAGATGAAAAAAGCATTAAGATTATAGATATAAGCTGACCTCTTACCATGATTTGTAAAGTAACAAAGGCAAAATAGTACTGAAACTTGATAGCTGAATGAAGTGAAACTTTAGTTTTGAAGATTATAAACATTAGAACAAAAGTTAGAAAACTCTCTACTACTAAATCTGTGACAAATTATATAGTTCAGTTAAGAGACTTTAAACATATATATCATGTTTAAAAAGGTTCATTGAAAATTTGACTTCTTCCTAATCAAAAACATTTATTAATGTTTAAATAAAATATGCTTAAAAGTTCAATTATTACTGAATTGCAATACTATCTTCAGCAGCTCATCTTGCCCAACGCAGGACAGAAAGTCAAATGTGAACAAGTTTGAGAAGACTCCATACGATATGAAATCCCAAGTCATAAGCCTACCCTGTGAAATAACACCAATGCCACCTTGCATTTTACATTTTCTTTAAATATAATCCAAATACATATACATTTTCATAAAGTTCTCTAAGAAGCTCGGGCAGTCTTAACATCTGACACTAGCTATGCCACTCTGGTACAAAGATATTTCACCTGAATCTCAATGTCCTTATTACTATAAGAATGAGAATCATTTCCTTACCTCCCTTTCTAACTCATTAGGTTACTTTGAAGAAATGGCATTTGTCATTATTTTATAAATAAACAGACGGAAAGAATAGCAATGCCAAGTTGATGCCACCTGATTTGGAGGCTCACCAAAGGCCCTTTCCTCTTTAGTCCATTCAGCCACAAAACATTCACACAAAGTGAGATCAGCTATATAAAGTAGAATATATATTATTTTCTTTATTTGGTCAAAGAACCCAAATATCTTTTTTCTCATTAATCTCCTTCATAAAGAAACCTTACATTCTTTATAGTAGTAAGAAAATATAACATCTCATATTTATATAACACCCTAAGATTGTGCTAAGTACTTTTCATAATTATTTCAATTAATTCTCCTAACAAAGCTATGAAGAAGATGCTTTTATTTTTCTTTTACAGATGAGGAAATGTGGTTCAAAAAAACTCTGGGCAATCACACAGCTATCTGAAGTGGTATTCAAAACCCAGGTCTAGGTTTTCACTACAATACCACAGTCTCTTTCTGAGAATTAACTAATTGCAATCCTGTCTCCTTCACTTATTAGTTGTATGATATGGGTCAAGGCACATCCTTTGTACTTCTCTTACTCACAAGACAGTTACATGAATCAAGTGAGATTATATAAAAGCACTTCAAAAGGTATTAAGTACTAAACAAATAAGATAAATTTTATTTAAGTAAAATTTTACAATAACAAAACTCAATGCAACCAGAATTAAAGAAAATATTAGGGGGGGGGGTTGCATAAGGATTTCATAAGCACCTGATAACAAAGATGTATGGAAGACAAAAAGTTATTCCCCAGTAGACAAACAAAAGATATGAAGAAATCACTCTCCAAAGAATATAAGATTTTTATTCCTCCTAAATGTAATAATTTTGTTTGTAAGAGTAACTCTGAAGTTTTACTTAAATTCCAGAAAATTAGCAAAAACAACAAGTAAGAATCTAAGTGGGAAGAATTACTGAAAGATAGGAACATTAATACACTACTAGTGGCACTATGAATTTATCCATCTATTCTAGAAGCACATGGGAATTATAAGCAACTAAAATGGCCCAAAAATCCTATTCTTAAACATATTAAACAAGCAAAACTTAAGTCTAATGGACAATAAAATATTCAAAGAATCATTTTTATAGTAGCAAAGAACTAAAAACAAAATAGATGCCATCAACTGAAACTAAACAAATTGTGATGAAATGCAAACATGAAGGAATATTCCAATGTCAGAAAAAAATAATGAATGCAAAAACTTCTATGAACTGAAATAAAGTGAATAGAACCAAGAACACTAAATATATCAATATAATTTAAACAGAAAGAACAATTAAAATAGAAATCAAACACTATAATAAAAATAAGCTTGAACCCTCTACTTCCCAACTTCAGAGGATTATGGATGTGGAATATCAAACATACTAAGAATTAACTATTTGTTAGTTCTACTGAACTTCTTTGTTTTCTCTTCTTAATTCCATATTATAATACATAATAGTCTTGGTGAGGAAAAATATATTAAACAAAAAATAACAATGATGTAAAAACAAAAGAATAAAAAGAAAATGGAATTGGCTTGTTACAACTTAAAAAAAAAACCTACTCTTAAACAGAATATATTAAGTTTACATACTGAAATTGAAAAAAATAAATAAAAAGAAAAAAACAAAGGTTAACAATTTCTAACTAAAAACTATTTAGCAATCTTCAAAAAACTGTAAGAACAGAATGTCTTCCAATAATAAGTGAAGGAGCTTAAGAAGTAATCAAATTAAAGCTAAAGAAACAAACATGCTTTTGTTTCTGCATTTATAAAACATATAAAGATGAGCTGAAATGGTCTTTGAAATCCTTTCCCATGCTAACATTCTTCCCCCCACCCCACCCCCGGAGGCTGGGGTTAAGTGACTTGCCCAGGGTCACACAGCTAGGAAGTGTTAAGTATGTGAGACCAGATTTGAACTTGGTTCCTCCTGACTTCAGGGTTGGTGCTCTATCCACTGCACCACCTAGCTGCCCCGCTAACATTCTTTAATTCTAAAAAATACCTAAAAACAAGCCCAGTTCCTTGATACATACATACATACATACATACACACACACATATATATATGTATGTATATACATATATATACACATACACACACATATATATACACACACACATACATATATACACATACATCTCTCTCTCTCTAATGATTAAGATTCCCAAAGACTAACAATAGTTTACTCTTCCATTCAATGCAGTCTATACAAAAAGTAAGAACAGTAATAATAATTATTGATAATGTGATAATATAACTAATTAAATTATAGGCATTATTACTACATTAAATAGGGCCTACTATGTAACAAGCACTGTACTATTATATGCTTTACAAATTATTATTTCATTTAATTCTTTAAAAAAAAAACTCTTATAAGGTACATGCCATTATTTTCGTCATATTACAAAGGAGTAAACTGAGTTAAAGAGAGGTTAAGTGACTTGCCAAGGATCACAGAACTGGTGCAGTGTCTAACACCCTATTTGAGCTCAGGCCTTTCTGATTCCAAGCCCAAGGCTCTATCCACTACACCATCTAAGCTAGCTCAGGAAGCCTGAAGAGGGTCTTGTAAGAAGCATCATCATTAGTTATGGGGACAAGAATAAACAAGTCTGATTATTACAATTAAAAGTGTGTTGGGGAGATAGTAGTATGAAGTGGAATCTGATCTTAGCCCCAAATCTCAAACCAGGAACTGAAGCATCCTTTGCCTCTTTTAATATCCCCAGTTTTTAACTTGTAAACTTTTTGCTTACAACCATGAAAAATTTACCTTACAGGAGAGAGCATAATCTCAAAAACAAATACAAGAATAAAGAAAAACCAAAAGGGGCAACTTCTGAGAAAACAGAAGGGACTAAAGTTGATCGTTTACATGATGGGAGAGAAGACAAGTACACTTTTAGAACTCTGGGTCAAAGAGGTAGTTAATAAAGACCAACACACAAGGTCTAGGGGCAATTTTCATTTTTTTTTTCTTTTTAATGATTTTAAGAGGAAAGAAAAGGAAGGAAAAAGAATTACATTAGGAAAAGAAATCCATTAGTACAAATAATTGGAGGGCCTAAGAAGAGTATACAAAAACATGGGGGATAAGGTGAAGCCTTATTGGACCAGACAAAGGGCATAGATAGATAGATAGATAGATAGATAGATAGATAGATGAAGTTTGTGTAAAAAAAATACAACAGAGAAATATGTAGGAATAGAGAGGAAAAAAAGAGGCATTTAAGAGAGAGGAAAGTGAGGAAGAGAACAGCCCCAAGAACAAACTTTTTAAACTTTGAAGCATAGATCATAACTGGGAATTTTTTTTTTTTTTTAAAGAAAAAAGGAATCAAGGGAGTGCTGATGCTGGAAAAAGGCCACACAAATCATAGAACATAAATATAATGGAATATTACTGGGTTGTAAGAAAGCATGAAAAATGTAGATGAACAAATGTAGAGTGAAGCAAGCAGAGCCAAGAAAACAATATACTGTACACATTAACTACAAAAGTATAAATAGGACAATACAACATATAGACACCAAATAGTACAGGATCTAATTATGTCAAAAAAAAAAAATTAATTGAATTACATGGAGAAACAGAAGAACTATAAAAGTTGAAGATATCAATGATCACCTTTCAGACTAAACCAAATCTAGCAAAAAATAAGACAGAGGTTAGATGTGAATAAAATTCTCACAGGGGATCTTGCCTAATCATTAAATAGGAACAGAAAGGACTATCCATATTCATTAATTACGGATGACAACATTTATAAAATATGGTATGTGCGAGGGCGTTACAATGTCAAACAAATTAGGAAAAGTAGGAAAATTAAAACATACTTTACTGATTACAAAATAATTTTCTTAAATAGGCTAAATACTTTAATCCTAAATATTGTTGATTCAAAAAATAAATCAATTAAGATATAATATTAAGGGAAACAAAAAGGAATTGGGGAGGATGTGAGATTTAAGGGTCACATTTATAAATATTTCTAAATACTTTCATAACAAAATAGAAAAGACTGAGCAGTGAACCGAGCATAGACTTTTTTTAAAAAAAAAAGTTGAAAAAGCAACAAATTTTAAAACTTCACATTAATACACACAGAGAAAGAAATCAAAACAATAAATAAAATTATCAACAAAAAATCATTTAAAAATCAAATGGAGATATTTTAGTGAAATAAAAAACTTATCTAATATGACAATAAAAAATTTCTAATATGAACAAGCAAAAGAGGATTCACAAAAAATGTAGAGAAAAGGAAATTATAAACAATTTTTCTGAATCACATGCTAACAAAATTGATACCTATAAAGCAGAACATTTAAAAAAATACAAAATACCCAGATTATGTATTATTAGTTTACTGTCAGAAAAAGAAAATGAGCTCCCAAATAAAAAACCTGGGACTTGATAGCTTCACCAAGGAATTATATCAAATAATCAAAGAAAATTTCTGAGTCAAATTTTTTGCTAAAACAGAGCAAAAAAGGGTTATAAACTTCTTCTATTAAAAAAAAATTATCTTGGCAAATTAATAAGATAAAAAACAGAAGAAAAATAGAGAATAGTCCTAAATAATATCAACAGAAAAAATACTAAATAAAATATTAACAAAGAGACTACAGAGTATTTTAAATATTATATGCTATGACCAAGAATTCAGAGCTGATTCACGATTAGGGAAAGTGTGTGTGTGTGTGTGTGTGTGTGTGTGTGTGTGTGTGTGTGTGTGTGTGTGTGTGTGTGTGTGTGTAAACAGTATATTACATTATATATTAATTTTTTTAAAAGATCATATTTATACACCAATCTAAAGTTTAGAAAGTGCTTTTACATATGTAACTCACTTGATCATAGTAACCCTAGGACATAAATGTTATTATTATCCCCATTTTACACATGAGGAAACTGAGGCAAATTAAGTGACTTGCCCAGGGTCATACAGCTAGTAAATCTGAGGCTGGATTTGAACTCACGTCTTCCTGACTCCAGGTCCAGCACTCTATCCACTTCGCCACCTAGCTGTCTAAAAAACAATAAAAATTATATGATTATATAATTAAAGGCAGAAAAAGCTTTTGTTAAACACCCATTTCTGTTTAAAAAAAAAAAATTAAAATTACAGGCACAAGTGGACCCATAACAAGTAAAAGCTTTTCCAATAAGATAATCAGCAATAAAATAAAACTTAATCCAATTCTATAATTTTATATACTTCTAGAACTAAAACTGTAAAACAATTTAGGACAATACATTTTTGGACACAGGAAAAAAATATCAGATGATAATGGTTTAACTTCACCAGGGATTTAACTAAAAATTAATAGCAACCCTTCCTATCTTCACAAAAGCAGGATATAAAATAAATTAATACAAATCACCAATTTTTCTGTATATCACCAACAAATCCTGTAGCAAGAGACAGAATGAAAATTTCCATTCTAAACAAATACAAAGTATGCAAAATACCTGAGAATCCATCTACCAAGACACACAGAGGATTTATAAAAATTTATGTATAATTTATATAAAAATACAACTCACACTCTTAAAACATTTTTAAATAATTAAAACAACATTAACTGCTAATGCCTGGTTGGACTTTATCAATATAATGAAAATGACACTACCTAAATTAATTTGCAAATCCATTGCCATACCATTCAAACTATTACAAAACTAGGGGGGAAAAAACAATCTGGAGTCAAGACAAGATTGACTGATTAAGCATTTACTATGTGCCTGGCACTCTTAGGCACCAATGATACAAATAAAGATAAAAATGGCTCTTGTCCTCAAGGAGCTCACAATCTAATGGGGGAGACAATATGCAAATATCTATATGCATTCAAAATAAACAGGATAAACTGGAGGTAGGTTAATTTCAGAAGAAAGGCACTATGGAGAGGGAGTAAGAAGACGACTAAAAAAGTAGGAATGGGTCATGTTATAAACAGCCTTACTAGTCAAACTGGATTTTATATTTGATAGTAATTTAACAGGGAGCCAAAGGAATGTACAGAAAAGAGGAGAAGAAAGGCACATAGGTATGCCACACAGACCTATGCTTCTGATAGCTCAGAACTGCTTTTGTTTGAAGTTGGGGGGCGGGGGGGACAGGGGGAGGCAGGAAGAGACCATTCACACACACAATGGGGATGTAACAGTGATATTACTTTTAAAAAAAGAAAGAAAATATGAAAATCAATGAAACTTTTAAAAAATGTTCAGAAGAAAACAAAAATGTTCCCAGAAACAAAGAAGACAAACTTGAAACTCCAAAATTATCATGCTAAATTTTTCAATTATTTTCTTGATCTAGTTTCTGTAAGAGACGGGCTGAAGAAAAGGGAAAAAAAAAACTTAATTTAATGAAAAGAAAAGTGTGTAAGTAATTTAGAAAGATTTGAAATAATGAAACAGTGGTAGGTTGAATTCAGTAAGGAGAAATTTGGAAAAAATTTAAAGGACAATCCCCCAGAACCAGATACTAGTTGGTTCACATTAGGTCTGTATATTGCTAGAAAAATAAAATCAAGGACAATTAAAGAGAACTAAAGATGATCAAGGAGGAGAATAAAACCCGATGAGATAGAATCAAAGATACTAAGAAAGGAACAGACAACAATGATAATAGCTAACATCACTATAAAGTTTACAAAGAGCTTGATAAATTTTATCTAATTTCATCCTCACACCAAATCTGGAAGACAGATTCTATTACTATTTATCCCCATTTTAAAGATAAGAAAACTGAAGCTGATGAAGAAATCAAGTGACTTGGAAAGGATCACAAGGTTAGTCAAGTGTCTAAATCGAGATTTGAATTCAACTTCCTAACTCTATGTCTAGCATTCTATCCATTATGCCACCTAGCCGTCAATAAGTATAAATAAAGGCAAATAAAAGCAAAATAAAGTACAATTAAAGAATACAAATTGGCAGAATGGCTAGTGAGGCAAACTGTTAACAATCAACAGATTGGAGAAGTCAAAAGGAGGTAGGTTTTACTTTGGAGTTCAGACAAAGGAAACTGTGTGAGTTCCATAATAAATTTTAGGCAAATGCTTAGGATTAAACTACAATAAAGGAAAGGGCTGAAAAAAAAATCTCAAGGCAACAGAAAATGGGGAAAAGTGCGTGGTAACTTGCACTAATTATTTTATATTTTTATTCTGCTGTGTTCAACATGTAGTTTGATCTACTTCCTGGAGTAGGTAAAAGGTCATAAGTTGTAAATTGTTAGGGAGAATGTAAGTTTCCTAAGGTAAAAATGAGGAAGGATTCAATGCAAGAAAAAAAAAAAGTATCTGAAATGAAGAAGGAAAGATCTGACCCTTTTAACAATGTTGGATAGTAGGAGAATATTACAAAGAGGACAAAAGGAAGGAAAAGGACAGCTGTAAAATTTAAGCTTAAAAGGAAATTTTAGATCTCTTTTTGAAAAGGAGAGATCTTGAAGTTCTAAGAAATAAAAGCTATTTGTCCTCTTAAGATTGACAGTCAAAAGCTTTCAGGGTAAAAGATCAGGGTAAGAGGAAGAATTAGTAGTAATTGATAATTTCCCTATTCAGACACTGAGACAGCAATTTAAGTATATAACAATAAAAGATATCCCTTCTTAAATCCAAGACAAAGAGAACCACCTAAGACTTAGCAAAACAGATAAACCACCCATTTCTGATAATTCTGGAGTCACAAAGGACACCACCATAATAGTATTAATCAAAATACACTACTATCATGACACCTCAGCCAAGAAATTGAAGATCATGGGGCACAGATTATATTTTCCTCAACGTCATCCATTGAAACAAGAGATACAAATCTGTATCAGATTACTTCCTGACTAGGGGGAGAGGAGGAAAAAGGGAGGGAGAAAATTTTAGAATTCAAAATCTTATAAAAAATGAATGTGGAAGACTATCATTACATGTAATTGAAAAAATAAAATACTATTTATATAAAAAGACAGGGAAGAAAGGAAAAGATAGAGAAAAGGAAATACAAATGCCATTATCGGATGTAACTTTCTTAGTCAACTAATGACTTCCCAAATATAATGTTTTTTAATTTTTAAACTAAAAAGAATGCTTAAGACTGCTTCTGTGTATCTCCTAAATTACACAGTCTAGATTTCAGAGAGAAGAATGATTGTGACACTCAACAATTCACAGGAATAAAATTCAAAAAAGAATTTTAAGTAGTAAAACCCATGACCTCCTATACATATGAACAAAATCTCAAAGTTTAAGCAATGAACAAACTACAGATTCTAACATAAAGTGGAAAGAGGAAAGGTATATTACTGAGATCTCTTTGGATGAAATCACTAACTGGATCATCCCCTAGAATGTATTTCCTACTTTTGCTCTGCCTCAGAGTTCTTTTTTTATTCTTTTAAAATACAATTCAAGTACTATTTTCATGAAGCCTTTCCTAATGTCCCTGATTGTTTTTGCCTTGCCTCCCTAAGTACTTAATATATATTTGAATTTATGCTGGGGTTTTTTTCATACATACTTGTCTTTCCCACGAGAATATAAGTTCATCAACAGTACCCCTCTCCCAAGTCATTCCCCTGAATTAGATATATTCTCCTTTCCTCATATTAATCCCTCTTGATGAATCAATTCAACTCCACACTTTTTCTTGAGTCCTCTTATAATATTGCCAACTGTACTTTGCTAAGCTTCGCCTTAGATCATTCCCACCATTCCTTTTGCTCCTATAGACAATGCTATCAAATGAAGGTGGAGAAAAATCACACATCTATCCTGACTGGGTCTACTACAAATTAATGTGATGTAACCCCAACTTGGCCTTAATTGATACTAAATAATCCTTTTACATCTCCCTAATTAATCTATTATCCCCCCCCCCCTTACTACAGTGGCTCTTCCAAACCTCCCATATATATCTCCCTCTCTGAACACCTCAGCTGAGAACTGTCTCATACTTTTATAAATGCATCAGACCATCTAGTTCTATAAACAAATTTTTCTTGGAACAGATCTATTCTTCTACAAATAATAGAAAAAAAGTTTAATAAATGATTCGTTAGTAATTATCCCATACAAACAGTTGAAAAATTAAGGAGTAACTATCTAGTATTTTGATTGCAAGAGTTAAGACAAAAACTTCATGTATCAACGATTACTAAGCATAGCTGATCATTATTTGCAGATTACTTTATTTGCAAATTCATTTACTCACTAAAATTTGTAATCTTAAAATCAATATGGTGCTCTCAGTTACACCCAGTGAAACAAAAAAGTTTAAGTTACTTAATGTACAAGATGGATATACTGGCAGCTGAGATTAAATAAGGCAACATTTTTATCTTGTTTTAACTTTCATATTGCAAATAAGTGTTTTTTACAGTCTATTTAGTGCCATTTTTCAAAATTCTTATGTTTTTGATGGCAATTTCTCTATTTGAACTGACCCTCTAGTATAGTACTGAAGTGCTACCTAGTATTAAGTGAAAGAAGGCAACAAAAAGTCAATCTAAACATTTTTTATCTACTTAGTCTTTCTTGTAAAGCCAACCAGGCCAAATTATCTTTAAGGAAGCTTTGGAGTGTTCCTAAACTTGATGAAAGCAGCACAATACAATTTACAAACAAAAACGTGTAGAGAATCTCACAATCACAAGGAATCCCTTTTCAAATCCTAGATTACATTTCCTCAAGCTTAGCATCAACTATCTTTGATAGGAATACATCTACTCCCTGTTTTATGTTTTGCCCAATGTTTTTGATCAAAATGAAAGTCAGTAGTTATTTCTATTACTATGCCTTTCAAGAAATCTCAGAAGTTTACACTATATAATTATTGGAAGAGAATATTTAGCATGTTATTTTGTTCTGCTGAATCAAAAGCCTTTTCATTATCAATAATAACTACAATGGAATTTTGTATTTTCTACACCATTCAGGCAAATCCATGAAGATGAATGATAAATATGTGGTTCAGAGTGGAACTTGTGAAGTCTGTCTGTTCCCTAATACTCTTAACATTCATGATATCTTTGACATATGATCCTCAAAGTTTTTGTAGAATGGTAAAACAATAATATAGGTCAATAGTTGTTAATATTCTCTTGGTTGCCAAGTGAGTTGATATTTTTTTCTTGATATTAATAAAGTTAAATTAATCAACTCCCCAGGAAAAAATCCCCAGGACCAGATGGATTCACATGTGAATTCTACCAAACATTTAAAGAACAATTAGCCCCAATGTTATATAAATTATTTGAAAAAATAGGGGATGAAGGAGTCCTACCAAACTCCTTTTATGACACAGATATGGTACTGATACCTAAACCAGGTCGATCGAAAACTGAGAAAGAAAATTATAGACCAATTTCCTTAATGAATATTGATGCCAAAATCTTAAATAAGATATTAGCAAAAAGACTTCAGAAAATCATCTCCAGGATAATACACTATGATCAAGTAGGATTTATTCCAGGAATGCAGGGCTGGTTTAATATTAGGAAAACTATTAATATAATTGACCATATTAATAATCAAATTAATAAGAACCATATGATATCTCAATAGATGCAGAAAAAGCATTTGACAAAATCCAACATCCATTCCTACTAAAAACTCTTGAGAGTATAGGAATAAATGGACTATTCCTTAGAATAATCAGGAGCATATATTTAAGACCGTCAGTAAGCATAATATGCAATAGAAATAAACTGCAACCTTTCCCAGTAAGATCAGGAGTGAAACAAGGTTGCCCACTATCACCATTACTATTCAATATAGTACTAGAAACGCTAGCCTCGGCAATAAGAGCCGAGAAAGAGATTCAAGGAATTAGAGTAGGAAATGAGGAAATCAAACTATCACTTTTTGCAGATGACATGATGGTATACTTAGAGAACCCCAAAGACTCTGCTAAAAAGCTATTAGAAATAATTCAGAATTTCAGCAAAGTGGCAGGATACAAACTAAATCCACATAAATCCTCAGCATTTTTATATATCACTAACAAAATGCAACAGCAAGAGATACAAAGAGAAATTCCATTCCAAACAAATGTTGAGAGTATAAAGTATTTGGGAATCCATCTACCAAAGAAAAGTCAGGAATTATAAGAGAAAAATTACAAAACACTTGCCACAAAAATAAAGTCAGATTTAAATAATTGGAAAGACATTCAGTGCTCTTGGATAGGCCGAGCGAATATAATAAAGATGACAATACTCCCCAAACTAATCTATTTATTTAGTGCTATACCAATCAGACTCCCAAAAAACTATTTCAATGACCTAGAAAAAATAACAACAAAATTCATATGGAAGAATAAAAGGTCGAGAATTGCAAGGGAACTAATGAAAAAAAAAGTCAGATGAAGGTGGTTTAGCTGTACCTGATCTAAAGCTATATTATATAGCAGCAGTCACCAAAACCATTTGGTATTGGCTAAGAAATAGACCGGTAGATCAGTGGAACAGATTAGATACAAAGGACAAAAAAGGGTACATCTATAGCAATCTAATCTTTGACAAACCCAAAGATACCAACATTAGGGATAAAAATTCATTATTTGGAAAAAACTGTTGGGAAAACTGGAAATTAATATGGCAGAAATTAGATATGGATCCACACTTAACACCATATACCAAGATAAGATCAAAATGGGTCCATGACTTAGGCATAAAGAGTGAGATAATAAATAGATTAGAGGAACAGAGGATAGTCTACCTCTCAGACCTGTGAAGGAGGAAGGAATTTATGACCAGAGGAGAACTAGAGATCATTATTGATCACAAAATAGAAGATTTTGATTACATCAAACTAAAAAGTTTCTGTACAAACAATACTAATGCAAACAAGATTAGAAGGGAAGTAACAAATTGGGAAAATATTTTTAAAAGTAAAGGTTCTGACAAAGGTCTCATTTCCAAAATATATAGAGAACTGACCCTAATTTATAAGAAACCAAACCATTCTCCAATTGATAAATGGTCAAAGGATATGAACAGACAATTCTCAGAGGAAGAAATTGAAACTATTTCCACTCATATGAAAGAGTGTTCCAAATCACTACTGATCAGAGAAATGCAAATTAATACAACTCTGAGATACCACTACACACCTATCAGATTGGCTAAGATGACAGGAACAAATAATGATGAATGTTGGAGGGGATGTGGGAAAACTGGGACACTGATACATTGCTGGTGGAGTTGTGAAAGAATCCAACCAATCTGGAGAGCAATCTGGAATTATGCCCAAAAAGTTATCAAACTGTGCATACCCTTTGACCCAGCAGTGCTACTACTGGGCTTATATCCCAAAGAAATACTAAAGAGCGGAAAGGGACCTGTATGTGCCAAAATGTTTGGGGCAGCTCTTTTTGTAGTGGCTAGAAACTGGAAGATGAATGGATGTCCATCAGTTGGAGAATGGTTGGGTAAATTATGGTATATGAAGGTTATGGAATATTATTGCTCTGTAAGAAATGACCAGCAGGAAGAATACAGAGAGGCTTGGAGAGACTTACATCAACTGATGCTGAGTGAAATGAATAGAACCAGAAGATCACTGTACACTGCAACAACAATACTGTATGAGGATGTATTCTGATGGAAGTGGAAATCTTCAACATAAAGAAGAGCCAACTCACTCCCAGTTGATCAATGATGGACAGAGGTAGCTACACCCAGAGAAGAAACACTGGGAAGTGAATGTAAATTGTTAGCATTAATATCTGTCTGTCCAGGTTACATGTACCTTCGGAATCTAATGCTTATTGTGCAATAAGAAAATGGTATTTACACACATGTATTGTATCTAGGTTACATTGTAAGACATGTAAAATGTATGGGATTGCCTATCATCGGGGGGAGGGAGTGGAGAGAGAGGGGGGATAATTTGGAAAAATGAATACAAGGGATAATATTATAAAAAATATATAATAATAAAAAATAAAAATAAAAAAATAAAGTTAAAGAATTTTTTATACACCTTTGGTATATTTCTTCCTTCAGATACCAAGTGAATGGAAACTTCAATGCCTGTCATCTATATATACTTGATCCTACTAAGTAGATGTTTTCCCATCTTTGTTCTTGCTAGTGTTACCTTCTATAAGCATTCTGGCATTATACTGGAATTCCAGCGCCAGTGGCTTTATTCCTTGATTATAAAAATTGTAAAAATTTTTGTCGTTCATCCCCTCTCCCATTTTTCTTCTAGTTGTTGTCCCTTTTCCATTTGCCTCTTTAAGTACCTCAGGTTGCCTTTGCTTTCCTGGATTTTTTGCCACTGGTCTTAACTTCCACTGCTTCATGAGGTAACTACTTATAATTAACCAATATCATTATTTATAAAGTAATAATTTTTTTGTATTTGTTTTATTTAGTATTTGTGAAATACATAATTATCTGCAAAAATATTATGAAATTAGTTTATATTCTAAGCTGATGTTATCTCTGATTACATTTCTCTCTACTAGGAAGATTTTTAAAAAGTGGAGTTTTTTAAATGACTTTTTAAGACTTTTAAGTCTCCCAGTTATAAATAATGAGTGTTAGAATTCTTACAAGGTTTAGTTCACACCTTTAAAGGAGTTCAAACCTTTAAAAGAGCTCGCTCATTGGTCCTTTAAGGAGCTCCCACAAGGAGTACCCACAAGCACATTCTCTGGGAAGATATAAGGAGCCAAGATTCAGAGGGGAGAGTCAGTCTGGATTGAGTCAAGGAGAGGACTTCTTGGGAGAACTTCAGGGAAGCTCAAGGAGATTCAGAGTCAGGATTCAGTGGATTCACAAGTCCAGCAGATTCACAAGTCTAAAGGAAAAGCCTGTTCATGGACTTCCGGGAGATTCATAACTAGGATTGAATTCTGGGAAACCCACAATCTCACACTCTTGGAGACGGAGTCTGATTCATTCCCACATCTACCTTCATGCTGGTTGGAGGCTTTGGATTCAGAGGGAGCTAGAGACTGAAGCTGGCTTGAGATATTCTTTTTTTATATATATTTTATAATATTATCCCTTGTATTCATTTTTCCAAATTACCCCCCCTCCCTCTATTCCCTCCCCCCGACGACAGGCAATACCATACATTTTACATGTGTTACAATATAGTCTAAGTACAATACATGTGTGTGAATATCATTTTCTTGTTGCACAATAAACATTAGAATCCGAAGGTACATGCAACCTGGGCAGACAGATATTAGTGCTAACAATTTACATTCCCCTCCCAGTGTTTCTTCTCTGGGTGTATCTACCTCTGTCCATCATTGATCAACTGGAAGTGAGTTGGATCTTCTTTATGTTGAAGATTTCCACTTCCATCAGAATACATCCTCATACAGCATTGTTGTTGCAGTGTACAGTGATCTTCTGGTTCTGCTCATTTCACTCAGCATCAGTTGATTTAAGTCTCTCCAACCCTCTCTGTATTCCTCCTGCTGGTCATTTCTTACCGAGCAATAATATTCCATAACTTTCATATACCACAATTTACCCAACCATTCTCCAACTGATGGACATCCATTCATCTTCCAGTTTCTAGCTACAACAAAAAGAGCTGCCACAAACATTTTGGCACATATATGTCTCTTTCCGCTCTTTAGTATTTCTTTGGGATATAATCCCAGTAGTAGCGCTGCTGGGTCAAAGGGTATGCACAGTTTGATAACTTTTTGGGCATAATTCCAGATTGCTCTCCAGAATGGCTGGATTCTTTCACAACTCCACCAGCAATGTATTAGTGTCCCAATTTCCCCACATCCCCTCCAACATTTGTCATTATTTGTTCCTGTCATCTTAGCCAATCTGACAGGTGTGTAGTGGTATCTCAGAGTGGTCTTAATTTGCATTTCTCTGATCAGTAGTGATTTGGAACACTCTTTCATGTGAGTGGATATAGTTTCAATTTCTTCCTCTGAGAATTGTCTGTTCATATCCTTTGACCATTTATCAATTGGAGAATGGTTCGGTTTCTTATAAATTATGGTCAGTTCTCTATATATTTTGGAAATGAGACCTTTGTCAGAACCTTTGTTTTTAAAAATATTTTCCCAATTTGTTACTTCCCTTCTAATCTTGTTTGCATTAGTATTATTTGTACAGAAACTTTTTAGTTTGATGTAATCAAAATCTTCTATTTTGTGATCAATAATGATCTCTAGTTCTCCTCTGGTCATAAATTCCTTCCTCCTCCACAAGTCTGAGAGGTAGATTATCCTCTCTTCCTCTAATCTATTTATTATCTCCCTCTTTATGCCTAAATCATGGACCCATTTTGATCTTATCTTGGTATATGGTGTTAAGTGTGGATCCATATCTAATTTCTGCCATACTAATTTCCAGTTTTCCCAACAGTTTTTTCCGAATAATGAATTTTTATCCCTAATGTTGGAATCTTTGGGTTTGTCAAAGATTAGATTGCTATAGATGTACCCTTTTTTGTCCTTTGTATCTAATCTGTTCCACTGATCTACCGGTCTATTTCTTGGCTTGAGATATTCTGATAAGAGCTTACTGGGGAACCAAAGAGAGAGAGAGGCCTCTAAGAAAGCTAGCTGAGCCCCAAGTGAAGGAGACAAGGATTGAAGAAGAAAATAAAGGATTTGGAGATAAGATCTGGAAAGAGACAGTAAAGGACTTTAACTCCTGGCTGCATTCTAGGATTATTGAACTGAACTGAAACTAAGGCTACCTCCCCAGAAACTCCCCAAGAGACCCTCGCAGAGAACAATTACAATTTAGAGAAACAGAACATTACATTTTGTCTCCCTAACAGGTGAGTTAATATCTGTATAAAATTACATGTGTTGTCAATGTCATTTCTGCTCTTCATTAGTCATTATTCATTATAAATTTAGTATAAGAATGAATTCTTTCAATTTCATGTCATATATTTTTTCTAAAACTCTAATGTTTGTTCTAAAAAGACATTAGCCCAATTACCTCCAAACAAACAAATCATAAAAGATTTCTCCTCTGAATTAAAATGTTATCAATTTCATTTTTTGTGGTATTATTTAGTGATAATCATGGGTTGTACTGATAATTCTCTTGTTTGTTTTGAGGGAAGTAGTCATGATACAGTCATAAAGTTTTTATCACTCAGCTTTTAGTCTCTTCTAACCCTATTTCTGATCCATACTACCTGATTTATTTCTCAATAGCTTTACTTATTTCTATAACTTTGCATTCAAATTACTAACAAAATGACTAAAGATCTAATTTGAAGAGTTTTAATTAAGTTCTTCATAGGATGTCACTTCCTCTTCAAACTCAGAAATGGATATTAATCCATAAACTGCAACTATGGAGCTTAGTTAAAATGGAGGGTCATTTTATACATATTTCTGTGTACTATAATCCTACATCAATACATTATGCCTTATCTCAAATCGTTCCTTTAAAAAAAAATTTTCCTAACAAAAATAAAAGCATTTTTTTTCTGAAATGAAGTATTTGAAAAATTGGCACAAGTTTAATTTTAAGCAATGTTGTTTTTCATAGTAGCACCTAATATCCAAAAAACATTAGTAAATTTTAAGTTTCTGCAAAAAAAAAAAAAAGAGAAAGAAAGAAAAAAGAAAGAAAAGAAAGAAAAATGTAAACAGAATAAGAATATGAAGATATAAAAAAATAAGTTCCTGGGGACAGCTAGGTAGTACAGTGAATAGAGCAAAAGCCCTGAAGTCAGGAGGACCTAAGTTCAAATCTGACCTCAGACACTTAACACTTCCTAGCTTTGTGACCCTGTCACTTAACCCCAATTGCCTCAGCAAAGAATTAAAAAAAAAAAAAAAAAAAAAAAGTTCCTAACATCTTTCTACAATAAAACATTATCAATCTATTAAAATGGCTACATTTTGTAAAAATCAGCCACATCATTTAACCTATGAACTCTGCTTTTTAACCCATCCTCCAAGAGACTGCCTGAGAATCCCAAGTGTTAAATAATGGAAGCCAAGGAGGCTTCAAGAATGCCTTCCTGGCAAAAGGAAAATTTTATAACCTTTTCAAAGCAACATAATGGGTTTCAAGTTCACAAAAATAAATGTTAATTTAATAAGCTGATTTTTTAAACTAAAGTTTTCTAGCTAATATTCTTAATTGCTCCTCTACACTTGACTATCACAAAATAAAGCATATTAATTATCTCATATTTTTCCTCTCATTTTACATAGAGCAATTTTATTATAAAAGGATTAACTGTAGCTCTGTCCTTTATACTGACATCACAATGTAAGTTTAAAATTATATCCTAGATTTGTGTATATGTGCAAATGTATACACACACAAATTTATAACTTTTTTTAGAAGCAGCAATAATTATAAGATTGTTTCACTTTTCATTTTCATATTCCTTCAAACTAGTAAAACTAAAAGAAGACTGCTTCACTAACACAAAGATAAAGCCTCTGAAAAGTACTGACCTTTGAAAAGGTCAATAAATTACAATATTTTAGAATTTGGACTTCTGAATATTAAAATTATTATCAAAGTAAAAGAAATCATCTCATTTGGACATCAAATAACAGACATGGTTTGGTTACTCAGATTTATAGCCCAAATTATTCCAGTTCTGTAATTATTCATATTACATCAGTATGTGTTCATTTCATTATATATTTTAAAAAATGGTTTTATCCCATAGTCTTTCAAAATAGAGAAAACAGTTGTTCTTTATAAAATTTTTCCTTTACAATAAAATCAATCTCATTCTAAAAATTTTCTTTTATGTCCTAAAATAACCACTGATTTACCATACTGCATTTACTTTATTTGCTCTGCTTCAGAAATTTAAAACTCACATGCTTACCATCAGCAAAGATTTTTGAGCAGACCCAGACCTAAGCAATTATATTTTTTAATCTAAATTTGCTTCCTCGGCTCCCTACAGCTATTTCCAATCCATTGTCTTGATTTTAAGGCAAGATTAAAAAGCCAGGACATATGTGTTTCTCTGTAAGTCAAGAATAATATCTGAAGACATAGAATATAAAATCGCTTTCTACTTTACATACTACATATGAGAAAATATTACATCATGAGAAAAGTACACTCTCTAGAGTCATAAAATCTGGATCAGAATTCTGGCTTGGCTAGTGATCTTGATCAGGACATATTTTCTGTAGATATCAAGTTTCCTTATCCACAGAATAAGGTAGATTAAATGATCTAAAGACAATCTCTATGTTTAAATGCTACAGTTTAGAGATAATAATTCAACTACATAAGATCTGTTATATGTTGTATCTATACTGAAAATTTTGAAATGAAATTTACAAGGACGTAGGTATTATAGATAGATGTTAGCGGAAAACTCAGAAGTAAAATCTAAGTCATTTTTACAAATGAGTGAAGTGATGTTTGAAGAAAAAAAAAAAAAAAAAAAGTTGGTTTATTGTGCAACAAGAAAATGATATTCGCACACATGTATTGTACCTAGACTATATTGTAACACATGTAAAATGTATGGTATTGCCTGTCGTCAGGGGGAGGGAATAGAGGGAGGGGGGGTAAATTGGAAAAATGAATACAAGGGATAATATTATAAAAAAAAAATATATATATATATATAATAAAATAAATAAATAAATAAATAAATAAATAGATAATAAAAATAAACAGATTTTAAGATAATCTAATAATAAATAAGTTATAAATAAATAAGTTGTTCAAGAAAAAAAAAAAAAAAAAAAAAAAAAGTTGAACCAAGGTCACACCAGTAATAAGCTGTAGAAACAACATTTGAACCCAGGTTCTATGACTCCAAATACTGTAATGTGTATCACGAGTACAATATAGAACTATTGTTTTATAAAATATTGGAATACTTTTGCTTCACATAATTCACTACTTATAAAATACGGTAAAATTGACATTCATGAAATTACACAGTATTAATCCAATATTTTAATTTACCTAATTCTTGATTTTCTTATTTTTAATCAAATTCTTATTAGCAGAAAATACACATACAATGTCATTTGTAAAAACATTAAATCATAGCACTTAAGTTGCAGTATTTTCTACTCTCTAAACAATTTGCCCCATTATATAGTCGAGAGAACCTTTCCTACACATGTCAGATAGCCTTTCACCATGTAATAAGTTTGAAGAAAATTATCCTCAAACAAGCAAAAGGCAAAAAGATGGAAAATCTATTAAGCAGCTGATCTTTTCAATTTACCTTGTTCTCATCTGTTTCCACCTAAGAATTATATTTAAATATAATTTTTTTTTCCCCTGAAGCTGGGGTTAAGTGACTTGCCCAGTGTCACACAGCTAAGAAGTGTTAAGTGTCTGAGACTAGATTTGAACTCGGATCCTCCTGAATTCAGGGCTGGTGAGCTCTATTCACTGCACCACCTAGCTGCCCCTAAATGTAAATATTTTTAAATGTTTTTTATTATTTCTAATATCAGGGTGTTCAAATTTAACAGTTCAAAAATAATTTACTTTTCATGTTTTGTCTGAATTGCTTTATCAATTTGCTGTGGTAGAGAGGGAATCAATTTTGCTAAGAAAACAGTGGAGGAGATAAAAGAAAAAGAACTGAGTAAAAGGAATGTATGTATAGGAAAAAAAAATTAGCCAAGGTAAATCAACCACTAAGGTTATACTATTTAACCCAGGACCGGCTGGTTGCTCTCCAGGGCAAAATAGCAAACGTAACTGAGCACATTGAGCTGTTGGTTCAAAATTTAAGTGATCGTAGGGTGAAAAGTATCTATAAATGTTAAGTATCCACTAAACATGAGAAAGCTCTACTGCTATTTTCTTGGGGAGATACACAGATCTTTAAATTAGTACAAGGTGCATGACCAGGTCCCATTCAGTAGCACTCACCAGTTACAGTCAGATATAGGGGAGGGGAAACTGCACCTCACAGCAACAGAAGTAACTGCTAGTAGGCCCTATCTGAAAAATAAGCAAAGAAAGAATTTGGAAGCAAAAAGCAGCTGTGTGGCTCTGATCACAGGACAGATGCAAATTGGGGTTGGGGACATTGGTTCTAACCTCTTGTCCAGTAAAATGTGTATTGGAATAATCAGGGCAAAAGACTGACCAAAGGGAATTTTGTAAATGGGAAAAAAAAAAAAATTAACAGCTTGGAATAAGAGGTACGAAACTTTATCCAAAAAAAAAAAAAAAAAAAAAAAAAGCACTAAGAATTAGAATTGACCAAAGAAAAACTGACTCCATGAAGCATCAAAATATAGTTTAGCAAATTCAAAAGAATGGGAACAAGGAAGAATAAGTTAAGTATCTCACAGCAAAAACAAATAACCTACAAAACAGATCAAGAAGAAAAAAATTTAAGAAATGGATTACCTGAAATCCAAGAGTACAAAGAGCCTATACACCCTATTTCTAGAAATCATGTAAGAAAAATTTCTAGATCTCCCAGAATAAAAACAGAGAGCAATGTCAAAAGCCACTCCTAAAAGAAAGCCTTCCCTACAGGGAAGGGGAAAAAAAAACAACAGGAATATTGATACAGAAAAAAAAAAAAAAAACCAACCCCAGAGCTCAGAGGTCAAAGAATACTGCAAGCAACCAGAAAGAAAAAAATTCAAGAACCTCAAGAAGCCATAGTAAGGATTGTATGATCACAAATCACATGATTTAGCAGCTACCATTCTAAAAAAGCAAAGAGCTTGGAAAATGATTTCTAAGTTTATAGCCAATAATAACTTGCTCTGCAAAACATTTAATATAATTCTGACAGAGAAGGAAAACTGGATCTTTGATGAAAAATAGAGAGCTTCTAAGCATTTCTACTGAAAACATCAGAGCTGAGTAAAAAAAAAAAATCTCACAAACATAAAAGTCAAGAAGTATAAAAGTTAAATATAAACAGAAAATCATAAAGGACTTAAGATTAAAATGTTTATGAGAAATTTTATATATATATACCCCCCACTCTATTAGCATCAGTGTCATAGAGACCATCAAAATAGACAAGGGGAGCATGGGAGTAATTCCATTATTCTCTGATGAGTTTAAAAGATCCAAAAAAAAAACCCAGAAAAGATAATGAAGAAAGAAAAATACACTGGGACAGGGAGTAAGTAGGGGGGAAATTATCATAAATGAATGGATACACAAGTAGAAATCAATACAAGAAGAAATGAGTGGGGAGGAGAGCAATGAAAATGAAAGTGTGTGTGTGTGCACACATACACACAAGTACACACACACACACACACACACACACACACACACACACACACACACACACACAAATACATTTTACCCAAAAGAAATAAGAGGGAAAGAAATTAGGGAAAGAGGCAAATGAAAGGGACAGTAATGAACTTCCAAAGGAAAAAAGTCAGAGGACCACATGGGTTTATATACTAAACATTTGAAAAACAACTAATTCCAATACGAAAAACAACTAATTCCAATACTACCTAATTTGTTTGACTGTCATTTTCTTTCTATTACATGAATATAGTCTTGATTCCTAAATCAAGAAGAATCAAATCAGAGAAAGAAAACTATACCGAACAAAAACAACAAAAATCATTATGATGAAAAAAATCTTTAAATAAGGCACAATATAAATTCTAAAATTACTAGAAAGCAAATTTGTAATGCAAAGTTTTGCAAGGATAAATGTTGAAAACTATACATATATTTGGAAAAGAAAAAGAAAAACTAGAAAGTTCAGGAATAAATGAAGTTTTCCTTGAAATGATAAGTGACATATGTCTACAAACAAAAGCTAGCACAATCTGTAATAGGGATAAGTTCTGAAACAACAAGGGTTCATGAAATAAGAATGTCTGTTATTACTATTACTATTCAATATTTAAAAAGTGAAAAGAGAAATGGGAAATGGGGGAAATCTTTGCAACAAATATTTTTGAGAAAAAGTCTCACTTCTAATATATTCAGAGAATTGAACCAAATTTATTATAAGAGTCATTCCCCAGTTGATAAGTGGTGAAAAGATATAATGAGATAGTTTTCAGAGAAAGAAATCTATGCTATTGATCATCATGCCCTAATTCACTAATAATCAAAAAAACACCAAAAAGTACCACTCCATACAATCAGACTGGCAGAGATGACAAAAAGGGAAAATGACTTACTAGATGGATGAGAAGAAACAGACATTAATGCCCTATTGGCAGACCTAGAAACTAGTCCAGGCATTCTGAAAGGCAATTTGGAACTATGCTCCAAAAACTTCTTAACTATGCCGCTGTAAGTCTATTATATATTCTAAAAGATAAATTTTTAAAACTGAGGTGGCCCATTAAATGGGGAATGGCTCAATAAGTTATGGTATATGAATATGATGGAATACTATTATACTATAAGAAATGATGAAGGGGATATTAAAAAAAAAAAAACCACATTTGGGAAGACTTATAAAGTACACACACACACACACACACACACACACACACACACCCTGCTGGGAAAATTTGTATAAACTAATATAGTCATGTGAGCAGAACTAGGAAGACAATTTAAACAACAAGGAAATATTGTAAAGACTATATTGTAAAAACTCCACAAGGCAGAAACTGACAAACACAAGAACTAACCAATATTCTAGAAAATCCATGATGAAACATGCTATCCACCTTTAGTACTCAGATTAGATTGAGGTTTTTGGAGGGCCATAGCTAATATAAAAATTTATGTTGGCTTGACTATACATATTTTTCTTTGATTTCTTGCTTTCTCAATGGAAAGAGTAGGGAGTACAAGGAAAGGTATAAGGGGCATGAAGTCTGGCCTAGTTCTACCTTCTGACACATACTGATTGTGACTCTGGCCACGTCATTAAAACTCTCAGTGTTCTAGAACAAAGCTTCTTAAACGAGTGAATATATTTGCCTTTTCTAGACTTGATGAGGCAGAAAGGCTAAAAATGGATGACAAAAGTCAACAAACAAGATATTCTTATTATTGCCTACTTCTTACAGAATAGATACTATTTTATCAGTAGATTTGAATCCAAATATTTTTAAAATTAAAAAATTTACAATTTAAATTAAAATTTAAAATTCTACTCGAATACCTAACTAATGGGGAGGGAAGGTCTACATAATCTATATTAGTTGTATTCAACTGTTCAAAATTTTCTACTTAGTTAGCATAACAAGAATAATCTTGCTCACTATAACCATTAGAGCTCATTTAACACAAAACTCACTTTAAAAAATTTAATAGTTCACTATGTATAATATATTACATGAGAAACCTTAGGATAAAATACAATCCTTGCCCTTAGGGAGTTCACAAATTAGTAGGAAATCATATATTCAAATAAAAATATAACTTTGTGGCTGAAATATGCGTTATCTAATATGTTATCTAATAATCTAATATGCATTATGTAATTAAGCCTCAGAACTAACACTGGCAAATACATTAAAGGAAGTATAATTTTAGTGTTCTAATTAAATATTAGATATTAAGGGGAAATTTTATGGAGTGACACACAAAAGGAGTCCTGAAAGATAAATAAAATGTTCACAGTTTAAGGGCAGGTGTATCTGATGGGAAGGAAGAAGTAGTTGCCTAATTTAAAATGTCATTAATGTAGCGATTAATTTGCTTACTCTAATTTCTCCACTGTGGAGAAAAGAAAAAAAAAAAAAAAAAAAAACTTGCACATTACTATAAGCCTAAGCCTCAGGTTAGCATCCTAACAATAAAACATGGTGTAAACAAAGACACAGAAGCAGGAAGTAGAGATAAGAAGACTAGTATCACTTAGCTGATATCAGTTCATGTAAATCTTTCCAGAGTTCTCTGAAATCATCCTGCTGATAGTTTCTTAGAGAACAGTAATATTCCATAAGATTCACATACCATAACTTATTCAACCATTCCTCCACTCAGCTTCCAGTTCCTTGCCACAAAAAAAGGGCTGCTATGATCTCTTTGGGAAACAGACCAATGTAAAGACAATGATGGATCAAAGGTATGCACAGTTTGATAGCCCTTTGGGCATAGTTCCATTAATTTCTATATTCTGATTCTACTAAATGACTTCAAAGGATTAAATGACACAAAATAAAAGATCATATATCAGTGATGTATCTGTATGATATACATTCCACCTTTTCCTATGGATGCAGACATCACAACTCCTTTATGCTTTTATATACCATGCAATTTTTAAAAATTATTTTCATTTAACTTCTCCAAGGAGAATCTAATTCACTGAAAGTATTTTTCTTTTAATGTTATGAGAGTTTTAATATACCATTCTTCCTGATTTTCTACCAGTTGATTCTCATTCTCACTAAATTAATGACAACCATCTCCTCCTTCCCATCAGATATATCTACCATCATTTTTATAACACTTCTTGTTGGTAGCAGGCAGCCACAGGTTAAAAATACTTGTTTATAAGGAAGTGACACACTCTATAAACAACACTTGAGACAAGTGTTATTAGGACTAAAATAATGATCTACTATAAAAGAGCCAATACTGTGTAATAAAATCTAAGCCAAAACCAAAATCAATTTGAATTATTACATTAATAATAGAATGACATATTTTTGAAAAACTTATTCTTTTCACCAAAGTCTAATTTAAAATGTCATTAATGCTACTATTAATTTACTTACTATAATTTCCTCACTGTGGAAGAAAAAACTTTCACATTAATATAAGCCTCAGGTTAGCAATACACTCATAAACTTCCAAAACAGCAGCATTGGCAGTCAACCTTTTCAATCACACACCATGTGAAAGAAGTCACCAAGATTTTTAAGTTGTTTTACTTCAATTTTAAAATGCTATCTCAAGAAGAAAATGCCCTCAAGTCCACTACATTAAGAACTCTATGGAGTCTGAAGCCACCACAGTTGCTTTTATATGAGAAAAAATAAACCCATATCCTCAAATTGCAAAGACTTAATAGCACAACTCAAGTACATCAACCTCAGAAGTGAAGTCAACTGTTACCCCACACATTTTATATTACACATACATACACACCCAAAAGGAAAAAAGCCATATATTTTTACAGAGAATACATTATCCCCACACAGCTGAATTTTCTAAATAACTAAAGTTTTCTTTTATCATAAAAATATATTAAATTTAAACTGATTTTAATCAAAGTCTAATATATTATGTTTTACTATTTTCTTAAACAGCAACATAATTAACCTTTTCTCCATGACTCCAGATTCATTATTATGAATATCAATTAATGTATTTTGAAAACTATAAAAATATATTTTCTAAAAACTATCACCTGTATGTTAACATCAACATACACTTTCAAGGCCATAAAATGGATCCCAATAAATTTGGAGAAAATTCTAACCAAAAGCGACAAATATTATCTTAATAAATAAAAGAAGCTCTCTCATTCTCTTTGTGATTAGATTTTTCATTTTCCTTGATAATTTAGCTATTCTAATTTTAATTTAGATGGCAGACAGTAGTCTCTATCACCTTCAGCTTTAGATTTAAGAATTAAACTTAGAATAACTAATAAAATACAACTAAGCATTTTCTACACAGAAACACTGGAGACTAGATCTTTGATACCAAAGCAACAGAGATGATGAAAGTAGGCACACTCATACATAATATATTACATTTTTTCATTTTTACTCATTATTCTCAAGAGTCAGAACATAAAATTTCTACTCCAATGTCTCCTTTAGCCATAATAAAATAAATTCCTTAAAGCAAAATGAGTTAGTGGCTTCAAATTTTGGCAAAAAAGCAGATTTTCAAAAGTTCTACTTAACGATAACATTTTATCTTATTTGACACTTGTGACAAAACCATGCTATCTTAAAAACTCTTAGCAGGGAAGTAATGAGCTGATGTATCTTGAAAATCAATGGTTTATGTGATTTTGAAATAGCATTACATATTAAACAGATTACATATTTTTAAATCTTTTGCAAAGCTTTATAGTATGTTATGATCCTCCACAGGGCAAGATAGTAATGGCAAAGTTTTCCTTATTTGCTCCAATTTTAAACTTCAAATAGACAGTGCTTCTCAATTTACAAAAAGATTCAATGTAATGTTTATTATACATACATAAAACAGTGTACCTTTCCTGGACAAATAGTTATATTTTCAGACTACTTTATCTAATGTTTCAGTGTTCAGTATTCTCCACCAAAATATTTTTAGGAAGCAAGAATGAACAAGTTCATGTAGTCCACATACCAAAATGATCAAGTGCTGCTCTAGATGACACAGATAGTGATACACTAGAACCATTTGCGATTTTTATCTGACCCGCTTACTTACATTGGAATAAGGTGCTGAAAGCAAAGAAGCAGAATTGCAACCAAGTAAATAGGAAAACAAGGTAGATTTTTCTTCTCTTTTCTTTTTCTCCCACCCCTTTTTCTTTTCCCCCAAAACTCCTGACAAGCTTTGGCAAACAGAGACAGGGAAGAGGGTGGAGACAGGAAAAGTACACACAGAGAAACACAAACCAAGGGACAGAGATAGAAAAGAGAGAGAAGAGAAGGCAAGGAACAGACACTGAGATGATAGAATAAAGACAAAAGAGACTACTTTAACTACTTAAGAGACTACTCTTTCATATAATACTTAATAAAAAAAAAAAATAGTCTACGATTTTAGAGATCATTAATTAGTATATATAACAAAGCTAATAGCCACTCTTCAGTTTAGCAAAGTGCAGTAAAAAAGTGTGCAGAGATCATAAGATCTAGGTTTGAACTCTACTGTTTGAGTAGATTAACCTCTCTGAGTCAGTTTCATCATGTCACCTGAATTTATCTATATCACTTAATTATTCTGAGCAAAGTGTTTTGTAAAACTTAAAGCACTATATATAAATGTGAATTTATTAAGATCATTTTTAACTAAATACTCAAGCATTGAATTTTTAAGAGTCAGAATGTAACAACAATTAATTCTACCTTATTTTGTAGAGGCAAAAACTAAGACTCACAAAATAGTATCTTGCATTAATGGTCACAAAGCCTGGATTAGAACCGAAGTGCTTCCTAATATATACTATACTACCAAACTTGGACCAAATAACATTATAGCTATAGAATTTTCAACTTCATGGAAAATAATCTAAAATTGAATTTTCAAGTAAACTAGGAAAATGAAAAAAAAAAAAAAAAAAAAAAAAAAAAAAAGAACATGATAATATTAAAAATAACCAAATAGTGTAATAATAAATGTTCAGTGAATAAGTAACTATCAGTTTCCACATTGATTTAAAGAGGACAAATAAGTTATTTTGAAATATTCACAATCTAAAATCTTTTCAAGAAAAGCCTTGTGAATACGTATCTTTGCAAAAAAGTGCCACTAAGAGGAGTTTGTATAGCACTCTAGTGCCCTCTAACTGTAAGAATTTTTTAAAATATGCCCTTATAATACATAAATACACACATATTAGACTTACACTGAAATCCTAAATTCACTGTTAAGATTATATACAGGTTTCAATTCAAAAGTCAGAATAACAATGTATAAGTATATCTAATGTGACAACAATAAAGCTGGAAATTTTAATGTTCTATAAACTTTATAAGAAAGCATGTCAAACTATATTTTACCTAGCAGTTTTCAATTACAATTTTTATACACCAAAGCATAGAAGTGTATTATTGTTTTTGAAATATTTCATTCACCGATATCTAGAAAAGTAGCAGTTTTGACCATTATATTTAGAAATTTCTCTTGAGAAGCAAATTTATTGAGTTTATATAAGTCTAAGAAATAGCTGCTATAACAAAAAAAGACAATTAAGTATCTAGTCATAAAAGCCAACATTCTCACTAAAATTAAGTTTGGAACTGTTACAAAGTTTCCATTAATCAAGTAAAAAAACAGTGCAAAACAACTATAGAGAGAAAAGCACATTACATAATCTGTAGAAAAAAAATAGTAGTCTTCTATAGTTGGTATAAAGTAACTGAAGACTACAAGGACTATTTGGGTGAGTAGATACTAGGAATAATCAAACTGTAAGGCTATCTCCTACCTAAAATATAAAGGCCTCAGAGATAATCAGGAGAATGGAAACAGTCCAATCAGAGACATAACAAGAGTGGGTGGATCATGTTTTGCCAGAAGGGGAAATGTAGAGGGTGTCAACAATACTATCACAGGATATTCAATACCATCCACTCACACTTTATCCCCCCTCACCCCACATACAATGAACTTTCCAGAAAATAAGCTCCTTCCTGGTTCCTAGAAAATGGACAGTCCGTCAACAAAGAAGAAACCTTGAAGAATCCTGAGGTGGATTACCTCAGGCGCGCGCGCGCGCACACACACACACACACACACACACACACACACACACACACACACACACACCTGTTACAGACTCAAAAAATGCTAGTTAACCCTTCTGCTCTAGAGTACACTGACTATTCTTCAAGTACTAAAATGCTTCCACATCACCAGCCTGAAAATTTTAAATACTGATGATATACAGCAATAAATAACTTTTCAGAAAGCTAAATTACTATAATACAATGTAACTAACACTGGGGGGAGGGGGGAGAAATGGTACCTGACTATCACTCAAAACTTCATTGTGATAGCAGCAAAATAATGTCAGAGTTTAAGTGTACTCCTCACAGCAGAGCACCTTCTCCAACTTATTATCTGAGATGTTGTATCATGTTCACTGATAATGAACATATTTTATTTAAGTAAAGATTTTTCACTGTTTTCTAAATACAGTAAATATTGGAAACTAGAAGGCAATTCATACCTTATTAATTTTTTTTCCCAAAATACCATAAACAATGAGAAGGTTAAAGGAAAGGAAGATGGATTTGTTAAGCAACTACTAGGTGCCAGACACTATATTAATCCTTACAAAAACCCTGGGTGAGAGGTGATAATATTATACCTATTTTACAGATAAAGAAACTCAGGCAGAAAGAGGTTAAGGGATTTGCTCAGGGTTACTGACATGTATGAGGTCAAATGTGAACAAGTGTTCCTGATTCTAAGTTCCATGCTCTCTCTACTGTACTACCAGGTTACCTCTAATCATACTGCACCGCCTAGATACCATATTTCATAATAAATTCTAAATGGATCTATAATCTTTATTTAAAAAACAGAGATATTAAAGATGATTACAAAAGATAAAACGTTCAATTTTACTTGGCCATTTTCACACAATTAAAAGGCTTTTCACAAAATTAATACAATTGTTATTAGAAGATAAGTAAATTGGAAAAATATCTTTGCAATAAATACTTCTGATAAAAGCATGATAATTCAAGATACAAAGGGAATTGATAGAAATATATAAAAACAAGATAACTATCCTTGAATAAGTGGAATAAATAAGTGGAAAAAGGATATAAATAGCCAGTTTTCAAATATGAAAATGTGAACCATCAATGACCACATTAAAATGCTCCAAATACCAATTAGGATAATTAGAAATTTAAAAACTTTTAAAGTTCTGTCACATACATATCATACTAGCAAAGATGACAAGGAAAATTCCAAATGTTGGAAGAGCTTTGGAGATCAGGCACACTCATATAATACTGGTGAAACTGTGAATTGGTAACAATTTAATAAAGCAATTTGGAACTATACCCAAGAAATCACTAAAATGTAATCATTGTTCTAAGCCCAACTATCACTATTAAAGCCCCCCAAAATAAAGGAGCTTATATACAAAAAAAAAAATTTTTTTTGGCAATACTTTTGATAGTAGCAAGAAGTAGAAACAAATAGGTATACAATAACAAAGCAGGATCACAGATTTTAGAAATAGCATAGTCCTCTGAGGAAACTAAGGTTAAAAGAGGCTGCTTGAACTACCCATATATACCTGACTCAGAAGAACAGAATGGATTACTACACCAAAGTAAATGACAAATATTAAAGAATCTTTGTTTTCCTTGACTATAATTTCTTGTCATAAGGGTACTTTTCTACTGGGTGGAAAGAAGATAAGACAGCACTGTGGCTTTCCATGGGAGGACCCTTGGGAACTCTTGAGGTCCTCAAGATTCTTATTATTATAATTATTCTTATAATTATACTAAGATGCTTTCCTTTCTAATATGATAAATATTGTCAGATATAATCTATATAAACAAAAGTTTTTTGGGGTCCTGAATTTTTAAGTGTGAAAAGATCTTGAGATCAAAAAGTATAATAGCTACAAAGTTAATGGTAGTGCCTGAGATTCAAACAAAAAAAAAAAAAAAAGCATTTAAAAACACTTAATAGAAAACAACAGTTCTAAGGAGACAAAATAGGGAAATTATATTACAACTTTGTTTTCTATATATAACAAACTATACATAAAAATGTCATGATTTCTTATGTAATATCCCACTTTAGTTCATATATTGAAATGTTTCTTGGTGATAAAATGCATAAAAAAGAAAAAAAAATTGATGAAGATGGGAAGCAATGTTACACAATAATATAAAGAGTGCTAAATTTGGAGTCAAAAGGCCTTGATTTAAAATCCCAAGTCTATTAAATTGCGTGCATACAATTCTTAAGATTAAAAAGTTATCTTCCTTCTCCAGATTCCACTATTGACTCTACATTTTTCCTACTAATGCACAAGATGCAAGTTCTCTCAGATTCTAACTTTACTCTGAAAGTTCACTCTTTTATCCTGCAATCCCTTCTAGGCTCAGTCCCTCCCAGAACTTCCATTTTATTACAACCTTCTTCAAACCACCCACTTATTGGGTTCCTATTATTTCTCATCCTCCCTCATTAGACTATAAGCTCCACAAGAGGAGGGGATGTATTAATGCTTGTTTGTATTACCAATGCTCAGCAGTGTTTTTCACATAACTGGAGCTTAAATAAATGTTTGATGATTTGTTTTTTTCTTGAATTGCAAGAGCTGCCAATTCTTTTTATGGTAAGTCATAGTGATGTGTCAAAGAGGGTTCTCCAAGTATATACCTAATGTATCAAAACAAAATGCACCAAACTTTAAAAAAAAAAAAAAAAGCAATGAACTAAACTAAGATCCCTTCTGATGTGGGCAGTAGCCCCCTTTAAGATTCCTTTTCTGATCTCCAACCCCTTTTGGGACTGACCTTTGATGATCTAGTCAAAACCACCTTTTTGTATTCCAAGGGGAGAGATCCGTATCTGAGCTAACTTAGGCTGTACTCAGCCCCCATTCTAATGATCTGCTCAGGTTTCCAACCCCCCACCTGCCCCTCGGGAGTCAACCTGAGACTCCATCCATAGGCCTCTTCAAGCAAATAAAACAGCCAAGCTGGAATCATCTCTTTGCAGAGGGTTGAAACATGCAAGCACCATGCTTTGCATCCCAGACTCTCTGTCCACCACTTTTGGTGTATTTCTTCCTCTATCTAATACCTTTTACTAACCAGACTTTAACCTTACTTCCAAACCCTACAATAAATCTCTTTTTATCAGTCTAGATTTTCGGGCCTATAAATTCATTTACAGGGGACTCTCACGCCACCACTAGACCTCATTTAACTTTGTATCCTTGCGCCGAATCCAAAGGGTTACAGGGGAGCTCCATTTGACTCCCTGTACCCCAAACCTGCCATTAGACCTCAATTAATCCTAATTTTATCTAGACCTCCTCACC
Source organism: Sminthopsis crassicaudata (assembly GCF_048593235.1). Lineage (NCBI taxonomy): Eukaryota > Metazoa > Chordata > Mammalia > Dasyuromorphia > Dasyuridae > Sminthopsis > Sminthopsis crassicaudata. The sequence goes on from NC_133618.1 coordinate 596,591,183, forward strand.
TTCTATCTAGAATCTATGATTCAATGTTGATATAACTAAATATAACTTATTCTCAGAGGTATTTAAGGAAGCCATCAACTTCTAATACAGGTTAAAAGAGAGATGGAGGAAGGGGGAATAGAAAAGGGAAGAAGAGGGAACAGTTTAAATGCAAGGTATGGAATTATAACTAAAAATAATAACTAACCATTATAATAGCATTTATATAGCACTTTTAAGATTTACAAAGTCCTTGACAAATATGTCATATGATCCTCACAAAAATTCTGGGGAAAAAAAAAAGGTGTTATTATTACCCTGTTTATTTAAAGATAAGGGAACACAGGCAGAGATAAAATGATTTGTCCAGGGTCACACAGTTAGTAATAATTTAAAATGGGATTTAAACTCAAGCTTCCCAAGTCTAGATTAAGCCCTTTATCAACTTCATCACCTAGGTACCTAGGTTTTTTTTCTTTCTTTCTTTCTTTTTTTTTTAAATAAACAAAACATAACAACAAATGTCATTTAAGACTCTATTACAAATCTTGGACTACAGGAAAGGGGAAGTAGAAAGGGAGAAGGAAGAGACTCAATATAAAAATCATCACAATTTATATTTCAACTTTTAAAAAGAAATGTACATCTCCAAACCAAGAATCATATGGTTTAATCAACTTTGAAAGTCTTAATAATTATGTAAATTGTGAACTATTCAATGAACTACTTCCCTAAAGCCATAATACACATGCTACTCCATTTGCACAAAACAGGTTTTGGGGGGAGGGGTGGGAGAAGATCAAGGAATTCCTTACCTGCAGCTCCTTTGAGACTCTCTCTAAGTGGTTAGTTATCTTTTTAATCAGATCATTATACATCTGTTCGGAGTGCTGCTGGCAAACACATTTATACACACAGCTGCAGAAAAACAAAAAACTGCTTTTACAGTGAGGTACTTACAGCAACTTAAATTTAATGCAACTATGCAAATGCATTGTAGACAAAAGAAAATTGAAACTTAGGGGCAGCTAGGTGGCACAATGGATAGAGCACCAGCTCTGAAGTCAGGAGGACCCGAGTTCAAATCAAGTCTCAGACACTTAATAGTTCCTAGCTATGTGACCGTGGGCAAGTCACTTAACCCTAGCCTCAGAAAAAAAAAAGAAAAGAAAAGAAAATTGAAACTTTAAAAAACTGGCCCCTAATAAATAGGTTTTACCTTTTGCCCTCAAGTAATATTCAATTATACCAAAATGTTTGAAAGATAAAGTTAATATCACCTATTTAAAAAATATTGGCAGCTGTGCATAATCAAATGGGAGTGAGGTAGAGGAGGGAGAAGAAGCATTATAGATCTGTAATTGTCACTAAGAGGCTTGATTTTTTTTTTTTTCTTTCAAGAACACCAGAATAGTATTTATGACTGTAACTTGTAGTTAACCATTACAACATTAACTATTACAAGCTTTTGAAATACAGTAAGATCTTAAAATGTCTGTTTCCAAAGAAAAATGCATTTAAGTTCAAACAAATAGAAATGCTAGGAAATCTCTATTTCAAAATTGTCCATTTCCCTCAAAGCTCATTTTAACCAATATGCAGCTTAAAAGTTACCTTATTTTTTACTTTACAAATTAAATATATAGCTGTTTGTGAGAAAGCAGTGTTTAACACATTAGTATTGGTTCTGGACTTTAATTGTTCTTCAGTATTTCAGTCATGTCTCACTCTTTATAACCCCATTTGGGGTTTTCCTGGCAAAGATCCTAGCATGGTTTGCCATTTCCTTCTCCAGTTCATTTTATAGACCAAGAACTTAGGAATAGGATTAAGTGAATTGCCCAAGGTCACATATAAGTTGTTTAAGGTCAAATTTGAACTCAGGAAGATGAGTACACAACATAACATACCTAGTTGTACATTAATAATTGTATCTTTTTGTAGTTTTTCGGAATCATTGTCAGTTATCACAGTTGCTAGCAATACTTATTCTCCATCACCTCTATCACCTCACCATTTCTAGTAAATCAGACCATATGTAGCTCTAACAAGCATAGTCCAGATGAACAGAATTACAGCAAACTTTTCATAGAGGAAAAAAAAATATCAACATTTCTAATGCTGCATTTCTCCAAGACTGAATACATAACCATTTCCCCCTTTGATTGTACCTCCCTCCCTATGCCAATTTCCATAGTTCCCTTTTAATTATTTTCAACAGTAGTATTCTCAACATCTAAAATCATCTGCTCCCTCCTTAATCCCCTACATAAAAGCAGCTGACAAATTCTTTCAATTCAACACCACCAACAGTTACTCCAACTATTTCTTTCATTTTACTTTTGTTACTACCAATCTAATATAGGTCCTTATGTTATCCTAGGAAAATTGAGTAAATTTCTAGATGATTCTCTAATCCATTCTCCATCCCTTGACAAAGGAAACTGTTCCCTCCTGGGCTCAAAAGCTTTTAGGGATTATTTCCCACTGCCTATCAAACAAGATACAAATTTCTCAGTCTTAAATTTAAAGTCCTTCATAACTTAAGTCCAATCTATTTGTAGTCTTATTTCATATACATTAGCTCTTTAAACAGTTTGGGCTAGATTATTCACCATTCCCTAATCTCAATTTACCCATGACCCCTACATTCTTAAAAGATTGGGCCTATTTCTAAAATGCCTAATCTTCAGTTGTTGAAGTCCTTCCATTCCTACTTAAGACATAAACACCACCAAGAAGCTTTCCCTGTTCCCTCAATTAAAAATGAGACCCCTCCGGTTAAATTTCTTATGTCATTCTGTAGACATAGAATAGACACTCAAACATTTAAGTGCTTATTAATATGTTCATGTCGCATACCTCTTAATATAAGTTCCCCATTGGAGGGCGTTATGTTAGATTTTCATCTTTGTATCACCTTAATCATATTAATTAGTTGCTTAGTAAATATTTATTTAATTGAATGCTATTTTTGTGAGTTCCTTTTTTTTTTTACTCATATCTAGATTGTTAACATTCTAGATGGCTGAAATGGAGAGGAAGGGCTGAATCTTCATTTCAATATAAAACATTGCACAGTGAAAAATAACTATCAAATTTTTCATACAAATTGTTTTTAAATTATATCCATTATACAACATGAGTTGTGGTTATAAAGCAACCTTTCTTTCTTATAAAGCAAAGTGCCCTGACATCAGCTATGCTAGACACTGCTAAAATAAATTACATTATTTTTTCTAATTTCACATGAGAACATAAAGATATTAAAAAGGACTAGTCTGGGGCAGCTGACTGGAGTAGTGGATAGAGCACCAGCCCTGAAATTAGGAGGACCTAAGTTCAAATCTGGCCTCAGACACTTAATCCTTCCTGGATATGTGTCTCTGGGCAAGTCACTTAACCCCAACTGACTTAAAAAAAAAAAAAAAAAAAGGGACTAGTCTGAGTCTCATTAATGGAGGAAGAACATAAGTAACATGTGTAAAAGACAACAAATCTTTGGAAAATGAATATAGCTGGAAAGTATTTAATAGAAACATAAGGCTGAAAGACAACAATTTCTGACAACTATCCTTGTCAGCTATGTAAGAGGGTGATTCCATAGTTGAACTACCAAGAGTCTGGAAGCAAGATTAAGTTGGAAAGCCACTAGTGTTGGACTGGCAAAAATGAACTGAGATTCTTGGCAGGTGACTAGATCCAAATGGTAATACTAAGCTTCATGGTGACTTCCTTGAAGGCAAGGACAGTGTTTCCCCCTTTTCTATATCTCTAGAGTTTAGCATAGTACCTGGCACAAAGTAGGTGCTTAATAAATGCCTACTAACTGAATGTCCCTTAGACTCCTACTCTTTTTGTCCTTGCCTACCACATTGCCACCCTGAGAAGCTTCATTTCTGGAGTTCTTCCCCCTCTCCTCATCAGTGTCTCTAAGTAACACCATTTTAGGTAAAATTCCAGCAATACTTCATTTCATTCCAGCCCAAACTATCTCCAAGACTTCTTGTCAGTAGTAGTATTACACTTGTACAATCTCTTCTTCCCTTTCCTCAGCCCACCTATGTATGGCCTTACTCCATCAGAATATATGATCTTTGAGGGTTGCAATTCTTGTTGCTTGTATGGTTTCAATATTCCCTAGCATAGTGCCTGGCACACAGCAAACATGTTTACTATCTACACTAATATTGTGCAAGCTAAATCAGATACATGTTTACACAGCTTAGATAGAATGATGTCCCTAATGGCTACTCCTATAAATCTGGGTATAAACAGCCTGGTTCTTGTTCCCTTATGGGCTAGATAGAAACAAGCTTCCTCATAACAGAAAAATCGTCAGCCATCAGATAATTCACTGTAAAGGGCACTAAGATTTAAAGAGCTTCATATCTAAAGAGAAGAGTATGATATCTTCAAAAAGGAAAAGATGAAACCTTGGTTGAAAGAATTCTGACAATACCTTTAAAAAAGACTGGGTGAGTACTAAGAATAACTGTGGTTGTGGAGTTGACCTAATACTCTACTTATATGCATTAAAAATTAAATCACATTTAAATTACAATTGGACCAATAAATGAATCATGTTTAAAAAAAAAAAAAAAAAAGTCCATTCCTTTAAAGATAATCTTACCTGTATATCTGTTCATATGATATAGGGATATAGTCACCAGGACTCTGAGTTAAAAGCTGATCTATGGCACCATCCAATTTTGGCCAGTATGTGCTCTTATAATCTTCAATAGTTATAACATTCATTACTAAAAAAAAAAAAAAAAAGTCATGTTCATCTATCATACTTAAAACAGTGATCCAATTTCATTATAATATTTTAACTATATCTGATTTACTCCCCAATTTTATACTTGTCCTCTATCACCTAATCATGACTTCATTTCTAATTGGCACCCCATTTGCCAAAAAACCATTTCAACAGAAAATAAAAATTTCCCAGTCAGTAATTTAAACCAACCATCAATTTACAATTTGACAAGAATTAAACATTTCATCTTTAACAATGAAAGTATTTGGCAAATTCAGCTGATACTACCAGTTTTTCTTACTCCTTTTCCTAAAACTTCAGTACCAGTAAAATATTCTCAAACTCCAGTGCATAATCCATTCATTTCCACTAAGAATATACCGACAGTATACTTTAAAGCTGAAAAGACAAGATCAAATACCCCAGAATGAACCCAATCTGAGTAGGACTGTGAGACTAAGTGCTTGGAGAGGCAGCTAGATGGCACAGTAGATAGAACAATCAGGATTCAGGAGGAATCTGAGTTCAAATCTGACCCTCAAACACTTAATACTTACTAGCTATGTGATCCTGGCAAAAATCATTTAACCTCAATTGCTTCATTGAGGGAAAAAGGAAGAGAGAAAAGAGAGGGGAGAAGGAGAAGGGAAGGGGGAAGAAAAGAGGGAAGGAGGAAGAAGGGAAGGAATAGAGGAGAGAAAGGGAGGAAGGGGAGAGAGGGAGGGAGAGAGACAGACACAGAGACAGACACTAAATGCTTGTGATAATTTAAAGACACATTTTAAAGACTGTCTGAAGCAACTTTGTGGCCAACACTCATAGAAGGGAAAATTTCCATAAGAAAAGAATAATCCCTCTAGATGTAACAGTTTCACTTAAAGCTCTCATTACTTTTCTAAAGTTTTTTTCACACTGATACAATTCTAAAAGGTGATTCACTATTAGCTCCATTCCAAAGATGAGTTGGCCAAGAGGCTAATGTCCAGAATGAAACTATGAAAAAGAGAGGGATAGCCCAAAATCTCCCATTTTATAATCTACGTGAGAATTAATGAGACATAACAAGACCTAAAACTTAAATATGGAAGAGTTTTTTTGAGGAAGAATATAAGGCTTTTAAACCAAGAAGCAATGTAATGAAGTTCCATTATAACAGTACTGATAAGTTTTTCATTATTAATTTGACAAATATGGCATGATTTCAGGGACACTTCCAAAATTATTTTTAAAAATAAAAGCAGGAAGTATAAGTGAAAGTTGAGAACTTTTGTGGTTATTTCCACAACTAACAAAAGTTGTAAGATACTTAATAGATGATTTGTACTATTAATATTTTTAAAATTTCCTAAGAACTAGGAAACCAATTTGGTTGGGCCACATTTTCCTCACCAGCAAAAGAAGGTTAAACTAGGATTTAACAACTTCCTTCTTAGGAAAACCATCAATATTTATCATGGGGGGGGGGGGTGAGAGGGAATGGGAGGTTATCAGAGCAGCAGAACTTAAAAATGGCAAGTATCAGGAGTACCTACAGGGAATGAACTAGTTGATGAGAACAATATTGCTACCCAAAGGAAATATGTATAGTGAAAAGAAAAAAAAAAAAAAAAAGGCATAATTTATATGATGAGAGAATTAAGTTTTAAAAATTAAAAGAGACTCTTAGCAGAAGTACAGAGTTGGTGATATGATTTCTGGGACAATTCTCTCAAACCTCTCAAGAATTTTTTGATTCCTGAATCTGGATTAATTATCAAAACCACTACTAAAAATGTTAAGCAATGCAGATGCAAGCACAAATCCATAGGGCACTCTACCGGAGACATCCTTCAAACCATTACTTTAGTGTAAATATTAACTTAGTTCCAAATAGCCCTAACAATATTACTGGTGCTCAAGAAGAGACTCAAATTATTTTTTAAAATCTAAGAGCTATACCTTGATCCCAAAAAATATACAAACCTGGTCTGACCTATTTTTTGATGCAACTGTGCTAGTACTTTGTGGTAACTATTCCTTTAGTAAATACCCACAAAACACTCTAACAGGATTATATAGAATTTAATTGAAGTCAAACTCACCAGCCTACAGTTTGTCATTCTTTTATGAAAATTAGGATATTTGTAATCCTCTATTCTCAATATTTCCTTAATTCTCCATCATCTTTCAAAGATTGAGTAACCAAAGATGAGATTGGTTCAACAATCCCATCTGCCAGCTTTTTTAATACTTGAGGAAATAGTTCATCTGGATGAACTGAGTTTATAGATCTATAGCTGTTCAGTGTTTATATAGACATAGATAGTTTTAACACTAAGGCCTAGAGATGTTAAGGACTTACTCAAAATCATAAGTAGTGTCAGAGTTGAGGTTTCAACCTAGGTCCTGACCCCAGACCAAGCTTTCTATTATAGTATCAATCCACTCAATTCAGCCTAAGTGTTTGCTGACAAGTTAAGGATTGCATACTAACTGCTAAAGGATAAAGCAACCATGACATTCCCAAAGTGGTCTGGGTTAAGATAAGAGTACAGGAGCCATCACCTCCCTACCCTTCTGTTATACTTCTCTGAATGTAATTTGAAATCACATTTACCTTTTTGAGCATCATATTGCACTCAATGAATTTATAAGTCTACTAAACTACCCCTCAATCTCAATTGCTATCTATCCATAACTCCCTTATCTTGTATTCATGAAACTGATGTTCCTAAACCCAAGAAAAAAACTTCATATTAATTCCAAGAAAATTTCTTATTAAACTTGGCTTAATATTCTAGCAGAAGTAGCAATCATTTTCACAAATGGAGAATATGGATAATAATCCATACAGAAGGATGCCTGTGGGGCCTATGGATTTCATTTTCAAATGCAATGTTATCTATGTATTATTACATTTTTATTTATTTGGTTAAATAGTTACCAATTACATTTTAATCTGGTTTGAGCTGTAGTAAGGAGTATTACAAGTAGGTATATGTGACACCTCTGTACTTTTTTTTTTTAATTTCCAAATTTATTTTATTTAAAGAAGCAGGATATGCAAAAAGAAAAACAAAAAAACAATACAAAACAAAATGAAACTAAACAGAAGAGAATATTGTCATATGCCCAGTATTACCCAGGGAGGATTCAAAATATACATACCAACAAATATCAATTTAAGAAAATTAGTATTAGTATTATAGTAGAATAAATTATATTCATGAGTGTGTTTTTTTTTAACTTCATTGTAAATTTTTCTTTAGTTTTTTGCTGCATGCCTTATTTATTTTATTCTTTTTTCCCCCCACTTTTCATCCCTCACCATCACCCCTAAGCAGGCTAAGGATATTTTTATATATACATATGTAGATTAATACAAACACACACACACACACACACACCCCTCCCTTTCATTCATCCCCAAGTAAACTACAGTTAAGATATATTTATATATACATATGTAGATATATACCAACATACACACACTCACATACACAAGTCTTTCTTATCCCTGCTGACCCTTCCATTAAATTCTGCTCCATAATTTGCCTTGACCCAAAGATCTCTCCCTTGTCTTCTTCCCCTACCCTTTGTCTCCCATCCACCTATTCTTCCTCTCTTATTTCTTTATAGATTTTGGATGGTGCTATACCCTTCATGGTACATAGGTAGTATTGCCTATTAAACTTATTCCCATTGTCAGTAGTGTTCAGAACTACAAGGTATACTTTCTTGTCTGTGTTTATTCTTCCTCTGCATCTCATTTGTATGACACTATTTTTACCTTAACTTTGCCCCAATCTTTCTTTTGAGCTTACTCAATTGTTAATAAGTATATATTTCTATATATATAAAACCAATCCATATAAAACCAACAATTGGTTTTTCACTAGTCTATGTTCACTCTGAGGCACAAATTTGTTCTATTTGTGGGAGAAATGGGGAAAGCTTGAAATTTATCAACCTACTCCCAACATCTTCCCAGAATCCTCCCAACACCTCTGTTCTAACCTGTCAATATCTTGACGTATAAATATTAGTTATAATTAAGGTAAGTAAAAAAGTATTATTGCAGTCCTATTTCAAAGAGGGAGATATCTAGATATTTCAGGTCTCCTCCTTCCCACTATAGCATATTGCTATAGGGTTGTAAGTTACTTCTCTATGTCCTCAAGAATTTTTTTTTTCCCCAGATGGTCTATAAAATACTCAAATAATACTCTACTTATGCCTTCACTCTTCTTTATTCAAATGATCTGTACCATTTTTTCACTTCTCTGTTCCCTAGATTTCCATTAAAGTCTTACATCTCTTTAATGCTACTACCACATTACTATCATGGGTCCTCATTCTAAAGTTCTACACTTAAAAGGTCCAATTTGTGTCCCTGCATTAGTATCTCTAATTACTAATACAATATGTAGGATATATTTGAAAAGTATCCTGTCAATAACTTGACTTATTAATATCCATTTCTAGCTTTTTCTGTTTAGTCATCTTTCAGATTGTCCAACTTTTCATTAACTCCTTTTTGGGATTTTTGTGGCAAAAATATTAGGGTGGTTTGACATTTCCTTCTCCAAGGTATTTTACAGATAAGAAAACTGAGGCAAAAGGGTTAAATGATTTGCCAAGAGATGCATAGCTAGTGTCTGAAGCTGTATCTGAATTCCAGTCTTTCTTACTTCAGACTAGGCACTGTGCCGCCAAATAAGTCACTTTCACGGCACATCTGTTTGTTGAATATCATCATGCTAAGAACCTTGACAAAAATAACTTAATTGCTCAGTAAAAAATATTACTTCTACTAGATCAAATAACAAACATTTATTAAGTGTCCACAAAAAGTGGTGGCATGGGATATGAATACAAATCCCCCCAAAAAATCCCAATTCTCAAGGAGCTTATATAAAGCAGATATTTATATAATATTAAAAGTATGGTTTGTTTCTAGTATATTATTAGATGACATTACACTTATCACTGAAATGATTCAGATCTGAACAGTAAGCATTTATGATAATAAATTTGGAAGTGGGTTGAGTTGGTTAAAATATATTTGGTATTTTATGAGGTTTTAGAAATACCAGATTGCTAGTAATTAGGTAACAATTAAAATATAATTTATTCCAACATAAATAAAAGCATTCTTGAACTCCCATGCAACTTCGGCAACCAATGCCAAATTAAATGTTTATATATCAGTCTAAAGCATACATACATCAAGTTGATGCCATTCAGACTAAAGTAGCCAACTAGTTCAGTCCTGTCTAATAAATCAAGTTAACATGGGAAAACAATGAGGACCCATAATATCTTTTGGAATTGCCTACATTTTCACAATTTATCAGCTTTAAATTTTAAAAGAACCAAAATGGTTAAGCAACTTTAGCACAAATGAGTATTAAACTCAGAAATCATAGAAAGCTTTAATTCAGACTTGATTTTAACTATGGTAGTTAACTCATTGGCATTAATTCATTTATACCAATCTACTCAATCTCAGCAACTCCTCAAAGCCAGCCAGTGGTCACTGCTAAATATTCCATGAAAAACTAATGATATAAATCCAAATTTTAATCTTTGAAATCTTTCAAGTGTTATCAACATGTCTCATCAGGCAATGCCTAGACAAGTCTAAACAATCTGAAATGGAACTTCAAGTAAGAGTTGCAAAACCATGCCTTCTTTCTTCATGGCAAATGGAAAAAAAAAAAAAAAAAAAAGGAACAGGGCATCTGTAAGTTACTTTTAACTGTTTTGGCCCAGGCAATATCATTTCATCCTTTAGTCATATGTTTTAGATTTACATTCCCCTCTCTTTAAAAAAAAAAAAAAAAAAAAAAGAAAGAAAGAAAGAAAAAAAAGTAAAGTAGCCATAATTTTCAAAGAGTCACCTTAAATACACAAAGGGGTATGGTAATTTTAATAACATTAGACTCCAAGACAAATTATTATTAGTCCCTAATATTAAACAGGCTCATCCTACACAAATCCTGTCACAAATGGGAAAACTATCCAGCTCAATTCTATTCACCTCTAACAAGGCACTTAGGAAGCTGGACTGACTAGGTTCTGAGGTTCCTTTCAGCTCTAAATCTGTGATTCTTTAATAATGTATTAATAATGTACCAGGGGGGAAAAATAAGTTTAGTTTCTGCCTTGGCTTTTCTGATTGCAAATAAAACCTCAACTTCTCTCTATCTTCGCTTTCTCAATTGTAAATAAAATCCCAACAGGCTGGACATTTCAGATCTCTCATCCAAGGGAGAAAACCCACCAAGACAAAATGAAAGATTATATGTTAAAGACTTGAAGGAAATAAAACTGCCTACATGACTCAGCAACAAATTCAGAATTATTAAGTCAAAAAAATAAATAACATAAGTTCATGAGCTTTAAATTCAGAGGCCATTAGAAACAATCATGACTAGACAGTGAACAAGTTCCTCACTCCAATATGCTTTGCACTACTCTAGTTTGCCTTCTTAAGCAAGACTGAATATTAAGAAAAATGTTTCAGGAAGTTATGTAAAGGATAGAGATAATGGAAGCTGGATAGGATAACAAGGCAAAATGAAGGTTAGAGTAGATGACATCTAAGGCCTATTCCTAAAAGTCTGGAGTGGTAGCACTGAGAATAGGAAGGGTTAAATTTGACATATTTCAAAAGTTAGAAAAGTCAAATCCTATAAGACATGTTGGGGAAAAAAAAGGGGGGGGGTGGAGGAGGAAAGAATAATCAGGAGGTAGCAGTGTACAGAAAAGTGTTAGATTTGAAATAAACTGAAAAGACTATGTGACCACCTAAGGTCCCTAGCTGGGTCTAAATTCATGATCCTGTACCTCCAAGATTTCTAACCTGGAAGACTAAAGAAATGGTAACTGACCACTGAATACCTAAGAAAAACTAGTTTCTAAGGAGACAAACAATTTGAAAAGACAAATTCTATTTTGTTTCTACGTTTACCCAAATCTCAAACTCTTCAAGTAAATCATGCTGCAGGTTGCTGAAAACATTGAATGGGAGGGCAGAGGAGGGAATAGGAGATATAAATTTAGGAAATATCTACAGAGGAAAAAAAAAAAATACCGACAATCAAGAAACAAGAATATGCTCTGCAGCTGTAATTAAACAATTCCCTCCACCAACTTTAGTATAACTAGGTAAGGTTTTAATAGATAATGGCTATAGGGCTTCACAAAAGTAATAAATTACAGAATATAACACATCTTCTGGACTCTAAGCCCACCACTTTACCTGCTACCAGACTGCTTCTCATGAGCATCTCATGGTACTTTTCTCAGGCCTGTTCTCTTGACCTCTCTAACAACAGCTAGCTAACCCACTCCACTTTGAAACTTTCTTCTCACTTGATTTCTGGGGTTTTATGTTTGCTTGGTTCTATTTTTTCCCCCAAACACTATAGAATTTTAAGGAATAGATTAGTCAATAGTTTCTGTTGCCACAGAGAAGTCATGGGGAATGAAAAATAAGAAATGTCCACTAGATTTATGAAGAAGAAAATCAGTTAACATTTTTAGAGAAAAAAAAAAATCAGTAGAGTAAATCTACTTCAATATATGTAAAAGAATAATAGTTGTATTTATGATTTATGGAAGGTTTTTGGTATGGAACTTGAAGAAAGTTTCTTCACTTCAATACTTCGCATATTTTCTTGCTCCAACATATTCAAGGCACAAAGATTAAAAGATTTTAGCCTAGATGTTGTCAAATTTGTCATATATTCAGAATCTTAAACATTGAAATTAATGTTTTAAATTGTCTTTAAAAATCTACATTACTTCAGTTTCTTTCTGATAATGAAAAAATAAGTTCTTTGACATTTATAACACAAGATGAGATTCACAGATGCATCTAAGAGTATGCCAAGTAAAGGGGGAAACAAAATCATGTTTGTCTACTTTCCACATATTTAAAAAAAAAAAAAAGTCCCATTTATTGTTCTTTCTTTTTTGCCAATTTGTAAACCAAATCAAGGCAGATATGTTGATAAATCCCAAGGAAACAACAATAGTTAGAAAAGTAGGTTAAGAAAGACTATTCTAAGAGGTGTCTTTGTTTTTGCTTTTTTTTTTTTTTAATTTGGTAGCAGTATTAAATATAAACATTCTGGACAAGGCAAAATCCTTGAGTTTAACCTAAAGACACAGTGCAATCAAAATGTTTCATAAGATGAAATGAAATTTTAAAATTTGGCATAGATATAATAATTATATACATATTTCTTCTTCAAATTCCTTTATCCATCTCCATTTCTGCCCCCCTCCCAATGAAGATAAAAGAAGTACATTTATATGAGCTCTGGGTCCAAATTTAACTGCTACTTAGTGATTCTGAGAGAGAAAGAGTATCTCTTAGGGCCTTAGTTTCATCTGTAATATACAGGGGCTAGACAACATTTACAAGATTTTTTTCCATAGGTAAAATGTAATCTACATTTCAGAAATAGTCTATAATTATACTAGCTACTTAAAAGTATTTAATAGACGATCCATACTACAACCAACTTTTTAGAACTAGAAATTGCATTGCAAACATGCTCTTGTTCAGTCTTTTCCTTTATTGTTTCAGTCCTAACTTAGGTAAAGAGAAGTCTTGGAATTTGAGAATTTGTTTCACTAAGTGTTTTTAAGAATAGAAAGCTGCCTAGGATAGGTTAGTCTACCTCTTTCTACAGCTGGCAAGATTATCATCTGTTTACCTGCTGGGAGCAAAGTGGTAAGGGAGAGGAGAGGGGGAAGTTGGAACATAAAGGCAAATACAAATATTGAACACTGTCTTTACATGTATTTGGAAAATAAAAAATTATTGAAAATACAAAAATTTAAAAATATTTATCATTTAAATTCCTCTGGAACAGTTACCATACAACACAACTATGCACTTCTAAAATTATCAATATGGCTCTTTAAGCTGCAATGCAGTAATGTAAAGTAAACAAAATCTCTATGTAGTAGTTACAGCAAAAGCATAAAGACTATCAAGACCTCCACTACAAAGGTTCAATTTAAGAACATACTTGGCAAAAATAATAATAATAAACCAAAAGTTTACTCATCATTTGAATTGCTAGAGATTTTATACTTGAACTATAATAACTTCTTATTTTTCATGTTATCAGTTTAGAAGTGACAGTACAGTTAAGTTGGTGGGGAAAAAAGGACGGCAATACATCATTAGGCTAAGTCAGGCAGAAATAGCTTCAAATCCTACTGGATAGGCTTAGTCCAGTTCACAAACCCTCAGTGCCCCCTGGCAACTAAGACTAGAAGGTGCTGAGAAACTGCTTATTTACATCGGTAGAGGGAGTTTTCTGCAGTGAAATCCACAGGTCTTGTCCAAAATTAAATAGCAATTAAGCTGGACTTGGACTAAGTCCTGGCTCTGCCATTTAACAGTTGTATAGCCTTGGAAAAGTTATTTCAACTCAAATCTGTTTCATGTATAAAATAAGAGAAAAAATAAAAATAATGGTACTCACTATTTCTTGAGACTATGGTAAGAATACACAGTTTCAAGTGCTTTGCAACTATAAAGAGCTCTATAGAAACAATTAGTGACAATTTTTTGAAGAGTAAATTTGGAACATGAATTTGAAAAAGTTCTCTAAGCTGTAAGACTAACTATATTATGAAACATCTTTATATACCCAAACTCCACTGCAAAAATAATTGATGTTATCTACAAAATCAAATCTGGAAACTTAGGATCTTAATGAGTTCTCTGTAGCTAAAGTCGATCCTTCCATCTCAGAATACAATCAAAAGAAATCAGACCATTTTTAAGTCAATTTTTACAGTCATGCCTGAAGGGACAATGCAGTAGAAATTCTATTTGTAAGGAAGACTAAGCAGGAAAAAAGTGAATGAAATTTACACTGTAAATTGACAAATCTCAAAAGTCAAAAATTCACCTAAACCAGAAAAGCAACATATGAAAATCTTTGATGTTAGATATATAAGGCTGAAAGCAGTCAAGCTAGCAATCTATCATCTAAATATTTAGGTTTCAATAATATGCCAAATGTTGGAGTGAAAAGGGAGTAGGAATGGTTATGTGGTTAAGAAATGGTTAAGGAATGTTTAAGAAAAACCTTCATTATGAGACTGGCAGATAGAAATTAACATGATAAGCTACAGGTCAAGGTGAGTCCATAGAGCTTAAAAATAGGGAAAGTGGACCTTCTGCCAACAGAAGTGCATCTAGCTTTTCCAGGCAGGTTCATCAGGTCACCTCAGAGAAGGGCTTTTTAACTTGGTGACATGGATCTCTTTGGAAGTCTGGTGAAAACATGCATAATCTTCTTAAATATAATCTTTTTAAATGTTTAAAATAAAATAAAATATAGAGAATTATCAAGAAGACCAACTATATTGAAATATAGCTACCAAATTGGGGAGGGGGAGCTTGTGGACCCCAAGTTAAAAATTTTTGTACTTAGTTGGCATAGGATAACCAACAATGTCTTAGAACGGAGAATTTTTTCAAACTTAACCTTTTTGAAAAGGACATTTATTGTGGCACAGCTCCAATGGACTAAGCATGCAAAAAACAGTCTAGAGCAAATTATCTTATAATGCCTATATATAAGAACAGCCACCACACAAACCTGCCATCTATCAATCAGAAATGAAATGCAATCTTAGCAAGGGTTTTAAGCAATCTGTGAGACAAACTGAAGGAAAGACAAGCGTCCATTAAGGTCTGTATGCACTAATTGGCTTCCTTGTAAACAGATCAACTTCCCCTACAAAATAATGTGAAGAAAGATTATTCAG
This sequence comes from Sminthopsis crassicaudata, assembly GCF_048593235.1. Taxonomy (NCBI): domain Eukaryota; kingdom Metazoa; phylum Chordata; class Mammalia; order Dasyuromorphia; family Dasyuridae; genus Sminthopsis; species Sminthopsis crassicaudata. The sequence continues at coordinate 596,606,712 of NC_133618.1, forward strand.
GACAATGACAAATAAACCCAAATTTCCTTGAATTTTGATCAAATTATTTTCAAACATCTTTTAATTAGAAAAAAATTTAATGGAATCAAAAACATTCACTAGCACTTGGTTTTCATTTATTAACTTTCTTGCCAATTTAAATGTTTCTCATATTAATAACTAAATATTAAACATCAAATGAAGCTTTTCTTAGTTCTTATACAAGTCATCCGTCCAATCTTCCAAGCAGAAGTGCTGACCTGGACCTTAATAATAATTCAAGGATAAACATCTTAAGTGCCATCCTTTTCCACCCCACCCACGAAATGGAAAGCCAAATTAGGTATCAACATTATCTTCAAGTGACAAAAAGCAATGGGATACATTATCCTCCAATAAAAATTTGCATAATGTTATAATTGGATACTTTGATTCACCCTAATACGTGCTCTGCACAGCAAATTGGGCAATTACTAGTACAGCTTGACAAAATTAGTCACTGAAAACTTCATCTCAAAGTTGCTTTACCAGAGTGAAAAGCAAAATTCCTTATAATAATGGGGGGGGGGGGGAAGTGCAAAAAAACCACATAAATAACCTCGTCATGACTGAAGTCTTTGACTTAGAAAATCACTAAAGAGAAGCTTTTTCAACTCTTAAGAATCAACTTGCTATTTCAGCAATTTTAAAAATAAGTCGTATGACGTCTTAGTTCAGGATGAAAAGACAGGTTTTTCTAAGGCGGAATAGGCTCACAGGGCTGAGACAGAGCACTCATCCGTCAGGAAGTTTTACATTCTGTAACAAACTTCCAACGGGAACAGGTGCTGGACAAAGTTCCCTTCAAGAAGGCCGCCTTGGAAGCGGAGATAGGACTTCTACCTGCCAGGGTCCTGTCGCAGCTTCCCGCTCACACAAAGCCCCGAGCTCCGCAGGCAGCCCGCCCCGCCAGAGGCCGGGCCGGTGTCCCCGGATATGCCGCGCCGCTCACACCCCGGACTCGCAGTTTCGAAAGGGAAGAGCCCTAGAGATCCTCCGGGGTGCCGCCGCCTGCTCTCCTCCCCCACCCCGGGACTAGAAGAGGGCCGGCTCTGCCCATTTCCCCCTCCCTGGCGGGGGTGGAACTCTAACAGGGGAGCCAAGGAGAGCACCGAGAGCCCAGAGCTGTTCCCCAAGGCGGCCGGCGGCCGGGGGCACTATCCCGGCCGGCGGAGGCAGGAGGGGAGGGGGATCGGCGGGACCAAGACCAGAGGAAAGCGGGGGTGAGAGAAGACTCACAGAACTTGGAGGTGGAGGTATTGATGTTGATGGTGGCGCTAGGGGTGGGGGCAGTGGCCACCTTGGCCGCGGCCGCGTCGCAGCTCTTCATCATCATCATCGTCACCCCGTTGGCCTCCGGCGGCGGCCCCAACCCTTCCTTGGGGGCCTTCCTCTCGGTGGCCGCCGCTGCCACGGCCAGCAGCTGCACTCCCGGCGGCTCCCGGGGCGAGGAGGAGGAAGAGGAGGAGGGCGGCGGTTGGGGCGGCGGTTGCTGCCGGTAACCGTCCATGGCGGCCTCCCAGTTGTTGTGGTTCTGGTCGTCCATCATCGCCTCATAGCCGCCGCCGCCGCCGCCGCCCTCCTCCTCCTCCATGCTCTCCTCCATGCCTCCGGCCCCGGAGTGCCTCGCAGGACTCCCCCTCCTCCCGATACTCACAGTCACACACTCACAGCCCGCCGCCCTCCCCTCGGTCCCTTTCCCCGCCTCCCGTGACACCTGCCGCCTTAACCCAGGGGCCGGGGGCACCGCGGCCGCATGGCAGCGCTCACATCTCCGGAGACTGCAGAGGGACTGGGGGACGAGGGAGAGCGAAGAGGAGAGGAGGGCCTAAGAGGGAAGGGGAGGCGGAGGAGAATCGGGGAGACCGGCGCTAGCTGCCGGTGGGCGTCCCGGGCTCTCCTCGGGTACAGCCAAGCCGTAAAGTGCCGAGTGCCGCTCACGACATTTTACAGCAGCTCCCGCAGGGCAGTGAAAACGGACCGAGGGGAAAGCAAAAGAAGTAAGGGAGGAGGGGACCTGTCCCGGCAGAACACGTGGTGCGGGCGGAAGGGAAAAGAGGAAGAGATGGTGAGAGGGGCGGGGCCTCCATCGTCAGTTCCCCCCCCCGGGGTGCTATTGGCAGGAGGATTGCCAGGGACGCAGCTAAGCGATCACGTGTTGGGGGGAAAGGGTGTAGTATTGATTCAGCGAAGTTCTGACTTTCAATGGCGCGACCAATGAGGAGCTCTGTAACAGGTGACGGAGGAAGTAAACTGCGCTTGCGCAATTCTTGGGCCGGAGAGCGCTGTAGAAAGTAGGTGGGCTTGATAGTTTCTGGCTTCCCTCACACCGCCCCCGCCATGGTTGCCAGGACAACGCAGCACCTGTACAATTCACCCCCTGGAGAGCCCCAGGTAATAAAACGGCCTGTTGGGGTCGGTGAGCTCCAGGTTTGCTTTGAAACTTCAGGAGATCCATAACTCACTTCCTCTTCGCTCCATCTCCCCGTGCAGATTGCAAAGCACCGCATAAAACCCTTTCCATAAAACACCTTCCCACAAACCCCGTGGAGAGAGTTGTCCATCTGACCATCCTCTCCCGGTTACAAGGACGGCTCCATAACGTGACTTTATAGATTACAACGTCTGTTACGTGAGGGAAACGTGTCGTCTGTTATGAACTTAATTTATCCTCTTTTCTTCCGAAGTCCCGACTTTTTCTTTAGGCTCCCGCAGAGCGATGTGGGGTTACATCTAGTTCTATTGAGGGAGGAGACTGAATCAGATTCTAGTCCAACTAAGGAGATGTCCTGTTTCCTCAAAAACTGAGGTCAAAGGGTATGAACATTTATCAAAAGGACTCTTAAGTGATCCATGTGAGCAGTGCTGAGGTTTCACTCCATACCCTGAAAATTGGCCAGGATAACCAAAACATGGAAAGCAATGAGCGTTAGAGGGGGGTGAAAGACGGGCACAAGTAACTATTCTACCCAGCCCGGTGCGGAATTATGCGAGAACGGTTACGAGGCTGTCTATGCGTTTTGACCCAGCAATCGCACCGCTGGGCACAGTCACCAAAGTTAGGGACATGAAAGAGAGAAATGCTGGGGGCAAGCAGTATGTGGACTAAGGAAGTGAGAGCGCCGTGAGGCCGAGGGGAAGAGTCCGGTGTAAGAAACCGCAAATGAGTCAGTTGGGCCGGAATGCCGGAGGATAGTAAGTCTGGAAGGATCGTTGGGAAGGAGATTGTGCAGGATTTTAAATGCCAAAGACAAGGATGTTGGTTTTATTGCATAGCCAGTGGAAAGAGCTTTCTGAGCAAGGGAGTGACACAGACAGGGGCTTTACTATCGGTCTGCTTATTCTATGGAGGGGGAAGATCGGAAGCAAGGGCATGTCTCTAGGAAGGTATAAAAATGTGATAAGGGATGGAGATACAAAGACATTAAAAAAAAAAAAAGGCAAAACAATTACTTCCTTCAAAGAGCTTACATTCTCCTGGGGGAAAATAACATGATCATACATGAGTTAATACAACATATATTCGAATTTTATATATGTAAGGGTGTCATGCCTGCACTGTAATTAATGTAAGAACAGAAGGCTCAGAATGTTCTAGTCTCTCAGTAGATTAAAGATATAAACTAGTTTTGGGCAAGTCCTTAATCACTCTGGGAAGAACAAAATACTTCCATCATTGGAAAAAGGTGATATCCCAGGATTTATCTTGTGAGTGACTAAAGGAATCAAGACACTCTGGGCCTGTATGTAACACAGTAAGCCAGTGTAGTGATAGAACACCTGGAGCCAATTTAGCAAGAGACAGGACCTGGTCCTGGAAGGGTTTTGGAAGCAGCTCTAACGCCAGTTCCCTCTTAGTTTAAGGTAAATATTGGGTTGAAATGAGGCACTGAAAAAGCATTCAACAATTAACAAAGGGGATTTACTTTGCCTTAGCACATCAAGAATATTCAACAAGGATACAGTGACTCTTGGTTTCTCTGGCCATGGCTCTTTATTGTCTCCATCTGGAAACATATTGGGTCAGTAGGTTATCAGAGTATGGTCATTCAAAAGGTCTTAGGCACCCCACTGTGAAGCCCATGTTCCTCGCATCTGGGACTTTTTATACTCTTAGATGGCCAGAAAGCTTCATCAGGAAAGCTGGAGCAGATCAAGTCTGAAGGCCAGCTTTGTTCTGCTATAAGGACATTAAATTAATTAATTCTGCTATAAGTACATTAAATACAAAGTACTTTGAGGAAAGAATGCATTCAAAACTTGGGGAATTAGGAAGGGCTTCTCATAAAGGAAGTAGCCCTTATGTTCCTAGAGGAAAAGATATGGAGGGGAGAACATCTGTCCATGTAAACTCCAGGTCTGTTTTTCCCAATTCCCACTCTCCATTGAGAAACTGTGTTCCTAAAGCTTGCCTCTATCTTCCCATCAAGATCCTAGAGGACCTCTAAGAAATCAAGGGTGATTCGATCCATTAGCTTGAGCCCCTACCAAGATGCTTTTCATAAAGATAATCAGTTGACAATAAATTGTCAGTCATTTATAATCACCTTTAGAAATAGATATACACTGAAGTGGTATAGTAAAAATCAGTTAATACAAAAGGTCCCGCTAAAAGTCTGTGATATATTCAGACTAGGACAAAGTAGACATGCTTAGAAGACACATGTGACAAATGCACATTTCCTGGTTGCTTGACAAAGTTTCCCTTAAATATGAGTTTCTTTGGTGGACTTGTTATGGAACTGTGAAGCTGAAGTCCCTTCTGTCCTTTGCTTTCAACGTAGATGCTGCTGCCAGCTGATCCGAGGACATCACTGGGAAGATGAGAAGTTCAACATCCTCCGAATCCTTCAAATTTCCCAAGAGCTTCCTCCAGCCAAAGTGGGGAGGGAGGAAGGACTTAAGCCAAAGCCAAAGAGGGGTCCTCCCAGCCCTCTAAGAAGTTCCTTCTCAGGGGAGTTGGGTAAATGCTACATTTATCCTCAACTTTCGCATGAATCTGGTTCTAAGTAACTTAGCAGTTCTGAATGATTACAGAAAATGTCCAGTTTTCCGGACCTCATCAGAACATGTACAATGTCAATTTGAGGGACTTTTTGAACTTAATAATAAAAGCCAGAATATAGATAGCATTTGAAGGTTTGCAAAGTGATTTACATTATATCATTTTATCTGGGATAACAATAACCTTTGGAGATAGGGGCTATCTAGGTACAGATGAGAAAACTGAGGCAAACTAAAATTGACTTGCCCCAGATCACACAGCTAATGAATGTCTGAAAGTGGATTTGAATTCAGGTCTTCCTAGCTCCTGGGCCAATACTCTACCCATAAGATATATGGGCTAAAATAAGGTGGGCTGGTTTTGACCCCTCCCTCACAGTGCATGGTAGAATGGGAGAGACAGTATTGTATAGAGCAATTGCACCAGGATGGTACATATGAAGGTCAGTGCTGTAAAAATCCATCTAGAAAGAAATAGAGCAACCACTTCGTGAGCAGCTTTAAAGTTCCAGTAAAGTAATTTGTGCTTTATCCTTGAGTCAGTAGAACATTTCCTGGAGCTTTTTTGATCAAGGGGATGTTTTAAGAGTTATCATTTCAGCAGCTTTGTGGAGAATGGATTATGGAGAAGAACTTGAGGCAGAGAGACCGAGGAGCCTGCTTCAACAAAAAGATACAAATGACAAGGACTTAAATTGGAGTAGGAGTTATAGGGATGAAAAAATGGGGTGGAATCAAGATCTAACAACTTATTGGATGTGTGTGTGTGTGTGTGTGTGTGTGTGTGTGTGTGTGTGTGTGTGTGTATGTATGTGTGTATGTAGCTGATTGCAAGGATCAGGAATTGTCAGGGATGATTCCACAATTGTAAACCTGGGTAATTGAAAGGGTAATTTTTTTTGTTTTTTTTTCCTCAATAGTATTTTATTTTTCCAAATACATGTGAAGATAGTTTTCAACATTCATTTTTGTAGGATTTTGAGTTCCAAATTTTTTTCTCTTCCCTCACTTCCCTCCTCCCCAAAACAGCAAGCAATCTGATATAGATTATACATGTACAGTCCTTTTAAATATATTTCCATATTTGTCATGTTATGATCAAAAGGGAAAACAAATCACAAGAAAGAAAAGGCAAACAAAAAAAATGAAAATATTATATTTCGATCCACATTCTGTCTCCATAGTATTTTGTCTGGATACAAACAGCATTTTCAAGGTGATGATACTCTTGATAGAAATAGGAAAGTTGGAAAGTAGGAGAGGATTTATGGCGAAGATGAGGAGTTCCATATTAGACATCCTAGATTTGAGATACTTATGGGGGCATCCCTGTGGTCCAGCAGGAGATTGGTGATATGGCCCTGAAGCTCAGGTGAAAGATGAAAGTGGACTATGTAGATTTGGAAGTCAGCTACATAGAGATGACAAATCCATGGAAGCTGATGAGATCACCTAGATAGAAAGCTATAGAGAGTGAAGGGAGGCACTCGACCCCAAAAAAGAGAGTCCCGGCTAGATTCCTGGAATGTATCAAGGAGAGGACACAGGACAGATGAAAATCCTGCAGAGGATACTGATACAGATGAATATTTAACAGTTCAGAAGAAAACCATGTTAGATCATTGACCTGAAATGCCAGACAGGAGAGACCATGTCAGTGGTATCAGATGATGCAGAAAGATTGAGAAGGAAAAGGACTTAAATAAGACCAACCCTTGGTAATCTTGGCAACGAGTCTCAGCTCAGTGATGGAATCAGAAACCAGCCTGAAAAGGGTTACAAAGAAGAGGGGAGGATGAGGAAGTTCAAGAATGAGCAAATTAGCTGCTTCTAAGAGTTTGGGCTGTGAAAAAGAGGAAACATGAGAGGACAAAGTCAGGGGAAGGCATTCTAAGAATGAAAATCTAAGCATTTTTGTAGGTAGCAAGAAAGGAACTAGTGGATATAAGAAATTGAAGATTAGAAAGGAAATGATTGAAGCCAAGTCCCTGGAGAACATGAAAAGGGATGGGATTGAGGGCACAAGAAGAGGAATTAGCCTTCTCTGAGACAAAAGCAAAGGAAGAGAAAATGGAGCATGGTATTGAAGGGATAGGAGTATAGAATTGGGGAAAAATGGGATAAATGCATAGTAAATAGCCTCCATTTCCTCAAAACAGTATGATAGAAGGTTCCCTGCAGAAAGGGAGTTATGAGAATTTTTTTTTCACTCGAGAAAACAGACCCCACAGACATGAAGCAGTTTGGCTGGGGCACACATATAGACTGGACTAAAGCCAGGACTAAAATTCTTCAGCCTGATATTTAAAACCCAGGGCCTCTCTTTCCTAATACAACCTATTCTTTTGCTAATCCCTAGGTTAGGCTGATCTATTTTATTGTCTCTGGGAAATAATCTTGCTTAAACAAATATTTCAAGGCACCCTGCTGCCTTTGCTCCTGCACACTAACACTCATGCTATCCATCTAGAATGCCAGAATTTTTAAATTATAGCTTGAAACTGACCTTGGTCATGAAATTTCCCCCAATACTGTTCCATCACTGATCTTCCCCTTCCTCTGAATGTATCTTAGTACTTAGATATGTCATTGTTGCTCCACCAACACGCAGTTATTTATGTAACTATATATACCACACATAGATATGGAATCTACCTGTCACCTGTGTCTCCAAGAAGCTGTAACCTTGCCCAGCAGCCACACCCAAGCAAACCATCTCGGCAGACTGGATAAAATGATCCTCAAGTCCTTGGTGGGTTAGGGGATTCTCTACCTAAGCATGTAAAGACTTGTCCAGGTGAAATGGGCAGGTGGGAACAGTTTGTTTCAGCAGCCACAAAAATGCTTTGCGCTTGGCCCACTGCAATCCCAGGCCATTGCCAGGCTTCTGTGACTGGACTTTGAAGACTCAGGCAGAGAAAGTGAGAGGGACAACTTTGTGCAGATTTCCCATACTTAAATTCAATTTACTGGCCATTGATCCTCTTCAATACAAAGAATAAACAGAGGCAAAAGGAGTGAGATTGGAATGCACTGGGAGAAAAAGAATAAAGGGAGAAAATTCAGTTAGCAATAGTAATTGTAAAAGGAATTTTGAAGCAAGTTTCTCTAATAAAGTCTAATTTTTCAAATAGAAGGAACTGAATCAAATTTATAAAAATAAGAACCATGCCCCAATTGATAAATGATCAAAAGATATGATCTGTACCCAAAGGATTATAAATTCATGCATTTTCTTTGACCTAATAACATCATTCCTAGGCATAAATACCAAAAAGAGACTTTTTAAAAAAGGAAAATGACCTATATATACAAAAGACATTCATAGTGACTTTCTTCTCAGGGCAAAAAAATTGGAAATGGAGGAAATATCTATCAATTGGAGAATGGCTCAATACACTGTGGTATGTTTGTGATGGAATATTATTCTATGGGAAATGATGATGAGGATGCTCTCAGAAACAAAAACCTGGAGAGGCCTCCATGAACTTAAGTAAAGTGAAATGTACTGTATACAAAATAACAGCAATGTTCTGGGGTGACTAGATGTAAATGACTTTGCTATTCTCAGTAGTACAATCATTCATGACAACCTTGAAGGATTTATGATGAAAAATTTTCTCCATATCCAGAGAAGGAAATAAGTCTGAATACAGATTGAAGCATTCTCTCTTTCTATATCTCTCTTTTTTTAAACTTAATTTTTCTTGAGGGTTTTTATTTTCATTAGGGTAGGAGATCTATGTTTTCTTTCACAACTTGACTTTTAAAAAAAATGTTTTGCATAACTTCGTATGTGGTTTCTTAACTGTAGGTGGGAATAAAGGAGAGAAACTAAAACTCAAAAACATTTAAAACAAATGTAAAAAAATTTTTAAATGTGATTGGGGAAAATATTAAACAAATCAAATACTAAAAAAAAGAAGATATATAAATAAAAAGAACACACACCTTACATTTGTTCCCTAATTATTGAGTTTGTGTCATCTCTTCAGTTATACTAGTACTGTATAGTACAATGAGAATAAACTATTCATTTTTTTATTATAGCTTTTTTCATATGCATGGGTAATTTTTCAGCATTGACAGTTGCAAAATCTTTTATTCCAATTTTTCCCCTCCTTCCCTCCACCCCTTCCCCCAGATGGCAGGTTGACCAATACATGTTAAATATGTTAAAGTATATGTTAAATACAATATATGTATACATGTCCATACAGTTATTTTGCTGTACAAAAAGAATCGGACTTTGAAATAGTGTACAATTAGCCTGTGAAGGAAATCAAAAATGCAGGCATATAAAAATAGAAGGATTGGGAAGTCTATGTAGTGGTTCATAGTCAACACCCAGAGTTCTTTTACTCAGTGTAGCTGGTTCAATTCATTACTGCTCTATTGGAACTTACTTGGTTCATCTCATTGTTGAAGAGGGCCACGTCCATCAGAATTGATCATCATACAGTATTGTTGTTGGCCTTTCTGAAATCATCCTGCTGGTCATTTCTTACAGAACAATAATATTCCATAACATTCATATTCCACAATTTATTCAACCATTCTCCAACTGATGGGCATCCAATCAATTTCCAGTTTCTGACCACTACAAGGAGGGCTGCCACAAACATTCTTGCACATACAGGTCCCTTTACCTTCTTTAAAATCTCTTCGGGATATAAGCCTAGTAATAACACTTCTGAATCAAAGGGTATGCACAGTTTGATAACTTTTTGAGCATAGTTCCAAATCGCTCTCCAGAATGGCTGGATATATTCACAATTCCACCAACAATGTATCAGTGTACCCAGTTTTCCGACATCCCCTCCAATATTCCTCATTATGTTTCCCTATCATTCTAGCCAATCTGACAGGTGAGCAGTGGCATCTCAGAGATGTCCTGATCTGCACCTCTTTGATTAATAATGACCTGGAACATCTCCTCATATGGCTAGAAATATAAACTATTTATTCTTTATAAACACTTCATTCTTTTAAAAAGGAAAAGTAATACTTGTCTAAGAGTCAGGATGCTTTCATTCCAACTCTGTCATTAACTGGCTAAATGACCTTAGGCTTTCCTAACTTTTTAAACTTTTCTAAATCTCAGTTTCTTCATCTTTAAAGAAAAGAGTTTGGTCAGAGCTAATTAAACTTTTCCGATCTTGATTCTCCTTTGCCTGAGAAATTTTTATATAACCCTATTTCAAATCTGAGTCCCAGTGTTTCTGGCAGGGATTCTTATTTCCTTCTTTGACACCCCACAATGTACTAAAACCAAAGAAAACATTCATCAGAAACATGATAAATTGAAGAGAAACTTTTCGATATACATATTTGAAGTAATACTAGAAATAGGTTCATTCTTTGTATTTGTATTTTGTGCCTAGCATTGTATAGGTTATATAGCAAGAGCTTAATAAATGTTTCTTTATTGCTTTATTATCATAGTAGCATATAGTTACTTATAACTTATTATATTAATGTAAACTATAGAAAGTTTGAGATTCTTTATCCCAATTCCTGCTCTCACAAATGAGTTTCAATCAAGGCTACATCTTTCCATCAAGGTCATAGGGATACGAAGACAAGGATGATTCTCTAAAACCATAGGCTTGAGCCCCCGCTAGTATGTTCTCACTAGTATTATCTTTAATAATGAATTTAGTTAGTCAGCCTTAAGTAGCTACCAAAAAAAAAAAAAAAGTTCTAAGAACTTATAATACATTTTCCCACAAATACACAATATAATTCAGGAGAAAACCTCAAATTTGGTATATGTGGTTGGAAATCCTCCCCTCTTCCCCCATGCATGGGATACACACCATACCATACAAGGTGGATTCTTTTATTCTTGGGCTTTTTGTAAAACCACTGTGAACCTACATTCAGTCTGTCCCTTAGCACCAAAAGTAAGCATTGCTGTCAGCTGAACTGGGAAATGCTATTAGGATATATATGGAAAGAAGTCCAGATTATTTTCTGGACTCTTTGAAACTTGAAATGTCCTCCCAGAGATGAGAGAAAATGGAAGAGTTTTAGACTAAGGCTCAAGCTGAAATCCATCCCTATCCCTGCTCCACAAAGTTCCTTCTCTTGCTTGTTTTAAGTCTTTAATGACTGGTTATAAACTAGCTTGATAATGTATAAAAGATGCATGGAGAAACCAAGTTTTCTCAACCTATTTGAAAGTGATTGCTGTGTAGTTGTTGAGGTTGAAAAGGAGACCCCAAAAGGTTGGGGTCACAGATGGTGTCACAAGGTATCTCAAAAAATTTTGCAGGCTTGAATCCATCTTCAAATCAAGGGGCAAAGTTTATTGTAATTATAATGCCAATTGAAGCAGGCTAATTTCCAAAAGGATTTAGCAAAGAACCTGGAAAAAAAAAAAAGATAAATTCATAAGACAAAGTTAGAGAAACCAGAGCTTCATGTTACTTATTTGCTAATCTTATGGCTTACAGGTAAATTTGAGGGGTAGTCTATTCACTATTGTTTCAGGAACTTGGCTGTCACTGACCAACAGATTATTTATTTGACAGTCAACAATGTTTGTAGGACTATCCTAAGGCCAGAAGAATTTAGAATCATTGGCAGACAGATTGTTAGAACAATAACACTCTAAGGTCAGGGACATCGGGATCACAGCTATATTTCCCCTAGAAGCTGTACCCTACCTATCACAGTCAATTCAGTTTCAAGGACTTTTCTCATTGAGTCTAAAGTCTGTGATTAAGATTGATTCTTTGGGCATCTTATCACTTTAAGTGTAGTGGAATAACTTGTTAGAGTAATTGACTGAGCCCTGATAAGCTCCTTCTGAAAAGCAACCAGCCCTTGTGGAATAGTATCATTCCTGGAGTTAGAAAACTTGGATAGAATTCCTTGTGCTCCCATTTGCTGAGTGACTGCTATGGACAAGTCACTTAAATTCTCTGGGTTTGAGTTTGCTCTTCTCTAAAGTGGGAGCTACACTATTTAAAGTGTCTCATAAAGTATTATGAATGTATATGTGTATACATGGAATTGCATGTATGTGATATATATACTACATAAATGTGAGTTATTATTACTTAAATTTCTTTACTATCATTAAAGAAAATGCATCTATTCAGTCTTTCATTATCAGAGAGAATTATTGGATTTGGGGGTTTATTTGTTTTTCTTTGCTTCTCTTTCAATTTGTTTCTTCATTTTTGGTGGAGAAAAGGACTATGAATTCAATTTCCTATGTAAAGAAATCAAAAAAGCAAAAAGAGTAATACAAGTTAAAACAAGTAACTCTCACATTTTTAGGATTTCCTGTATTCTCTTTTTCATTGAAATTTTATATTGGCCCTAAACATACTGTGCCTCCATGGTGAATTACTATTTTTCTTATTTTAAAAATATATCTTAATTTTTTTTAATAATTGCTTGTCAAAATAATCAGAAGGTAAACATGGAGGAAGTGTATTTGTGTATATAAAGGAAACAAATGATTAGTATTACCCCATATTGGAATGCCCTCCTTCCTTACCCCTCCTGAAATCCCCAGCTTCATTCAAAGCTCAGTTCAGGTGTCTCCTCCTACACAAGGTAGTCTTTGTTGATCCCTCTAATCATTAATACTCATTTCTACTTGAATTTACTTCATGTCTTTTATATACTTTGTACTTATTTATCTCTAAGCATGCTTTATCTTCCCAGTGGAGTATAAGTTTAGAGACAACCAGTTGTCATTTTTCTTGTATTTCTAGTGCCTAGTACAGTGCTTTGCACATGATAGATCTTTAATGAGTATTCATGGAATTGAGTTTTAAATTTACACAATGAGACTTTTGTTCCTTCATAGTGTTGCTACATGAATCTGTGACTATAAAGAGAACTAATGACATTCAGAACCATTCAAATTGGGCCCATTCCAAATTCATTTTGTCTAATCTGAACTGGATTATGGACAGAGTGCCATCATTTTTGTATTTATTTTATAGATTCTGTAGCTAACTCTTATGTGTTAGTCTAAATTTGATCTTTTTTTTGTCAAGCCCTTAATTCATCTTTTCACTTTCTCCAGTAAGATAACCCAATCTTCCAGTGTCAAGTTATTTTTTTTTTATTATAGCCTTTTATTGACAAAACATATGCATGGATAATTTTTCAATATTGACCCTTTGCAAAAACTTCTATTCCAACTTTTCCCTTCCTTCCCTACACTCCCTCCTCTAGATGACAGGTAGTCCCATACCTGTTAAATACAATATATGTATACATATTTATACAGTTATCTTGCTGCACAAGAAAAATCAGATTTAGAAAGAAGGTAAAAATAACCTGGGAAGAAAAACAAAAATGCAAGCAGTGTAAATGTTATGTTGTGTTTCATACTCATTTCCCAGTGTTCTTTTGCTAGGTGTAACTAGTTCTGTTCATCACTGATCAATTGAAACTGATTTGAATCCTCTTGTTGCCGAAAACAGTCACTTCCATCAGAATTGATCCTCATATAGTATTGTTGTTGAAGTGTATAATGATCTTCTGGTCCTGCTCATTTCACTTAGCATCAGTTCATGTAAGTCACTCCAGGACTTTCTATATTCAGCCTGCTGGTCATTTCTTATAGAACAATAATATTCCATAACATTCATATAACATAATTTATTCAGCCATTCTCCAATTGATGGTCATCCATTCAATTTCCAGTTTCTACCCACTACAAAAAGGGCTGCCTTAAACATTTTGTGTAAAGTTATTTTTTAAAATTTATAAATTTAGAATAGATGTGAAGAATAAGAAAATCACATCATTAAGCAATAGTATCTTCACTGCCTTAAATACTATAATATTAGATATTAAAAATCCACCAAAGTCTATTCCAAGTCTTTATCATGGAATGGAGATGACTTTGGGTTCTCAAAAATCATGATGATGGAGCTTAAGGATCAGCAGACCTTACCAGTGAGGAAAGAATTCAGCAAAAATTGATTGTGTCCTGTGAGGACTGTTCTAGCCAGGGTCCAGAGAGCCTCATCCCTGTAGGAAACTAGTGATGAATCTGCCTCATTATTAAATTTAAATTATTAAGCAAAAATTATTAAGCAAAGATATTCTGTAGTTTCAAAGTCAGCCTAATGAATCAATATGAATTTCTTGAGTTTTGTCTTTTTGTTTTCTGACAGTGTTAAGCTGTTTTTTATTTTATTTTATTTTGCAAATTATTATCTAAGCTAATAAAAAGTCAAAAGAAAAGTACATGTGTAAAAAAGAACACTTTAATGATTAGATCCATCCATCTGCCCCACCAGTCAGGCTTCATTTTTTCCATTTACTATCTCTAAAAATATTCTCAGACTTTAATAAAAAGCAAATTTCATGATTTAAAATTTCAGCTTTCCACAAACTCTCCTTTCCATGCACTCGCTGGGATGTGAGCAACAAGTTACACAGCCCAGAGACTGACAACCAAAAGGAGGAGGAGTTTTAAGAAGCCCTGCTATTGCTTTCTCTGAAATCCTCCTCCTCCCTTTGACTTCCCTAATCTGTTTCTGGCTCCACTCAGCCAAGCCCTTGTGGAGGACTTCCATGTCTCCTCCCCTCCCACACGAGCCGAGTCTCGGCCATTTCTCCTTAGAATTCTCTCTCCCTTCTGGGCCCTCCTTCCCGGGTTCACTGCGCCCGTCCCCTGTACTCACCCCTCACGGAGACGCCTGCGCTAGCTTCCTAACCAGTCTTCCCACCTGCAGACTCGGCCGTCCACTCCATCTGCCACATCCTGCCAGCTTAATGTTTCCTCATGAACACGTCTGATCATGTTACTCTAAATGTCTAAATGAATCCCATTCCCTGCTAAAGTCACCTTCAAGGCCTACCCCATGATTAGGTGCTGCTGCTCCCCTCAGAGGATTCTAACTCCAGACCAACTTTCCTATCTCCATACTTTTGTTCTTTCTGACCCCTGGGCTTAGAATGTTTCCACCTCTACCTACAGACTTTCTTCTAATCCATTAAGACTCAGATACAATTCCATTTGCTCTGTGAAACAAATTTTCCTCCATCTTGCTGCTAGAAAGTATCTTCCCTTCCTTGGACCTGGATTGCTCCTGGGTTGTCATTTTGAGAAGTGGCAGGGAGATGTGATGGATAGAGAGTTGGGCCTACTATACTTGAATAATCCTGGACAAGTTATATAACTATTATTGGTCTCGATTTCCTCTTCTATAAAATGGAGTAATAATAGCACCTACTTGTGAGAATCAACTAAGATAATCATTGTCAAGTGTAATCATAGTAAGTGCTAAATAAGTCTTACTTATTATTACTTAATACTTTTGTTCACATTTTGATACATATGTTTATATTATTTTATATATTATATATAAAAATAATGTATTTATATATTATATATTAAATAATGTATTTATATATTATTTATATTTATATGTTAATTAATTTATTTACATATTAAAGAATAAAGCATTTATCTTAAGCTTTTTTAAGTTCCCCTAACCTTAGAGAGCTTCTATTGTAACAATCTGTCAGTGGTTCTAAAGTCTGCTTTGGAATCTGTGACCCTGAGGTCCCCCACCCCCAACCTATTGTTCTAATAATCTGTCTGTCAACAAACATTACCGTATGTTGGTCAGTGATAGCCAATTTCTTGAGACCACTCCTGGGTTCTACCCCTAGGCCATAAAATTAGCATTGCAATGAACTTGAAGAACTAGATAAATGTGTCTCCTTGCTTCTGTTCTTTGCTAAATTTTCTTGGAATTTAGCCCGCTTCAATTGGCTACAATTACAATAAACTTTGCCCCTTGACTTGGATAACAGATTCAAGCCTGCAAATTCTTTTGAAATACCTTGCAACACTGGTCTGTGACCCCAAATCTGTGGAGTCCCTTTCCAACCTCAACATTGGGTGGCCAGGTACAAGGAGAGTCTAGCTTCCCCTGGCTTCATTCCCTCCTTGTCAAAGTAAGGCCCCCATTTTTTTTTTCTACAGTCCTATGGCTAGGACACCCCAAGCCACTGGGAGAAGACTTTTACGAGTTGAGCTCCGTGTTCAGTAAGTTTTCCTTCACTGCATACTTGGAAATTCTTACAATTTTATGCAAAGTTCCTAGGGACTTTTGCCACCTTTTCACCTTCTCTGAGACACCAAAGGAGACAAAATATTATAGGATAACTTTTGGCAAAATTTCATGACGTTTGGCAAAGATGAGACAATCTTCTTTCATATTATTCTGTGTGTGTCTGTGTCTCTGTGCAAAATGTCTGTGTCATGTTTGTTCTGTGAGCTGCAAAGATTTAAAATGCAACCAGCAAGAAAAAAACCTATCTTGTAATTAGAATGCTGGGAAAATTTCTTAAAAAGCCTAACTTTTTTCTATGGACTTCAGCTCTGGCCAAGCTAGGGGCTACACAAAGAAGTTAGCTAATTAAAATTAAAATAATATCTAAGCAGATACTCAAAATTTTGAAAGCAATGATTAAGAAGTTTGGCAATTAGTCATTTTAAGATTGCAAGAACAATTCCTGAAACATTGTGGATAATTCCAGGAATTTACCCCATTCTGAAAGAAAAGAAAAAGGAAAAACAAACCATATAAACAGCAACTTTTTGCCAACCCTTCCTTGACTTTATTTTCCCCCTTCACAGAGTTGGGAGAGCTATCAAACAGCACAACCCATGAAAACATTAAAAATAGTTGGAGTGGGCAACTGCGACACAGTTTCTCTCATATGGGGACCCTGAACAAACCAAGGTTTTTAAGACCCTGAAAACTAAACTAATTTCTTGCCTGGCCTTAGCCCTACCTAAAGCCTTTTAATTCATTTCCCTTAGTATGGCTTTGAGTAAACATCTATACAGTCTGCAAATATATTTTTCATATTTTGCACACTCATGGAGCTATATGGAAAGAAAGGGGACTTTTGATAGCAAAAAATTCTCTTATTAAATATGCAAAGGGAATTCTACAACTACTGCAAGATGTTCATGAACCTAGAGAGATTTCTGTTATATTTTGTAAAGGACAGCAGAAGGGAGATTCACTTCAGGCCAAGAGGAACAGGCTTGCAAATTCAGCTGCCCGTGCTGCTGCCCATTTGCCCCTGACTATGGCAACTTTAATTCCCCAGCCCTAACTTTTACACTTGTTCATATAGTTTAGAAAGGGCGTACAACCTTTTCCCCTCTAGGTAGTTTCAAATACCCTTAGGCCAGTTTCTAATCCCAGAGACAAGTCAGTGGGAACTTTTTTTGGCCTATACCAAGCTACCCACTTGGGAAAAAATGCTCTCCAATCCCTTGTGAAACCTATCTTCACTGTTCACAAGCTAGGAGAAACAATTAAACTTAACTGTCAGGTCTGCTCAGTTTGTGCCCAAGTAAATTCTGAAAGGGCTGTTAAGCCCCCCATCCTGAAGCCCATCTGGATGAAGGGTGCATATTTGGGGAGACTAGCAGATTTTACATACATACCCACCTCTCAAGGGCTTCAAATTGCTTTTGGTTTTTGTTGACATCTTTACTAATTGGATAAAAGCCTTCCCTTTCAAGACTGAGAAGGCTCAAGAGATATCAAAGTATTTGCTCATTTCTTGCAGAGGGACAATGGCTAGGCCTTCACTTCTAATGTAACTCAGAAGGCTGCTAGAGGCCTGGAGATGACTTACCATCTCCCCTCTCCTGGAGGCCTCAACCTTCTGAGAAGGTGGAGAAAATGAGTCACATCCTCAAATGATTCCTTCCTAAACCAAACTGGAAGGGTTCTCCAGCTGGACTCATGTTTCTAGAATTAAAAGTGCTGCTCCTGTTACTTCTTCTCCGTCAGACATCCCTGAATATTCCTATGAAAGGACCTGAAACTACTCTTCTGCAGGCTCCTGGAAACCCTGGAAACTGGATAGAGAAGGCTGAAATTGTCTGTGTCCTTCTCTTCCTTATTCCAGCTTGCTTTCTTGTTATTTTCCACTTTTTCCAGGTGTACCTTTTACAACACTCCAAGGATGAGAGTTTTGTCCCTAGTATTTTCTCTCCAGATCTCTTGGAGTCGCTCTGTGGCCTCCCACCAATGGGGCAATAACTCCTTGGTCAGGCTAAGGAACTCTGTGAGCAGTGGAGACATTCAGAATTGTTGGATGTGCCTTCAGCACCCCCAAGACAGCCCACAGATGCAACCTGATGCTTTATTTGCAAATGCCCCATTTCAAATGTCACCATTCCCACCCTGGATGCTGCCCCATTTGTACTCTCCCCTCCCCCCCACCCCGGGGAAATAACTTTAACCAGACTATTCCCTGTCTTCTTGCTGAAAAGGATCTCTTACCCACATGATAAATATAAGATATCCATTCCAAAATTACTCTGGCAAACTCATAATGTTTCCACACCATTTTCCTTGAAGCGTCTTCATAATCTCCTGAGAACAAACATTCTTATTGGTAGACTTATTTCCTCCAGGCTCCAAGATATGAACCTCCAACTATTTGTTCACCCTGAATACCATTGGCTAACTGATTCTGGCACCCAATACCCTCTGGATGCTACTGCTGCTGCCATCTTTAAGTCCCACTCTGGACCCATTCTGGAACCCACTGGGCAGGGCCAGCTGGTAAGGGAGCTCAAAAGTAGGGGAATCTAAGGGCCAGATGGAATGCACCTGGCAGACCAGGTCTCCTATCTGTCTAAAGATATTCTAATCAATATCTCAAAGGTTGTTTAAAGATGCACAGAGGTTCAAGGATAGACAAAAGAGTTCCAGCCTCACAATCACTCAATCCAAACAGAATAGTCGGGAATTGGTTATATCTGATATGGATTCTTTGTGACAGGGGAAGATAGTTTATTCCATGAAGACATGGGTATGGCGTCTCATTTCAACTTTGTATTTCTTTCCTCCAATAATATTTGTGGAATTGAATTGAACTAAAATAAAGATATTTTACTCTTTTAGACTATTGTAAAACCCACTTACTTGTTCTTTGTGTCTAAAGTCTCTACCCTTTAGGTCCATCAGGTACTTTGAGAAATGGATGGGCATTTTGGGTTTCCAGTTATGAAAATTAAATTGGAGGAATGAAACAAATTAGAAAATTGAAATCCTCATGGACATCAGGGAATAATCAAAGGTGAAGGTTATCTTCCTCAAAAGAATGTAATCTTCCCCCTAAAAGAATGCCCCTTCCTTGGGGGCAGAGACTTTTTAATGAAGGACAGTGTCCTGATATTTGAAAGGAATTTTTTGTTCTCAGCTCTTAACCCTCCTCTACTACTCTTCCCTCTTCTAGAATATAAGCTTCTAGAGAGCAAGGACTGGCTATGTAATGAAGGATGGATGGGAAATTGTCAGGCAGAGACTTGTGCTTCAGTGCACTTTTGTAATTTCAAAGGTGTGTCTACTCACCTTAGGACCCTTTCTTGTAATGTAAAATAAATCAATCTTGCACTCAACAGTAAATCTGTGGAGTTCTTGATAAGACAGGTTATTTCTTACAGATACCAAACTGGTATTCTTTTTTTCCCCCCTCAGGCAATTGGGGTTAATTGACTTGTCTAGAGTCACCCTGCCAGGAAGTGTAAAGTGACTGAAACCGGAATTGAACTGGAGTCCTCCTGATTTCAGGGTTGGATGCTCTATTCACTACACCAATTAGCTGCCCCTAAATTGGTCTTCTTACAGGATGAATTTTGCTTATGAACCTCTATTGCCTGCCTTTTATCCCTAAGTTAAAATATAAAATCTTTAGTTTAACAACTGTGGTACATGTTTAACACATATTGGATTACTAAAGGAGGGGATAGGGTAAGGGAGAGAGAAAAAAATTGGAACACAGGGTTTTGCAAGGGTGAATGTTGAAAACTATCTTTGCATACATTTTGAAAATAAAAAGCTTTTTAAAGAAAACCAAAAAATAAAAAAAAATAATAATTGTGGTCTTTTTCAATTTGATTACTAACTGCCATTCCAGGCACATTATTTTCCATCTATTCTATATTTGTAGCCAACCTATAATGTTTGCAGTTGCCTGTATGTAAAGCTCATCTCCCTCCTTCCTCCTTTCCCCCCATGTCTGGAATCCTCTCCTTAAGAGAATGGCCTGGCTTCCTCAAACAGGCCTATCCTGATTCTCCCAGTTGCAAGTGCCCTTGATGAGGAAACCCCAAAACTCTTAAAAAGAAAAAACCTCCTTGGACCCTGCCTCAGGGAAGGGACTCCCTAAACACAAATAGTTTTCATCTTTGTTATCTGGCTCAGTCCTGAAACCCATAGAATTCAATTCAAATTCTAATCTGGGTTGAAATCCAGCCCAGAGCCAACCTGGGACTTTACCCACAAGCCCCTTCAGCTTGTCCAAAGCCTCCTATTATAAAAGAGCCAAACTGGAGTCTTCTCTTTGCAGAGGTCCCAAACATGGCATCCTTATGCTTTCCATGTCAAAGGATTTCTGCACACTGGAACCATTCTGGCTCTGGTGTCTTTCTCTCTCTTTACCTAACACCTTTTAACCTTACTTTCAATAAATCTCTTTTATCAATCTAAGATTTCGGGTCTGTAAATTCCTTTACAGGGGACACTTGTAATGAGGGAAAGGAAAGGGGGAAACCCCATTTCTCGGCACATAGATAGTAAGATAATCCCATGAGGCGCAGTGTCCCCTGTAAATGAATTTACAGGCCTGAAAACCTAGATTGATAAATAAAAGATTTATTGTAGAAATTGGAAGTAAAACTCAGTTAGAAAGACGCCAGGGCCAGAGGTGGCCGCTGGGCGGGCAGGAACCCTTACATGGCTGGAAGGATACCATGTGTTGGGGGAAGGGCTCCTGCAAAGACAGCTTGTTTCTTTTCTACCTAGAAGATGATGGGCAGTACCCCCCAAGTTCTTGGCGGGCTTTTCAGTTAGCTCAGATCAGGTGAGGGCTGGGGGAAGCTGAGCTGATAGTGGGGCTGGGCCTGGATATTCAAAGGGTGCCTTTGACCAGGATTTGTGAATCAAGGCCAGCCATGGGTTGGGCAATTAGAAAGGAATCTTAAAGGGACCTCAACCCCCATCACTTGTACCCCGCTACTAGACCTCATTTAACTCTGTATCCTTGCACCAAATCCAAAGGGGTTGCAGGGGAGCTCTAGTTGACTCCCTGTACCCCGAACCTGCCACTAGACCTCAATTAAACCTAATTTCATTAAGGTGCCCCTTATCTAGTTCTCATCACCCTTACTTTTGAAATGACTTCCTATTTGGTTTGGTTTTTATTTTGTTTTTATCCCCCATACAAGTTCCTAGAGGCCAGGACTTTTACTTTTTTTCTTTGTATTTATGATTCCCACTTTACCACAATGCCTGGAACAAAGCGGAGATTTAATAAATGCTTGTTGAATTGAATAAATGACTTAATGAATGAATAATCATTATCCCAAACAAGCCAGAAAGAATTCATTTGAGTTACAGGTAATTGTGAGAAACAATTTAATTAATTTCTTAATCTTTATTATTACTATTTTATATTGACATTTCATTCAGTAAAAGAATTGGCAGGGGGCCACTTAAAAACAAGATCTTTGGTGGTGATAAAGATAAGAGACAATAAAGAATAATCAGTAAAATGAAAATGTGGGTGTGTGTTTTAAGTTCATTGAGATGATGAAAGTGCCTACTACATTAACTGACAAAGAAATTATTTATAAATAATACAATTGGAAACCTGATGCTATTGGAATGATCTTGATTAGAAGATTAAAGGAATAAAAGAGTGAATAATTCAACTCTCAAAAGCTCCTTGTGGAGATTATTACTTACAATTTATACATGTAACCACTCGGGGGAGCATTTTCTATTTGGTCTATTTCTTTTTATGTCAGGTATTGTTTGTGCTCTCTTGATCATAGTGTAAGACTGTTCCCCAGCAGAGAGAAGATAGATAAAGACTCAGATCTCTAACTCTGAAAAACAACAAGAAGAAAACCCTTCAAAGTGAGGTCTTCCAATGGACTAGATGAAATAGATCTGCATGTTAAAGAGAGAACAAATATAAGCGTCAATCAGAAATTTATCCAAGTGGTACATAGGATTTCTCAGAGGATTTGAGTTTTTTAAGGTGATTCTTTTAATTCCTGGGATTGAAAGGAAGGAAGGAAAAGGGGGTGAAGAGAAAGAAAGAGACAGATAGACACACACACACACACACACAGAGAGAGAGAGAGAGAGAGAGAGAGAGAGAGAGAGAGAGAGAGAGAGAGAGAGAGAGAGAGAGAGAGAGAGAGAGAGGAGGGAGGGAGGGAAGCAGGGAGAGAGAGAGAGAGGGACAGAGAGACACAGAGATAGGAAGAGAGAAAGAGAAACAGGGAGAGGGAGAGACAAAGAGAGTGTAAGTACATATGCATTTATGCACTTATTTTTCTCCTAGGTAAAGATGCTTGTAATAATAGTGCTCATGTTCAATTGTAGTAAATATGTGTTAATTACTTGCTAAATAAAGAGATCTGTGATAGCTAAGGGAGGAGATGGTTTAGGTTGACGACCAAAGCCATTGTTATTCAGCAATCAATGGTAGCTAAGAAAAACAATGGTCTGTGATACTACTGGTACCTAAAATATGTTTAACTCTGCTGATGTCACACAAGCCTAGAGAGCTGACTCCTAGTGGATAATCAATACAGTCAATGTATAACCTTATTTCTTTATTTCTCATATTTATCACCCAGATCCCTTTAGTGTATATCCCAGACCCAGAATCATAGGATCCAGAGCAGGAAGGGACCTGTTAACAATTTGCTACTCTTCTTTTGAAATATATTTGTTTATATCCTTTGACCACTTATCCATTGGGGATGATTCTTTGTCTTGTATACTTCTGTTAATTCCCTAGAGATCAGGCCTTTATCAAAGACATGTAATGCAAAGCTTCTTCCCAGTCATTCATAACAAATATCCCTCAACAGGAGCTGCAATGTCAAGGGAAAGCCAATGCTACTTTGCAGCTTGCAGCTTGGGATCCAGTGACAATTGGGCTATATTGCCACCATACGGACATTGGCTCAAGACAGTTATACTCTGGTTGCCCTTAAAATAACCAACTATTTAAAAATGAAGATAATCAAGGATACATTCTACCCTCAGCAAAAGGGGGGACAATTGTATCAAGTATTTGTTAAATTCTCACAATGTTTCCGCGATAACTTGACTAGAAGGGTCAAGAACCTTTACACTCAAGCTTAATTTAAAACAGCTCCTCAATCTGAATTTATAACATAACCAGTCTTTTGAATCTCTAATTGTAACTGAATTAAATTGTCGGTTTATTTCATATAGGGTAACTGATAGCACAAAATAGATAATACTTTGTGAGGACTGAAAGTGATTGGAGTATCACTAGTGAAATGCAGTCAGTGTTGGAATGGAAGGGACTGCCAGCAGAGGGAAAAGGTGGGAAAGTAAGGCTGGAAAGGTAGTTTGGAGCCGGATGCCGGTCGCCTTTGGCTGCCAGGCTGGGAAGTTGGGGCTTTGGTGATCATTAGGGACAACGGGGAACCTAGGTTTGCGCTGAATCTAGCCAAGTGGGTGGAATAGTTTGAAGGAGCAGAGTAGAAGATGCGAGCCTGGTTAGGAGATGGGAGCGTCCCGCGCGAGTAGCACAAGTCAATATCCCCGGGGATTTGTGAAATTTCAGGCAGGACCAAACCTAGCCAAATGTGACGAGCGCCCAGACTGCAAGAAAGCCATCAGTCTTGAAGCACTCGTCCGCGCGGTTTGAGGGCCTGGTGATTTGTTCCTTGCAACCGGAGAAGAATCACGAGTTCTTGTGTTGTTTTGTATTTACACCAAACCACGAAGTTGCTTACTTAGGAGAGCATCGGCTCGCTCATTAGAACAGGGCGGAAAATCCCCGCATGCAGAACCGCAAGGCCCTCTCTTATTGGCTCCTGCCGCCAGGGGGCCTTGGAGCTTCGCCTCTGAGAGGCGGGAGGCCTTTCTGCAAAAGCGAACTGGCTACATTATGCAACATGCGTGCAATCTTCCTCGTGTTTATTTCAATCTGCGGCTTTTAAACCCCAGCCGCGGAAGGCGCCTCACACAGATTGCCGCGCTGAAAGGCTAGCTGCCTGTCAAGGCTCTGGCGCAGGCAGCTCCTGCCCGAGCAAAATGAGTTGGCTTCATTTCCCGGCATAATGCGCACCACCTGTGTTCCAGAGGAACGGAATTGGCAGCAATTTGTTTTCATTGAGGCCGGGCTGTCTATTTCATCCCCGTTCCTATCGCAAGTTTCGCTTCCTCGCGAAAGCAGGGCAGCTTTATGCGCTAATGCAATGTTAGCCGAGCTGATAGCGCTGCAGTCCAAATGACCTGATTTCTGATGCTTTGCCTCCTGCTTAGCAGGCGGTGCCGGCTCCGCCTCGGCTGTCTCATTATACTCGGTGTCGGAAGCTCGGATCTCCGGGACTTTGGACAGGTGCTGTCCCCCATGACCGGCGCGACGAAGAAGCCTAGCCAGGCTCCCAACCTTGCTCGCTCTGGGCTGTCTCCGGCAGCCTTTCTCCTTTGGGGAAGAAGCCCAGAATCTCAGATCTGAAAAATACCCCAAGGAATCGCCTAATCCTACTCCATTTTTCAAAAAGTGAGGCTCAGTGGGAATTCACTTGAGCAAGATTACAAAATAAATCATCAGCGGGGTTAGAACGCGACCCTAAGGTTTCCTGATTCCTGGAACAGGATTCCTTTCCTCGGCTGCAGCTCTCTCCTTCCCTGTTATCTCCTAATAAAACCTTTCCCACTCACCTCCTCCATTTGTCTCTCTACTACAAGGAGGACTTGTTTGGAAAATTCCCTACTTTATCATGCAGATTCCCTGATTCCAGAATCCTTCAGTGCGTTTCATGATTACGCAGTGCTTCTGATTTAAAGTGTACCTGGGGTTTAGAAAAGCAATTTAGGGACTATGAAAATAACCGTTTTTTCTTTTTTTCTTTATCCCATGCCATATCCACTCATCATTTCTCTTACTCCAAGCATACTGGAAGGATTGCTCTAGGAAATCATGCAGTGCAACAGCTCCTGCTGGGGGAAGGAGCCGGCCATTTTGTTTTTATCAACCCGTCAGCAAAATGGTAAGAAACCAGAGGAAAGGTGTATTTTGCGCTAAGTTGTTGCTGACAAGGTAAGGGAATGATAAAGCTGAGAAAGACTTCTACTTGGCCTTGGGGGTAAGACTACTCCCAGATGCAACTGGATATCTTTCCTTTAACTTGTGGAGAAATCTAATTTTCTTCTTTTTTTTTTTTCCTTTCTTTTTTATGTAAGGTAAAGAGAGGAAATGATAAAAGACTGCCCCTTGGAAGCTCTACTCAGTATCCTGGCACCTTGTCATTCATAACACACTCTATGTGAGTTCTCTGTGTCCTATATTAATGGCCTTAATTTGCACAATTTATCCTGATGTCTTATGAGGATGAAAGGGGTTTGTGAATCTCTGACTTGCTCAAGTGTGGTCCTGTTGGAGCTATCCCAACAAAAAATCCTAAAGAAATAGAGGGTCAGAATCAGGGAACCCTTAAACCCAGCCCCACCAGTGCCCTAGCAAGGGTGAGCTAGACGCCATCCACACTTATGGATAAAACATCACAGATTCCCTATCCCGTCTGTCCTCTGGGTATCATGGAAAGACCCAGTTTCCTAATGATTTGATAAAGAACAGACAACCAAACCACAGCCAGAGAGATAACACTCTAAAAAACTATTATATTTACTAGGTGATTACTGATGGGGGTTGAGGCCCCTTTCAAGATTCCTTTCTGATTTCCCAACCCCCACGGCTGACCTTGATTCACAAATGCTGGTCAAAAAGCACCCTTTTGAATATCTGGGCCAGCCCCCATTATCCACTCAGCTTCCCCCAGCCCCCACCAGATCTGAGCTATCTGAAAAGCCCACCAGAACTTGGGATACCGCCCACAAAGCCCCTTTTAGGTATAAAAGAGCCAAGCTAGAGCTCTCTCTTTGCAGGAGCCCTTCCCCCCAACACATGGCATCCTTCCAGCCATGTAAGGGTTCCTGCCCACCCAGCAGCCACCTCTGACCCTGGCATCTTTTTAACTGAACTTTACTTCCAAATTCTTACAATAAACCTTTTATTTATCAATCTAGGTTTTCAGGCCTGTAAATTCATTTACAGGGGACACTGGGCCTCATGGGATTATCTTACTATCTTAGCGTCGGCCAACAGGGTTCCCCTTTTCCTTTCTCTCATCATTACTAGGAAAATGGGGCAGTTAGTTGACCAGTAGATAGAGTGCCAGGTCTGGAGTTAGGAGAACCTGAGTTCAAACATAGCCTCAGGCACTTCCTAGCTGTGTGACCCTGGCAGGTCTCATTTTCCTCATCTGCAAAATGAGCTAGAGAAGAAAATGGCAAAATGCTCCAGTGTCTTTGCCAAGAAAACTCTAAATGGGGCCACAAAGAGTCAGACATGATTGAAAAACAAAACTAGAAACATAATGAGTATCTTGGGGAAGCCCCACCAACAGCTGAATTACAAAACACTGTGAAATCTATGTAATCAAGAGAAATCTATGGACCAAGTTTGGAGATGGCTGTATTCACTAGTGGTTCCTGATCTGAGCATGAGTAATTTTAAGGTCCCTAGAAAAAAGCTAGGAGATAGGGCCAATAGCATCAAGACCACAATTAGTGGTATATATTTGCTGACCAGAGAAGTGTGATCGCCTGATCATAATATGAGCCTTTCCTTGACTAAAGCTTCTGGAATTTTATGATGGAAGCCCCTCTCTGGTCTGGCCCTTTTATTCTAAACAAATATAGTCCAAAGCACCCTTTGAGGTGCTTCTTTAATTTATTTTTAGTGTTTTTTTTCTCACTATTTTCTAGCTTTTTCCTCTAAGTTTTTTAATGTCTAAATATACTAAACATAGTATTATGAGCAAACCAAATTATATAGAAACTACTTTTATCTTCCTAACACAAATATATATATATATATATATATATATATATATATATAGGACATTAAGAAAAAGAAGTATTGTAGATATTACTATTCTTCTTCCTTGCACTTCCCCCATATATTTATATACTTATTTATTTATATCTGCTTCAGTAGCTTCAGAGTTTCTGTAAATTTCATATCTATTTATGAGTAAATGAGAATGTTTAATGGGTCCCCAGATGGCACAGTGATTAGAGCATTAGGCCTGAATTCAGGAATTCTAATCTGGTTTCAGACACTTACTAGCTGTATGGGCAATTCACTTAATCATTTTTGCCTCAGTTTCCTCATCTGTCAAATAAGCAGGAGACCAAAAAAAACCCAACAACAACAACAATAACAACAACAAAAAAAACCCCCCAAAAACTCCAATATTTTTGCCAAGATCCCCAGATAGAGTAATGAAAAGTTGGACAGTACTGAAAAACAACCCAATAACAAGAATATTCAAAGGAAAGGAAAGATTAAAAATGAGATATCTAGGAGTTGGCAGGTTGTATTTTCCATCCTTTCTGATCTGTCCTAGACTTAGCACTAGAAGGGACCTTTGCAAAATCACCTAGTCCATCTCCATCCTCTCACAAGTGAAGAAATGAGACCCAGAAATTACCCACAGAAAAGATTCAAACTCAAATTCTGTGACTCCACCTTATGTACCAGGCACTATCCCCTGGTTGTAGCTGTAGAACTCTTTTTAATGGTTATTAAAGGAAGGGCTAAGAAAGCACCCTCTGCTAAGATGACAGGAGAGAGGGATATCATATCTTTTGAATTTTATTTTGAGAGGATTTTCATCATGCAAATACTCTGCACATGCAATGTCTAAAATGAGTCCTGGTATGCCTTTCTGCAATGATGTCTCTCTTTGACCCAGGCTTTGGATTATTAGCCTAATCAGTAAATGAAGGGGAAAAAAATCAGTTAAAATAAAATCCTTTCACAATGGTTCCTTCAACCAAAGGAAGACCTAAAGTCAATTAGCCCTTGAAGTAATGGAAGTTGGCTAGATGGCACTTGCCATTATTAAGTAAACAGTACATTATTAGTGGTTGGCAAGATGATAAAAAAATACAAAGAAAAGCAAATTAAGGCCACAATGGTGATTCTTCTGGTGGCAATTAACATGCTTTTTTATAAAGCAGCAGGTAAAAGCTCACTTACTCAGTATGATGTTTCACATTTCACCTCAGTAGAGAACACTTTAAGAAAAACACATTAAAAGAAAATTAGATTTAATTTAAATTAGCTGATAATACAGTCACTCATCTACGGGTAGGATTTTGTTGGATTTTCTTTTTAATGCCCCTTATAGTAAGCAGAAAAGGGTTAAGCCAAATTATTGTGCATAGCATGAAAAAAATAGGAGGATGATCTGCACCAAAAGGGGGAAATCTTTGTTTGGGCTGAATATACTTTCCAGGGTCTTCGTGTATATGCTAAATAGGATTTGATCCATGAATAGGTTTCCTCCATTTTACTTAGAGTTGTTTTCTACCTTCTCTTTATTTAAGGAGCTCTACTTTAGATTTCTTGAGGCTCATTCTTTCCCCTAATACTTCAGTCATATCCTAGTGACATTATTTGAGGTTGGAGGAAAACAATAATTCTACCAGTCTATTATGAAAACATTTCCTGAAATGTTCATAGTAATAGCAATATGCATCAAACCAACAAGCATTTACTAAATAGGGACTAAGTATAAGCCACTATACTAGGTGCTACCTGGCATATCAAGATCAATGACATTGTGCCATAGTGGGAAGAACATCGAACTGGGAGGCAGAAGAACTCTAGCTGCAGCATTCTGGGTCCCAGGTTCTTCATCTATACAATGAAAAGACTGGTCTAGATGTGATCTCTAAAGTCTCTTCCAGCACTAAGAATTCCATAACCATATGATTCATTGGCAGTTATTCCTGTCTTTAAAGAGCTGTCCTTCATGACATCATAGTGACTTTTTTGAATCATTGTAAGTAAAAATCAATTGAATTCTGCTTCAAATATTTCAGTTTTACAGAGTGGAATTGGTCAGCTGAAAAACTCTTTCCCTCCTCCCTTCCCTTCTTTTCTCTTTTCTTCTTTCCTTCATTCCTTCCTTCCTTCCCTCCTTCCTTCTTTCCCTCCTTCCTTCCTTCCTTCCTTCCTTCCTTCCTTTCTTCCCTCCTTCCTTCCTTTGTGCCTTCCCTCCTTTCCTCCTTCTTTCCCTCCTTCTTTCCTTCCGTCCTTCCCTTCTTCCTTCCCCTTCCTTCTCCCAGTACCATCAAAGAGTAGCCATGATTTACATATGCTTTCTGATCCCACATATGATCCCATGTATTTTCAAGAAGACTGCCCACATTTAAGAAATAGTCTAACATCAGGAGACATTCCTCTACACAAGATAAATGTCTCACTGCAAACAATGACAATGTCCTTTTCAATGATCCTCAAATCACAGTCAACCTACATTGATGGACCCCAGAGCCAGAATGGTCCAAGATAATGTCATTTCTAAATCAAACCATTAACACAAGAATATGGCAAATAGCTCAAACTTATATAAATTTAGGACTTACATAGAACAAATCAGAATGAATCCATCCAGATTGTAATTTTGGTTAGGCAAGATTCTGCACTCTATGCAAGGCAAGGCATTACTAAAGCATAGATTAAGAGACACTTGGTAGGAGAGGTGGCCAGCTGATGCTAAAGAATTACCAAGGATTTTCATCCCCATAAATCTCTATCTCCAATGCCATTGTAAAATGAAACATCCTGGTTCTTTCCTTATACATTACTCAATACAATTTAAAAAGCGCGAAGTGCTCACTATCATGGTAGACCACAATGCTAGACTCTAGGGTAGATACAAAGTTTTCATAAGAGTCAAATTATTGCTACCTTTTGTGACTTATTTCCCTCTTTAAGGCAGCATGAATCTTCACTTTATTCTGATATTGACTTGCATAACAGAATTGTGAAGGGAGCACTTATAAGTTTATAAACTTTATATGAATGTTTTTTGTATTTGTATTTTGTATTTTTTGTATTTGTATTTGTATTATAGAATCATAGATTATAAGACCGGAAGGAAAGGAACCTCAACCAACTAACCCAACCTATTCACTAAAGAAGGGGTTCAAATTTGGGCGCCACTAATCCCAAAATGTGTCTATAAATAAGTTTCAAGGGAGCCATAAACTTGCTAAATTATTTTAATTATACATAGATATTATATTAATTTATATATATATATATATATAAAACACAAGAATTTATAAGTACACACATATGTATATAAATGTACATATATGTGTGTGTGTGTGTGTGTGTGTGTATGTGTGTGTGTAAAGAGAGAGAGGCTCCATTTTTTCAGTATTTTTCAAATTTCACTGACAGCAATTCTTACCTGCTAGTTTCTTCAAACCTGAGGATATAAGAGGTCTGGTCTAGGCTACTTAGGATGGTCTTGGACATCACAGAGCAAGTGCTTGGGTCACTTGGCATAGAAAGTCTCCCTGAATTTGGGTTGTTATTTCCCAGTCCTCCTGTGTGCCAGTATCTGCAACAAATTCTATTGCTTCTTGTAATTGAGTCCTCTCTTCTCTTACTCTATTGAATTTTCCTTGTTTTCTACTTTATTTTGCTAATTATTAAAATGTCTTTTGCTTTTAACTTGGTCAGATCTGATGAAAGGAACATTGATAGAGATTTGTGAGCTTTGATTTTGAGTGGATACTGACCTACAACATGCTATGAACCCAACTAGCTTTAAAGAGGTCCATGGAGTCCAGGAAAAAAGTGTTGAGACCCCTAGAGAAGAAAAAATTTTCTCAAAAGACACAGAGGTGTAACAGATCTAGAACCTAGAATTGTAGTGCTCTGATGCTCAATTTTAAATCTATAATTAGATACCAGTTTGAGGGGTTTAACAGTTTGACAATGTGATTTGTCCCTGGCCTTTACTTTCTACTTCTCCCTCTTCCAATGGCACTGAATGACCGACCTTAAGGACTTTTCTGAGAACAAATCAGTGAGCAAAAAGACTGATTTTTCTTTTTGTGCAAATGCCACGATAGATTAGCACAGGCTTCTAAGAAGCTCCTTAGAATGACCTACTCCAGAATGTCTGTGAGCTGATGTCTTTTGATAATTCTCTCCGTGGTTTTAACATGCCATACAGAGCTGCTGAAATGATAACAATGATACTGTTGATCATTATGGGATGTTCCTATCACCATGGATTTAATGATAAAATATACTGGATGAGTGTTCTCTTTATGGACTTGGCTGACAAGATAAGACTCTCAGATGAAAAGGCAACCAATTCTGTTTCATTCTTCTGTTTTTAGCCCTAGGTTCCTTGTCCTTCAAAGTAAGGAAATAATATTTTCAGCTGCTACTTCTGTTACCCTTGGGTGTCAGTCAAGTTGGCATTTAAATCAACAACAACAATAATTCATGTTTCTATAGCACTTTGAAGTTTACAAAGTGCTTCCCTGACTATTGTTCTTTGACAGACAAAGGGATAAAGACTAGACTTAGGATTTCATTAGTATAGGGAACTCCCAGGGGAGGAAATTCCACCTATGCAGGTGAGCAATCTCTCTGAAACTCACAGCTTTAGTTGTCATTGAGCACAGATGACAAATATGAAGCACATTGGCTACAAGCACCAGCAACACTTCTGGGTGTAGTGGCAACCAGATTAAAGTGTAATTAGGAAATATTTAACAAAATAAAAATCCAATAAATATATAGATAACATTGCATGTTAAAACCAAGCCAATTGGAAACCCGCAGGGATCTTTGGGTATGAATTACTGGCCCCTGTTCCCACTGGAGTTTGACACCACTGTCTTAGATCCCGCGGTGGTTAAATGACTTGTTCCAGCATCACAAAGCCAGTATGTATCAGAGGTAATCCTTGAATCCTAATCTTTTGGCTTTAAGGCAGACTATAGCCACCCCAGAGAAGCCACTCTGCTTCTTTCTGGGATGTGTATATACAGAATCATATGTATATAAAAACACATGTATATATGTATATCAACATGTATTTATATGTTGGTGTATATGTAGGCAAAAATGTATACATATAGGAATACATTCCTATAGATGAACATGTTTATACATAAGACTGTGTCCATATAAACACATGTATACCCATATGCATATTTTGTGCATGTGAACATATGCATATAGGTATGCATATATATACATAATGTTGATTAATATATATATATATATATGTATATATGCACATATATATGTATTTAAATATTCCTAAGAAGCCCTATGTCCTGGGGAACAGATGATGTCAAATGATTGACAAAAAATTCACCAAGTCACAGAACTTTAGATTTAGAAAGGAACTTAGAGATTTTCTAGTTCATTCTTCACTTTACAGATAATTGAAGTGATTTTCCTATGGTCACATAGTGAATGAAGCACTTAGGTGACCCTGGTGAGAGAACACTGAACCCAAAGTCAGAAAGATGAGTTCAAATAAGGCCTCAGACAATTATGTGACCCTGCATGATCCACTTAACCTCTCTCTGCCTCAGTTTCCTTGTCTGTAGGTTAGGGATAATAACAGCATTTACTTCCCAGGTTGTTGTGAAAATAAGATAATATTTGTAAATTTCTTTGCAAACTTAAAAATGCTGCAAAATTCCTAGCTTCTGGTAGTAGTAGTTGGAATTAAAATCCGCTCTCTGGACAAAGTTCATTTCTAAGCAATCTTAGTTAGAAATAATTAAAGGAAATTATACATTTTCTTTCTCTGCCCTAATTATTTCCTCCAAAGAGCCAATTCTTCTTTTTTTGTGGTAAGCCAAATTTTCTGCCTGACAAAATATTGAAACAAAATATTGTTGCCAGACTCAGGGCAATAAAATGAGATAAATGGGAAGAAGAGAAAGAGAAAGCAGGAAGCAACTCAAAATATAAGTTTTTGAGATCCTGTAAGAAAAGGAAATAAATTTTTTTAAGATCTATACCATGAAATTTAATGTGAATTGAAAGACCACAGGTTTTTCATCTATTTAGATTTGATGAAGAACTTAGAAATCTTCTGATCCAATCTTCACTTTATAAATAAGGAAACTGAGGCTTAGAGGAGTGATTTACCTATTCTCACATAGGAAATATAGGGTTTGTACACATCCTCAGAAGTATAGGTTTCAGGTTGTTCTTGAGGAAATGTAGCCATTTTGTCCCTTAATACATAAAGATGATTAGATAGCTGCTTTTATTATTAGGAAAACTTACCCAGCTCATTCTGTTTTTTAAATTGTACCATAACCCAGATTAGCTATTTCTTCTCCCTGGGTCTGTTCCATTTGTGGCAAAGCAAAGGGATTGGGCTAGGTGATCTCTAAGGTCCTTTCTAGATCTACCAATTCTAGGATTGTGGGATTAGATCATGGCTATAAACTTATCAACCATTCCTAAAAATGTTACATGGTTCTGTGTTGAGTACTGCCTTGTTAAAACATAAATAAATAGGCTATATTCCACAAGATATGCCCCCCACCCCACTTTCATCATTATGGAACTTCAAGGGGAGAAAACAGCAGTTTTTAAATCTAATTTAATTTTTTTTCATCCAAGCCTTCCTCCCAGTCATCTCATCTTGCTAATTAAACTCAGTGAATACTCCAAGGAGCTGCTGGAAATGAAAATGAAGCCTTTTGAAGTCCCCACCATCACCACTATCCCCCCAAAATGTCAACAGGCACTTATTTCATTATTCTCCAGCAAGTTGGTTTCAAAGTGGCAAGCATGCCGAATAAATAAAACTCATCACCTATTCCATTCATTAAGCGTGCTAAAATCCTCCCCATCTGGCAAAATGGACCACAAGCCTTGCATGAGATCTGGAGTCTCTTAGCCATTTTGCCCAACAGCTAGCCAGGGATGCATGTCCTGCTGGGATGATTTATATTTATAATTTGTATCATGAAAGTTTTTTTTTTTTTCAACAAAAACGGTATGACTACCTAACCTTCCCCATAGGCTTCAGGTAATCTCCTTCTGAAACAGAAACCCAGAGATTACCTCTATCCCTCATGATTTAGATAAGTTAAAATAGAAAAATTCTGATTTTCCATCTTTTTCATCATCATTTGCTCCATTCTGTATGGAGAGGAGTTGGAGCACAGAGGCAAGGAAATGGGGTTACAAGCAGCCAAGCTCATAACACAGTGCCTCCAAGGACTCAAGTCTCCCCTTTTAGCCCACTCTCACTTTCTCTTGAACTATTACTTTTAAATATACAACCAAAGACCAGAGCCCTCAGCCTCCACACTGATAAGACTCAGTCCATTACAGAAACATCCCAATGCTCATTTTTACTTTATCAAGGTCATCCATGAAACATGCAGCAGCAGACTCCAGCTCCCTAATCAATCACTTTCACCTTGAATACACTTTCAATACCACTAATCCTCTCCTTGTCTTCTCAGTTACCATATTCACAACCCTTGGGCTGGCTTCCCAACCATATAAACCAATACTCTTGTCCCTTCGCTGCCATGGGACAGTGGAAAGATACCCAGCTCTAGAATCAAAGGTTTCCGGTTTAAATTTTGCCTCTGCTTCACAAACTACCTATGTTAGCTTGGGTACTAAATCACTCATCTTCCCTAGTTTCTCATCTGTAAAATAAGATATTATTAATATAATATATATTAATTAATAAAATATTATTAATATAATAATATATGGTAACATAGTCATGTGTTCTTGGAATGAACCTATGATCTGATTCCTTTCTACAAAATTGCAATTTCTTGTTCCTTCTTGTAGTTGCCTCTGGAATAGTAAGAAATGGAGAATAATCTGATTGTAGGAAGGACAATATCTACTTCCATCTTCCCTTCTCTACACAGTGTCTCCAGAAAGAAAGAAAATCAAATGGGTCAGTTAGACATGGATTATTTTCTTTTTAAAAAATCATATTTTCCTCCCAATTACATAGAAAAACAATTTTAACATTTTTCTTTTTTTTTGTAAAAAATTTTTAAAATTTATTTAAAAAAAAAAGTAAGAAAAAAAGAAAAACAGAAAAGAAATACAAAATAAAATAAAGCAAAACATAAGAGAACATTTTCATATTCCCAGCAGAACATACATAAGGAAGGGTTCAAAATATATAACAACAAATTACCATATCAAGAAAGTATGTATATATATATATATATATATATGTATATATTTTAGAAGAAGGAATATTCATGAGTGTCCACCTTTTCTTCACTTCCTTATAAAATGTTCTTTTGGTTCTCCGCTTTATTCTTTTTCCCTTTTATCTCCCACCACTATCCCAAGCAAGCTACAGTTAAGAAAAGATATATTTATGTATGCATATGTAGATATATGCATACATTATACACACACACAAGTCTTTCCTATCCCTGCTGCCTCTTTAATTAAATTCTTCTCATTAACTTGTCTTGCTATTACTTAACCTCCCTCCACCCAAAGATCCCTCCTTTATCTTCTTCTCTTACCCTTTACTTCTCCATCTGTCTATCCCTTCCCCATTATTTCTTTATAGATTTTGGAGAGTGCTCTCCCTTCATAGTATATACGTAGTGTTGCCTATTGAACCCATTCCCAATGTGAGTAGGTTTTCAAAGCTATGAGCCCTCCTCCTCCTCTAATGCCTCAGTGTTTATTCTTCCTCTGCAACTCATTTGTATAACCTGATTACTATTTTTACTTTGACTCTGGCAATCTTTCTTTTGAGCTACCCTATTATTAAAATGAATCTTACACATATAGCTTACATTTTCCCATGTTAAAAATTTGTCCATGTGTAAAGTTTGTCAATGTTAAGTTCCTTAAAATTGACCTTTCATTTTGACTCTTATATGTTAAATTTTCTATTAAATTCAGGTTTGGCTTATAAAAAGTCCTGAAAGCCAGCAAGTTCATTAAATGGTCATTCTTTTCTCATTCAAAGTTATAGATAATTTTGCTGGATATGATATTTTTGATCACAGCCTAGTTCTTTTGATTGTTTGTAGATTTTATTACAGGACTTGTGGTCTTTTATTGTATTGCTGATAAATCTTGTAAAATTCTAATCATAAGTCTGGACTATTTGAATTGGTTTTTTTTTTTTTTTGCTTGTTTCTTACAATTTTTCTCTTTGATCTTTAGGTTCCGAAATTTGGCAATAATATTTTTGTGTGTTTTTTCACACAAGATCTCTTTAAGGTGGTGATTAGTGGATTTTTTCTATTTCTACTTTCCCCTCATGTTATGTTACTCCAGGACAATTTTCTTGGATTATTTCCTGCATTATTGTGTCAAGGTTCTTTTTTTTTTTGGTCACAACATTCAGGCAGTCCAATTATTCTTATGTTTTCTCTTTTTTGATCTGTTCTTCAGATCTGTCATTTTATTTGTTTCACTGTTCTATTTTTTTCATTCTTTATAATCTGTTTTGTTATTTCTTGATGTCTTATAACTTCACTGACTTCCCCTTGCCCAATTCTAATTTTTAAAACATTATTTTAATCTATGAGACTGTGTCTCCTTTTCTAGTTGGCTAACTTTTTTTTCCCCTTGTTTTTCTTGAATTGTTTTTCTTTATCTTTTTGTTGCTTTCCTCAATGTCTCTCATTTGGTTTTTTTTTTGTTTGTTTGTTTGTTTTTTGCTGAAGCAATTGGGATTAAGTGACTTGCCCAGGGTCACACAGCTAGGAAGTGTTAAGTGTCTGAGGCCAAATTTGAAGTCAGGTCCTTCTGATTTCAGAGCTGGTGCTGTATCCACTGCGCCACCTAGCTGCCCCTCTCATTTGATTTTTAAATTCTTTTAATTTTTAAATTTTTAAATTCTTTTAATTTTTAAATTTTTAAATTCATTTAAATTTTTTGAGTTCTCTAAATATTCTCTGCACAGAGAGCTATTTCATGTTATTCTTTTGGGTAGAAGCTTTTTTTACTTCACTGTCCTCTGAAGATGAACCCTGGTCTTCCCTGTTCCCATAATATGTTTCATTGGTGGGATTCTTTCTTTTTTGCTGATTCATTTGTTTAAAAATAAGAGGTATTTCTGAAGTACCTTTAATCATGGGATGGGGGGATGATGCCTTCAGCTTCCCTTCAGCTCTCCACTCTGACCAGGAACCCCAAACCAAGAGCTCCCCACTCTTGCAGGTGCATGCAACCAGTAGCATCCCTGCCCCACTGCCTCTACACTCACCAGATGTGGGTTCCTTCTCACCCAGGGCTGCATTTCAGCAGCACAGCTGGGCCTGGTGTTCCCAATGTTCACTAGATTCCTTCCTAGATTCAAACTGGGACTCACCTCAGGGCTCCCTACTTGGTGTTTCTAGCCCTGGAGCTAGCCCTGAGGTGTTTGCACTTCAGACAGGTTATTTCCCTGCCTGGAGTTTTTCTTCAGATCATCTCAGGTTGTGTCAGGAGGACTCCTGTTCTGTCCCAAGTATTTTTGATTTTTCACCAATCTATGTTTGCCCTGAGGCACAAATTTGTCCTCTTTGGGGGGAATTGGGAGAACTTGATATTTTCTAACCTACTCTTCCATCTTCCCAAAATCCTTCGTCAATTTTAACACTTAAAAAAAATTGAATTCCAAACTCTCTTCCTAGCTTCCTCTCCCCTCCCTGAGGTAAAATGGTAAGAAATCTGATATAAATTTTACATGTACATTCATGTAAACCATATTTTGATATTATTGTGGAATGATAGGAAAAAAGAAACAAAGAAACAAAGAAAGAAATAAAGAGATAGAGAAAGAGCAAGAGAGAAAAGAAGAAGGAAGGAAACAAGGAAGGAAGAAAAGAAGGAAGGAAAGAAGAAGGGAGGGAAGAAGGAAGGGAGGGAGGGAGGGAGGGAGAAAGGAAAGAAGGAAGGGAGGAAGGAAAAAAAGGGAGGGAGGAAGGGAGGGAGGGAGGAAAGGAGGGTGTGAAGGAGGAATTTCCACAAATATCATGCTGCACAAGAAAAATTAGACCAAAAAGAAAAAAAATGAGAAAGAAAACAAAAAGCAAGCAAACAACAACAAAAAGATGAAAATACTATGTTGTGATTCACATTCAGTACCCACCGTCCTCTCTCTGAGTGCAGATGGCTCTCTTCATCACAAAATCATTAGAACTGGTCTGAATCATCTCACTATTGGAAAGAGCCACATCCATCAGAACTGATCATTGCATAATCTTGCTGTTGTTGTGTACAATGTTTTCCTGGTCCTGCTCATTTCACTCCGCATCAGTTCATGTAAGTCCAGGCCTCTCTGTATTCATCCTTCTGGTTATTTCTTATAGAACAATAATATTCCATAACATTCATATACCATAACTTATTCAGCCATTCTCCAGCTGATGGGCATCTGCTCCGGTTCCAATTCCTTGCCACTATAAAAAGGACTGCCACAAACATTTTTGCACATGGTGGGGGGGGGTCTCTTTCCCTCCTTTAGGATCTTTTTTATAAACCCAGTAGAGACACTTCTGGATCAAAGGGTAGGCACAGTTTGATACCATTTTGACATAGTTCCAGATTGCTCTCCAGAATGGTCAGATCAGTTCACAACTCCACCAACAATGCATCAGTGTCCCAGTTTACCCACATCCTCTCCAATATTTATCATTATCTTTTCCTGTCATCTTAGCGAATCTGAGAGGTGTATACTGGTATCTCAGACGTGTCTTAATTTGCATTTCTCTGCTGATCATCATTTTTTATAGCATAATAGTATT
Organism: Sminthopsis crassicaudata; assembly: GCF_048593235.1. Lineage (NCBI taxonomy): Eukaryota > Metazoa > Chordata > Mammalia > Dasyuromorphia > Dasyuridae > Sminthopsis > Sminthopsis crassicaudata. The sequence continues at coordinate 596,645,429 of NC_133618.1, forward strand.
CCACAACAAGATGTTCAGCCAATCACCAATTCATGGATATCCCTTCAATTTCTAATTCTTAGCCACCATAAAAAGAGTTCCTATGAACACAAATACAAATAGGTCCTTCTTCTTTTTTGACCTCTTTATGATACAGACCTAGTAATGGTATTGTTGGATCAAAGTTTTATGGCCCTTTGGGCGTAGTTTCAAATTATTTTCCAGAATGGTCGGATCAGTTCACAACTCTGCCAATAGTGCAGTAGTGTGCTAATTTTCTCATATAACTTCCAACATTTATCATTTTCCTTTTCTATCATATTAGCCAATGTAATAGGTAATAAGATGGAAGCTCAGAATAGTTTTAAATTGTAATTCTTTAATTGGATTATTTTCAAGTATATCTAGGAACCAGGCAGTGGGAAAAATTATTTCCTCTCTACCTGAATGATCACCGAAATTATTCCAGTAATTACTTCATTTCTTTATTTTGCACATCTGATGGATACATCCATATGAAGCAAATGTCTTTCCGTAGAAACTCCAGTGTCTGATCCAGCATTGTTTCTTTGCCTTCTTTATTTTTTAAATTATTTTTGTTACCATATCATCTATAATTTTTATAGTTTTCTAATCTTCAACCAGTCACACTCCTGCTCTAAAGCTTACCTAGTCAATGTTTTTAAATTGCTTATTGTATGAAGCCTTAGAACGGGTTAAAGGTTTGACTGACTTCTCCATATATATTCAATTTGGGAAAATCAGCATAACTCTCTGGGTATCAGCCATTATTTATGAAACAGAGATGAATACCTACCCTTTATATCTCACAAGGCTGTTGTCAAGCTCAAATGTGATAATTACCTCTAAGGTCTGACATTTAATTTTTTCTAAAATTGGCCCCTTCTTACCTTTCCAGTCTTTCACATTGCCCATTTCTTATTCTTTTCAATCCAATAATAATGGCCTACTCTTGTCTCCATACCTTTCCACTGGTGGTCCTTTATGCCTAGAATACAACTTCTTCATATCTCAGTTCTTGGAAATCCTGGTGTCTTTCAGGACCCAGATCAAGTGCCCCCTTCTTTGTGAAGACTTTCCTTGTTCTTCTAGTCACTAGTATATCCTTCCCTGAACCACTCTGTATTCACTTCAAATATACACTATATTTGTAGAAGTATACATATATTTATATGTATATGTATATATATATATATATACATATGCACCACATACACATATAAAAATATAAATACTTATTTATATAAGTGGCCATTGTATCCTCCATTAAAATTTCAATCTCCTTTCTCTTATTATAGGGTAAGCTCCTTGAAAGTAGGAACTGTCTTCAACCTGGCTTTGTATCCCCAAAGTTTAGCACAGTGCCTTACACACTGTAATTATTTAATAAATATTTATTGACTGATCAGCTCTTTTAGGATCAGTCCTTTTAGGACAAGGACTATTTCATTTGTGTCTTTGTATCCTCACTGCCTTAACACAATGCATAATATAATAAATACTTGATAAATGTTCATTGATTGATTAATGAATAATTTTACAAACCATAAAACCCTATAAAAAGCATTTTATTATAAATAATATAAATTATAAATAAATAATATAAATATTAGTATCTGTACAATTGGGCAGCTAGGTGGTGAAGTAGAATGCTGGACCTAGAGTCAAAAAGAACTGAATTCAAATCTCTCTCAGATAGTTACTAGCCATGGATACTAAACAGGTCACTTAAACCTGTTTGCCTCAGTTTCCTTAGCTGTAAAATGAGCTGGAGAAGGAAATGGCAAACCAGTCAAGTATTTTTGTCCCAAAAAAAAAAAAAAAAGAGATCATAAAGTCCATGGGATCATAGACTTAAATGAATAGCAACAAAAGCTACATAATCTACTTCAGAAGTAGCATGGAATGGGTGACCAGAGACCTGACCTCCAAATCAGGAAACTATTTCTTACTTAATGGCCGTGAGACTCTGGGGAAGCCATGGAACACCTTAGTGTCATAGGCAACTCTAAATCTATAAATTGCAGAGCATATTCAGATCTTCATTGGCAGAGTAAGAAGCACCTAACACCAAAGCAACACCAGTTTTGAACCCAAAATAAATAAACAAGTAAATAAATAAATCTATTGAGAGTCATAGGTTTAGAGCTAGAATAGAATCATCCAATACAACTTTCTCATTTTACAGATGAGGAAACCTTGGTCCAAGGAGCTGGAAGCCCAGGTTCTCTGATTCTACATCTGATGCTCCTTCTTTTTGTTACATCTTGCTATTCCTGTTTTCTCCCCAAACATATGGATGTGGCCCATATAATATAACACAGGGTTTTGTTAAGGACCATTCCTAAATGAAGGGGCAGGTCAATTCTCCACAAGCCTCCACAGCTGTGAATCATATACTTGAAGGAGTTGCAAAGCAGCTTTCGAAGATGTTCCTTGTGGATTGGGAATGAAATAAATTGGAGGCAAGAGGGAAGAGGAGAGAGGTCAGACAACAACTGCTTCTAAGTCTCCTTGTATCATCATCATCCTCTTACATGAAGAGATCTATTCTACAGGTCTGAACTAGACCTCGAACAGCCACGGCAGGTGGCTCCCATATTACAACAGGGTTTCTCAAATTTTTTCTACTCATGACCCATTTTCACCTGAGATATTTTTACATGATCCCAGGTATATAGATATAAAATAGGTATGCAAAATCAAACATTTACTGATAATAAATCATAATTTCACAACCCCGACATTCAGTTACAAGACCTTATATGGGGTCACAAACAGTTTAAGGAGCTTGGATATAACATACCCTAAAAGAGTTCATTGGGCTCCCAGGTGGAGCAGCTCAGTTCCCCAGAAACATCTACATCAGAATAAACCCTGCTGTACAGGTGCAGAGACACCTGCTGCCACTGAATAAGCAGTCTGTCTGCCTTGGAATCATGATGAGAGTTAACCCCTCAAAGACACATTTGTCATCTTTGGAATTCAGAGGCTCAGTGCCTCATTATTCTGATGATGCTCTGAGTGTTCTCCAGCCCAGGAAACCTATGCAATGATACTTCTTATTGTCATCACGTCTGCAGGAGATACCAACTGTATGTGGAATTTCTAACATGGAATGGCAGAGCTTTGGTGCAAAAATATATATAGTACTGATGGCTCTGGATAGTAATAACTTCTGGGGGTTCATGGTTTACAGGGAAGATGTTCCTAATACAGTTAATATCTACACTAAAGCTTCTTAAACTGTGGGTTGCAACCCCATATAGGGTCACATAATTGAATGTGGGGGGTCATGAAATTATGATTTATTATCAGAAAGTGTTTGATTTGTATACCAATTTTATATGTCTATATATACCCAGGGTCATGTAAAAATTTCTTGGGAAAAAGGGGTTGTGAATTTAAGAAGTTTAAGAAGCCCTCTTCTACACCACAGAATTAAATGATTCTTATGCATAATCACCATAGAGTAGAGCTGAAAAGTACAAATATGAATTTCCAGAACATCAGATATGGGAAAATTAATCCACCAATCATTTATTTAGTGCTTATTGTATAACAGATATTATGCTAGATACTGGGATATAAAGAAAAAGCAAAAACAGTCCCTACACTCAAGGAGCATATAGTCTAATAAAAATGAAAAAGACAAGATACACATAAATTAGTACATGAAAGTCTACTTGTTTACAACTAAGGTATATTGACTTCCTCAGAGAAGAAAGTTTAACTCCTATGTTTCAAGCATAATATATTCTGGTTTTAGGACCAAAGAAAGATCTAACAAATGGTTAGACCATTTATTGTCAGAAATAATTATTTTAATCCTAGAGGTAAGAACAGCTTGGTGGTACAATAGAGAGAGTAAGGAAGACCTGAGTTCAAATGTGACTTCACATACTTACCAGCTATGTGACCTTCAGTAGTCATTTAACCCTGCTCCTTCAGTTTCCTTATTTGTAAAATGAGCTAGAGAAGAAAATGTCAGAGTACTTCAGTACCTTTGCCAAGAAAACCCCAAATGGGATCTCAAACAGTTGGATATGATTGAAACAACTAACCAACAACAAAAGCTCAAGGTAGGGTAGCCTTATTCCCCTTCACTAGGCTTTTGCTCAAGAAAGACAAACCCTAAATGTCCAGAGTTTCCAACATGATGTTATTTCAGTTTCAGCCACTTTTTCAATAAACAAGCTCTCTTCCCCTGATGCTGACCCTCTAGTCTCTTCCTCGAGATATTTTAAGAAAATGGAGCATTCTCGCTAAAGTACCTCTATTTTTTTTCTTTAAAAAATTTCCCCCCAATTGCTTGTTTAAAAAAACATTTTTAACATCCATTTTTAAAAATTTTTGAGTTTTTATTTTTTTGCCTTTCTCACTCTTTTCTCCCTCACTGAGAAGACAAGCAATCTGATCTATTTTATCCATATGTAGTCATGTAAAACATATTACTATGTGTTAAATTATGTTGTGAAAGAAAACACATTCCAAAACCAAAACAAGAATAAAAGTTTTTAAAAGTATGCTTTGATCTGTATTCAAGTTTTATCAGTTCTTTCTCTGGGAGTAGATGGCAGTTTTTATAATAAATCCTTGAAAATTGTCTTAAATTATTGTATTGCTGAGATAGCTAAGTCATTCACACTTGATCATCATATAATATTGCTGCTATTGTGTATAATATTTTCCTGGTTCTGCTCATTTCATTTTGGATCAATTCATGTAAGTCTTTTTAGATGTTTCTGAAAGTATCCTACTCATTTCTTAGAGCACAATAGTATTTCATCATAATCATATATCATATCTTGTTTTGCCATTCCCCAATTGAGGGATAGCCCCTTAATCTCCAATTCTTTGTTACATCAAAAAAGAATACTTATCAATATTTTTGTACATATCACCCCTTTTCCTTAAAAAAATCTTGTTGGGATATAGACCTAGTAGTGGTATTGCTGGATGAAAAGGTTTGCTTGCTTTTATAGCCCTTTGGTATAAATGCAAATGCAAACTAATGGACTAAAGTGCATCAGTATTGCAGTTTTTCCTATCCCTTACAACTTTTATCACTTTCCTTTTCTGTGGCTATCTCAGCCAATCTGATAGGTAACAGATGGTACCTAAAAGTTGCTTTAATTTGCATTTCTATAATCAAAAGTGACTTTGAACATTTTTTTCATCTAACAATAAATAGCTTTGCTTTCTTCCCCTGAAAACTTTCTATTCACATCCTTTGACCATTTATTAATTGGGGAACTTAGATAATTTATCCCAGTCGATCTTTTCTTCCCCACTTCTATGCAGCACATCTCTCTTTCTCATCCCTTAATTTAATTTTTTGGGGGTACCATCCTATTATAGTCAGTTCACATTCATGTGTTCTGCCTATGTATACTCCTAACTGCCCTAATAATAATAAAGTTCTTAGGAGTTATATTGTCTTCCCATGTAGGAAGATAAACAGCTTGACCTTCCTGAATCTCTCAAGATTTCTCTTTCTTATTTGCTTTTTATATGCTTTTTTTGAATCTTGTATTTGAAAGTCATATTTTCTGTTCAGCTCTGGTCTTTTTATCAGGAATGCTTGAAAGTCCTCTATTTCATTAAATATCCATTTTCCCCATTGAAAGCTTATATTGAATTTTGTTTTTTAGCTGATTATTGGTTGTAAACCCAACTCCTTTGCCCCCTGTGATATCATAATCTAAGTTCTCTGATCTTTTAATGTAGAAGCTATTAAGTCTTGTGTGATCCCAACTGTGGTTCTACAATACCTGAATTGTTTATTTCTGACCACTTGCCATATTTTCTTCTTGACCTGGGAGATTTGGAATTTGGCTATAATATTTCTGGTAGTTTTCATTTTGGGAACTCTTTCAATAGATGATATGTGGATTCTTTCCAGTTTTATATTACTCTCTGGTTCTAGAAATTGAAACAGTTCTCCTTGATTCTTCCTTCCTTCCTTCCTTCCTTCCTTCCTTCCTTCCTTCCTTTCTTTCTTTCTTTTTTGCTAAGGCAATTGGGGTTAAGCTACTTTTCCAGGGTCACACAGCTAGGAAGTATTAAGTGTCTGAGGCCAGATTTGAACTTAGGTCCTCCTGACTTCAGAGCTGGTGTTCTATCCACTGCACCACCTAGCTGCCCCAGATAATTTCTTGAAAAGTGATGCTTAGGCACTTTTTTTTGATCATGGATTTCAGGTTTAACAATTCTTAAATTATCTCTCCTCAATATATTTTCTGATTTGTTGTTTTTCCAAAATATTTCACATTTTTTGCCTATTTTTAATTTTCTTTTGTTGTTTTTTTATGTCCCACATTAGCTTCCAATTTCCCAATTCTAATTTTTAAGAAATTATTTTCTTCAATGAGCTTTTGTTCTTCCTTATCCATTTGACCAGTTCTACTTTTTAAAGAATTCTTTTATTCAGTGAATTTTTAAATCCATTTTTACATTTGGCCAAAACTACTTTTTAAGGAGTTATTCTTTTCAGTGAATTTTTGTTTCTCTTTTACCATTTGTCCTATTCTGTTTTTTTTAAGGTGTTATTTTCTTCAGTAATATTTGTGATTCCTTTACTAAGCACTTAACTTTTATTTTCATGATTTTCTTGCACTACTCTCCCTTCCCCTTCCCTGCCAATTTTTCCTCCATTTCTCTTATTTGATATTTAGAATTATCTCTTCTAGGAATTCTTTTGTGGGGCTTGAAACCAATTCACTTTTTTTTTTTTTGAGGCTTTGTATCTACATACATTGTTATCCTTTAAGTTTCTGTTTCCATATTCCATGTTATTAACATAGTAACTTTCTATTGTCAATTTTTTTTATTATTTGCTCATTTTCCTAGTCTATTTCTTGACTTCTAAATTATGACAAAATTGGGCTCTTCTCCAAGGTAGAAAGGGCTTCAGATTTTCCATGCTGCTGTTTTCAGAGTTAGTTCTGGGGGTCTGTAAGTTTTTGGTTTTTCCAAAGTGGTGTGATCTACTAAAGGTTGTCACTCTTCTCCTGGCCTGTTAGTCTATAAGAGATCCCAAACACTCTTTTCTGCCCTGGAACTGTAACCAGGGTTCCTGCTCCTGCGAATATTCTTCCTCACCCAGGAATTGCAACTTGGAGTCCCATATAGGTAATGCAGCAGAGTCCTGTTCCCAATGCGAGCAAAGGATCCCTTATAATTTCCTTCTAATCAGTTTTCTGATTCTCTTATCATTAGCTGCCACTGCCAATTTGGTTACCTCCAAGGTCTGCTGCTAGCTTTCCAGGTTCAGCTTTCACTAGACTTCACCTCAGTCAGACATATGGTGTCTTGAACTGGAAAATTATTTCCTTTTGTTGGTTCTTTTGCTTAAGAACTTATTTTGAGGAATTATTTTGAAGTTTGGAGAGAAATTGGGAGAACTCAGGTGAGTCCCTGCCTTTACATTACCTTCTTGGCTCCACTTCCTTTCTTAAAAGAAGACATTCAGGGGTCTTATCCAGCTGGTCCATGGCCCAGACATTACAGGATACAGACGTGGATTGACATAAAAGACAGTTATTAATAGAAACAGAAATTAATAGAGACTGACAGAAAAGGAATATGTAATAGATATTGTGAGAGCATCTTTGAAAAACTAAGTTTAACATTTTATACATCTGAGCCATTGTCTTCTTTAGTTGGGGATTAGTTTCCCTTTTTTGTGTTTCTGTTATGAACTGAGATGACCCTGGACATTATCAAGGTCAGCCTAACTTTTTTTTTTAATTATAGCTTTTATTTACAAGATATATGCATAGGTAATTTTTCGGCATTGACAATTGCAAAACCTTTTGTTCCAACTTTTCCCCTCCTTCCCCCATCCCCTCCCCCAGATTCAGCCTAACTCTTTTTTTTTTAATATTTTAACAGTTTTTATTTACCAGATATATGCATGGGTAATTTTACAACATTAGCAATTGCAAACCTTTTGTTCCAATTTTTCCCCTCTTCCCCCCACCCCCAGATGGCAGGTTGACCAATACATGTTAAATGTGTTAAAGTATAAATTAAACACAATATATGTATTCATGTCCACACAGTTGTTTTGCTGTACAAAAAGAATCGGACTTTGAAATAGTGTGTAATTAGTCTGTGAAGGAAATCCAAAATGCAGGCGGACAAAAATAGAGGAATTGGGAATTCTATGTAGTGGCTCATAATCATCTCCTAGAGTTCTTTTGCTGGGTGTAGGTGGTTCAGTTCATAACTGCTTTATTGGAACTGATTTGGTTCATCTCATTGTTGAAGAGAGCCATGTCCATCAGAATTGATCAATGAATAATCTTGTTGTTGAAGTATACAATGATCTCCTGGCCCTGTTCATTTCACTCAGCATCAGTTCATGTAATTCTCTCCAGGCCTTTTTGAAATCATCCTGCTGGTTATTTCTGATAGAACAATAATATTCTATAATATTCATATACCACAATTTATTCAGCCAATCTCCAATTGATGGGCATCCACGTAGTTTCCAGTTTCTGGCCACTACAAAGAGGGCTGCCACAAACATTCTTGCACATACAGGTCCCTTTCCCTTCTTTAAGATCTCTTTGGGATATAAGCTCAATAGTAACACTGCTGGGTCAAAGGGTATGCACAGTTTGATAACTTGTTGAGCATAGTTCCAAATTGCTCTTCAGAATGGCTGGATATATTCACAATCCCACCAACAATGTATCAGTGTCCCTTTTTTCCCCTCCAACATTCCGCATTATCTTTCCCTGTCATTCTAGCCAATCTGACAGGTGTGTAGTAGTATCTCAGAGTTGTCTTAATTTGCATTTCTCTGATTAATAATGACTTGGAGAATCTTTTCATATGACTAGAAATAGTTTCAATTTCTTCATCTGAGAATTGTCTGTTCATATCCTTTGACCATTTATCAACTGGAAAATGGTTTGATTTCTTATATATTAGAGTCAATACTCTATATATTTTGGAAATGAGGCCTTTATCAGAACCGTTGACTGTAAAAATGTTTTCCCAGTTTATTGTTTCCCTTCTAATCTAATATTATCTGCATTAGTTTTGTTTGTACAAAAACTTTTTAATTTGATATAATCAATGTTTTCTTTGTGATCAATAATAACCCCTAGTTCTTCTTTGGACATAAATTCATTCCTCTTCCACAGGTCTGAGAGGTAAACTATCCTATGTTCCTCTAATTTATTTATAATCTCATTCTTTATTCCTAGGTCATGAACCCATTTTGGCCTGACCTTGATGTTCGGTGTTAAGTGTGGGTCAATGCCTAGTTTCTGCCATATTACTTTCCAATTTTCCCAGCAATTTTTGTCAAACATTGAGTTCTTATTCCAAAGTCTGGGGTCCTTGGGTTTGTCAAACACTAGGTTATTAGAGTTATTAATTATTTTGTCCTTTGGACCTAACCTATTCCACTGATCAACTAGTCTATTTCTTAGTCAATACCAAATGGTTTTGGTGACTGCTGCTTTATAATATAATTTTAGATCTGATACAGCTAGGCCACCTTCATTTGATTTTTTTTTTCATTAATTCCCTTGACATTCTTGACCTTTTGTTTTTCCATATGAACTTTGTTGTTATTTTTTTCTAGGTCATTAAAATAGTTTTTTGGGAGTCTGGTATAGCACTAAATAAATAGATTAGTTTAGGTAGTATTGTCATCTTTATTATATTCGCTCGCCCTATCCAAGAGCATTTAATATTTTTCTAATTGGTTAGATCAGACTTAATTTGTGTGGGAAGTGTTTTGTAGTTTTGCTCATATAGTTTCTGATTTTCCCTTGGCAGATAGATTCCTAAATATTTTATACTATCAGTAGTTACTTTAAATGGAATTTCTCTTTGTAACTCTAACTGTTGGATTTTGTTAGTGACATATAAGAATGCTGATGATTTATGTGGATTTATTTTGTATCCTGCAACTTTGCTAAAGATGTAGATTATTTCTAATAGCTTTTTTAGTAGAATCTTTGGGGTTTTCTAAGTATGCCATCATATCATCAGCAAAGAGTGATAATTTGGCTTCCTCATTACCTACTCTAATTCCTTTAATCTCTTTCTCCATTCTTATTGCCAAAGCTAGCATTTCTAATACAATATTGAATAGTAATAGTGATAGTAGACAACCTTGTTTCACCCCTAATCTTAATGGGAATGGTTGCAGTCTTTCCCATTACATATGATGCTTATTGATGGTTTTAAATAGATGCTACTGATTATTTTAAGGAAAAGTTCATTTATTCCTATACTCTCAAGTGTTTTCAGCCTAACTCTTTAGCTCAGATTTCTGACTTTAATCTCTTTTGTAGGAAAAAATGTAAAAGAAAGGTAAAAGATTTTTCTTGCTTCCATCACCCTAAATCAATTTTTGGGATAGAGAGTGATCAGGGATGAGGATGGCTGCTCTAAGTAACAGATATATCTTTCTACACTTTTCCAATGAGATCTGGTGACTGGTCAGTCTATGGTTGTTTAGGAGGTTCTGTCTAATGTGCTTGGATGATTCCTATGATTCCTGTGATTCTGAGCCCTATTAGTCGCACAATTACAATGGAGTCCTGGATGCCCAGGAGAAGCTACAAAATGATTTTTTAAAAAGTACATAGGCTTCATACTTGGGTCATATCTTATACCTGTAGCTATATGGCAGAAAGGAGATTTCTCCCATCTGGAAACTGTGCTGGATGTGGGAACAAAAACCTAACCTTTTTATTTCATAGAAAGCACCACAAAGCAGTATCCCTTGGGAAAAAATGTGTCTAAACATGGTTCAAGCAGGCCATTCTTGATGGTGCTCCTCCATATGACAAGTCCTTCTTTCCCCCATGTTATACCTTTTTTAATGTAACTTCTTGGGCCAGTTTGTTGGTGATGTTATCCCCATGAGATGTATTTTTTCTTTCATGAATCTGGGAGAGTAAGTAGCACTCCATTAAAGGGATTTTGATCATCTCTTTGTGCTTGTGTATGTGTGAAAGACAGGCAATCAAATAGAGGTTGACTAGCACTGATGATAATTGACCTTTTCTTAGTCTGTAGATGTGGGTCGAAGAGCATGTGTTGAGCCCTCCCTTGTCCCTAGCAACAGAGGAAGTACCCCAGGAAGATACAGTACTCCCACACTAGGTAAAGGCCACTCTTTGGTGTCAGCTAGTGGCATTAACTGTCACAGAAAGCAGCGATGAAAGTCTGTAATGTTTTTAAAAAAGCACAGAGACATTATGAATGCTGAAAATAACATTTACAGAGAAAGGAAAGAAACAGAGAGAGAGAGGGGAAGAGAGAGAGAGAGAAAGAGAGAGAGAGAGAGAGAGAGAGAGAGAGAGAGAGAGAGAGAGAGAGAGAGAGAGAGAGAGAGAGAGAGAGAGAGAGAAAGAATATGAGGGAGGGAGGGAGAAAGGAAGAAAAAAAAAAGAGAGTTTGACAGTTCTTTTTATCTTTCAAGAACAAATAAATGCAGGCTTCCTTTCAGGACCTGCCTTCCATTAACTTAGGTATGTGTGCACAATTCGTTTCTAAGTGGAATCTTTGCTTTACAGTAGTTTTCATAAACCAAGCTAGTTTTTTAAATAGTCAATTTCTGTTGATATTATGAGTTTTTTCCTTTCCTCAATTTACAATAATATTTTGGAAATTAATTAGGGATGCCATACTTACACAAAATCCAGTCATTTTCATACTTATGTGGATAATTTTTTTTAATTATAGATTTCATTTTTGCTTGTTAAATGGGATAGGGCAAGGTATATTAGTTCCAAGAAGGTCTGGTATTTCTTCTTATTTTTCTGGAAATTTTTCCTCATCAAAGAGCTACACTCATCCCAAGTTAAATGATGTCCACCATCACTTAAGAGATCACTGTTGCTATGGAGAGTAATGCAAGTGGTAATTAAAATTTTTTTTAATTCCTAAATGTTGAAGTAAACAAAGATGCAAAAGACATAGTTCTTGTCCTATAGGAGCAAATTTAAAACAGCTAGGTGGAGCAATGGCCAGAGTTCTGGGCCTGGATTCAACAAGACCTGAATGGAAATACAACTTCAGATGCTTACTAGTTGTCTAATGCTTAAGTTCTGTTTGTTTCCGTTTTTTCATTTGTAAAATGGGGATAATAATAGGACTTTCTTCCCAGGACTTTTGTGAGGACAAAATGAGACAATAATTGTAAAATGCTTCACACATAGCAAGTGTTATATATGTACAATAATGTATAATATGTATTATATCTATTATAATATGTTATTATACATATATGAAAAAACAAATAACAAACCTAATCAGTGGGTACCAAGTATTTGAATGATATAGAGAACAGGCACTCTAGAAATTCAGAGGAGAGAAGGAACACTGGAGATTAGTTGGAAGAATTAGAGAAAAGTTTCCTGGATGACACTGTAATTGTACTGAGTCTTAGGGGATGGATAGGATAATGGGGATCACAAACAGAGCTGAAAGACATCACAGATGTTATTGAGTTCAACTGCTTAATTTTACAGATGAAGCTCTGGTCCTGGAGTCACTTGCCCAAAGTACACAGAGGTGTCATGTAAAGTAAAAGCTGAGGTAGATGGCAGGGCTGGGATTCAAACTCGGATCATGTTCCTCTAAATCCAGCTCTCCCTGTGGTTAGGGGTCATCCAAATGGAGGGGAACATGTGAGGAAGGGGACTTGAGCAATCTGTATAAGGGAATGAGGTGAGGTTGGACATGTAAGTTTGGAGCAAGATGGTAAAAGGTCTTAGCTGTTGTTGGGGAACCACTAGAGATTTTTCAGTAGGGGAGTGACATGATCAAAGTTAGACATTTTAAAGATTAATTTAGCCCAAAAGGAAGGAGGACTCAGAGGATAGAGAAACTAATTAAGACTGTATTGCTATCAACATAAAAGAACAAAGTTATGTGACCATTATCTGGTGAATAATGGAGATTATGCAGAAAGCCCAAGGAACTGAGTAAGATCAAAACCAAACTATCCAGACTAGCTGTGTCTACACCAAGCTTAGCAGACACTTGTCCAGTCTCCAATTCATTCTGAGCTCTGTAGATATGTGACTGTAAGATTTTTGTGGTTTTAGAAGGGGATTGGGGATGGTGGAAGATAATTAGCTTAACTTTTCTCTGGTGAGTGCTGGGCTATGGGGAGCTGACAAATGCAGGCAGCTGATATGGAAACAAACTGTACAGCAGGCAGCCCGAAGAGAGCCGAGGGCTCAGGAGAATTGGCTTTCCAATGGCCCCATCCTCCCCCGGCATTCTGGGCCGGCTGCCTGAGCCATACTTTTCACGCTTCATCATAAACTTAGAAGTCAGGAGTGAGGGAGGAAGGAGAGCCCTGAGACTTCAGACACTCTTGGGAAAGTTTGGAGAATTAGCAGCCCAAAGCCAGGGCCTGTGCAAGTGGTGAAAATCCAAGATGGCGCTCTCATTGACCTCAATCCACAGCCAAATGGTGCCATTTCACTCACCCTGGCAGCTCTGCCAAGGGCTGGCGTTGGATAGCTGCTTTATTAAAGAGCACTCATTACCAGAGCACAGCTGGAAGACACCACTGGGGTTTTGTAAACAATTAGGAGCCACTGTCTTGCTGCCATCAGAGACAAAACAGGGCTGGGAATGCTGCCTGGAAGGCTAGGCAGAGGCCAGAATCCCACTGGCTACCTCCCGCACCTGCCTCCACCTCCCTGCTCCCGGCAGACTCTGCCCGACGGGAAAGGACGCAGAGCTCAGCCGGCACCGAGCCAGAGCCGGATCCAGAATGAGGCTCCAACAAAATGACACAAACTCTGTGTTTCAGGTGCCCGATACCTTTTGTGCACTCCAGCCCCCTCCCTGCAGACCCCTTCCCTGGAACCCTGGGACACAGAGAGCATCGTATCACTCATCAGGCTTGTTGCTCAAAGATCCCAGATTGACTGGACCAGTTCACTTAGTGAGCACTTTTTTAGGTGCGTTCCTAGACTGAGAGAACTAACTGCAGGTTTGAGGTAATTCTCTGCATAATAAGGCCAGAAAATCCTGCTCCGAGAAGCACTTCATTTTCTTGGCCTGGGCTGCTCTGGGCTGGGCGGTCTAGTTGACAGGACTTCCCATGTGGCTAAACCACTGACCTCTTCATTTCTTTTGGCCTCTCTGGCTGAGCCTCACTGGGCAGGAGCTTCATTGTCTCTTGTATGATTGCCTCAGACAAGGGCAATTTCGTTGCACCTGCCACTTAGTCAGGTTATAAAGGAGCTCAAAACAAAGAACAAAGCACTCTCAGAAATGCTTTCCCGATTTCTCCCTGTTCTCATTTCTCAGAAGAATTTTTTTTAAAGATTAAAAAAAACAAAAAGGGAATAGGAAGGAGACATCTTCGTTTTCTAGATATCCTGGGAAATCCTTTCACTGCTATTTAGAAATTATTTATTGTTAGAAAATATTTATTATAATTATCTACTATTATTATTTATTATTTTAATATTATTATATTATGTTTATGTTATTATATGTTATGTTACTTATATTACATTTATTGCCTACTATTTATTCTTTATTTTATATTTTATTATTATATTTGTCTTATATTTATTATTTTAACATTAATATTTATTATTATTTTATTATATTTATTATTTGTTAATTTTTATCCATCCAGGAGCTGAGCTAGACCTCATGCAGGCTAACCCCAGCTTTTCCTCAAGGTGCTTGTATCCAGGAGAGAGGACACTCTTTCATCAAAACCGCCCTGCATTGCACATGGTCGCCCCACTGATCCCATGCCATATACTGGCTCCATTCCCTTATCCAGCATGATATACCATCCTTCCCCCTCCCACCATCTCTCCCCTGGGATCTATCTTCCTCCAACTGGGTTTTCTTGACATGACTACAGCCCACCAGAATGAACTGTTCTCTAAGCCATCTCATTCCTCTCTGCTTATCTGAATTTGTCTCACATTTCAGAATTCTGAGCAATAACTTCGCTCAGAAAATTATAAAGGGACAAAGTTGTCATATACTGGAGACTATGGGGCACTATGGATCCTTCAGAATGAACCGATTCCAATCCAATACTACATATTACTTAGTCACTTCTTTCCTTCTCTATTCCTCTGTCAGACAATCCAACTATACAAAGTAGTGTGGGAGATGCAGGGTTATTGACCTGAGAAATTCAAGTTCCCATCACAAGGCACAATATCAAGCTAAAAGAGGAGCCACTTCATTTCTGTTCAATATGATTTCCCAAAGTTATACTTAAAGGAGTATTAATCTAGGTCTGGGAACTATAGGAAATTTCAAACAAGGACTTGAAGCAAATGGCATTGGCTTGTTTCAAGTTCCATTTGGAGACTATTTGAAAGTTCTAAATGTTATTCCATCAAAATATTTTTTTAGAAAAAATATTTTTTTAGAAAACATGGAGCATCATATTTGAGTTGGAAGGAACCTTAGAAATCACCTGGCTAAAGAAACTGAGGCTCAGAAAGGGACCCCAGGGTCCCATAGCTAATTAGCTGAGAAAGATTTCACTTTTGCTTCATATTAGCTTTCTTGTTATTGTTTGCTTCTCTGATTATTTAAAAAAATTAGCATTGGGGCTCAGGGCAGTTCAAGCTTCTTTAGCAAGTCAGTGCAGTTTATTTGAGCTTTTGGTTCAGAAGTTCCTTTTCACTTAAAAAATTCTGGTTTAAAAGCCTTGGTAATTACTTGGATTGTTGTATTTAGAATCAGCATGGCACCCTGTCCTTTGGGAGGTCCTCTTCAAGTGCAGTAATTACAGTTTGCTCAAACATGGCAAATCACCCCAGCCTACAGAGCAGTTGAGTTTATGGTGACATATTTGTCAGATGCTAATTAAAAATAGAGCCAAGAAATGACTAATAGCTACTCTATCTGGAAAGTCAGGTAAGAGCTAAAGGATTTCTTAAAGAATATGAAAAGAGTAGCTTCTAACCCTTTTCAGTCCACACGTGATTTGTCAATGGCTAAATCTGACCACATATTGATTCAGGAGTATGAAGAAGAGTTAGTTGTCTTGCTTCTACTCCTATGCCCATAGTGTCCCACCCCCACCACACACACACACACACACACACACACACATACACATACACCATGACCATCTACATTGGTACAGCAGCAAGAGGGGGTAGGACTTTGAAATGACTTTCATGGAATTATAGTGACTTGCTAAAAGTCATGGAGTATGGTAGCAGAATTTAGACTAGAATTCCTGCCCTTTGCCACATGGACCCAACGGCACCTACAATATATTGCTGTTGCTTTTAGCATATGAATAACTATGTAAATAAAAATGGAGGAGAGAAAACCTCAAGAGCACATTTGTTGAGAAGAGATGGAAAGGGTAGTGGGGATTCCTCCCCTACTTCCAGTTTGGGAAAGTGGGTGCATGTGCCCCTACAGGTCAAGCAGCAGTACTGGCAAATCAATTATTTGGTGATTACTCTCTGTTAAACACTTTTTGAGGCTCTGGAATGCTTCCCAATTTCCTTGAATATTGGATGTTGATCCTGTATTCAAAAACCTCTCTGACTTTGCAGAATCTCCCAGAGCTTGAGCTTTGCTTGCCTAACCTTCCAAAATTCAGGATCAGATTCCTATTATTACATGATAAAACATTAGGGTAGGACAGTAGTAGCCAACAGCAATATGCATTGTTTAAATGGCACTACTTACATATTTATCAAATAATCTGAACACATGTAGAGGTTTGTTTTCTATCATTACAACTAATTTATATGACTTTTAAGACCTGATGCATACATGTGGTAAAAGAAACTTGCTCCTACATCATGGCTTGGCTACACAAATTTTGGGATGGATTGGAGAAAAGGGAGAATACCCAGTCAGGATGATTTTTGCATGTGACATTGTGAAGGAAAGATAACAAATAATTTTTTGTCTCTCTCTTTTTTAAGAGGCTTCTACATCGGCTGTTTCTATGTATAAAGTAAAGAGGTAGGATCCAGGGGTCATGACTTTTGAAGTGTGGAAGTGATCACTAAAGGGCTTAATCCAATATACAGATGGGACTATGTCCTCTGCCTCAATGCTTTCCTTCCTTTAATATCTTTTTGGGATATAAACCTAATAGAAACACTGCTGGATCAAAGGGTATGCACAGTTTGATAGCCTTTTGGACATAGTTCCATATTGCTCTCCAGAATGGTTGGACCACTTCACAACTCCATCAACAATGCATCAGTGTCCCAGTTTTTCCACATCTCCTCCAACATTTGTCATTATCTTTTCCTGTCATCTGAGCCAATCTGAGAGGTGTGTAGTGGTACCTCAGAGTGTCCTAATTTGATTTTACTATTTCTTCCAATAGATCCTCAAAGGATAAGGATTCCAGATGCTTGACCATCTGGGGTGAATATTAACCAGTTTATCAAGATTCTTTATAAATTACGGTGTCCAGAACTGAACTCCAGATGAGATCTAACCGAAGATTTTTGGGAGGTGGGAACAGTTGTGAGACTGTGGCCCGGCTCTGTAATTTCATTGGTCTAAAGAGTTGCTCATTAGGAAATCCTCTCTAGCAATGCAAATCAGCAAGTGTTCTACAACTTAGAATTTGAGAGAGTTGTTCCAAAATTAACTGATTTATTTGTTCAGGGTCTCACAGCTGATAGTTTTTTGTTGTTTTTTTTTTTGAAGGCTAATCTTCAAAGTTCTTGTTGCAGTTCATTTATATTTATATATCATGGAGAATACAGGACTAACAAGAATTATAAAATGAAATAGGGTTGTGTGAGGTTCTTATTCTTGTTACTGGGAATGTGTTCTAGGAAGAAGGATGCTTATGAAACAATGAGAGGAAAGCAGAAAGAAAATGTCAGAGGCTCAGCTTGCATGGTCTTGAGTGTGTTTCCTGTGGAATGTGCTTTGTATCTCTGATGCAGCTGTTGCCATGGTAAACAGCCATTTACTCTGACTAGGAGAGACAATCGCTGAAACCCATGGAACCATTTATCTTGAAATACACATCGACTTCCAGGCCAATCCTTTATGAAACCATTCCTCTTAACCTGAATACATGCACAATGCCCATCCTTGGCTTTTGATCAGAGTCTGTCCCTTTTCATCTGGGCCTGACTCCATATGTCTTCAAATACCTCTTCACCAGCAGCAAGATGCTTCTATATCGTAATAAGAAGAAATACTGCATTCTGATTCTTAAAACCACAATGGCCTTTAAAAGGAAGTAATTGCTCTCTTCTCTTCATCCTGCTGGATGCTCTATGAGGGAAGAATACTAAAATGGGCTAGAGTCTTGAAACTGCATTTTCTTCCCCTTATGAATATACAGGAGATTATCTGATACCATGGATAATAGTTAGGTTATTTTATCATAGAAATAATAAGAATTCCATCCACTTGTTTTGTTCCTTGTGGTGACAAAATCATAACATATGTATCACTCACATAGCACATTGCTTGACATGCGTAATTATTTAATTAATGTCCTATAAGTCATTTACATTTAGGTCCTCATCACCTCTTCTGGATTGTTACATTGGATTCCTAATTGGTATCCCAGCTCAATTTGTCCTTTCCTCCAATCCATTCTCTTCAGAGAGACCAAAATTATTATCTTTAAGTGTGTACAATAGATAGCCAGAAGACAAGATAGACAGACAGACAAATGGATGGATAGATAAACAGACTTATAGGACATTTATTAAATTTGCATGTCAAGCAATGTGCTATGTTAGTGATACATATACAAGGAGAAAGAGAGTCTTTGCACAAGACAACATATATAGAAGAACTAGATAGAGAGTAAGGTATATATGCTCCGTGGATAGCATAGTAAGGCAAATGCTGATCTATCAGAACTGAAGGACTCAGAAGCAAAGTCCAGATTATAACCATGTCCTTTTTGTGGGTGTACTTCAGAGCTTTGGGGAGAGTAATTAGGATGAAGGAGTGATTGACACTGTCAAATGCTATAACAAGATCCAGAAGAATGAGATCTGGGAAGGACCGTTGGATTTATCACGATAAAGATCATTGATAACCTAATAGTCTTAAAGCTAAGAACTCCAATTTGTATATGACAAATGCCCTACTGGCAAAGGCAGTTGGTTTCTGGTGATTCTCATTGTGTTGATACAGGACAGTGCTCCCATGTCTACTGGTGATAGTTAAGATGGACCCCCAGAAATATGCTTTTTCCAGTCCTGAGACCATACCTGAAACCTTTTCAGTGTGGTAGAAACTGCCAGGGCTTATTTTCTATCCTTGTGGCCTTAAAGTAATTTTAACATATTTTTAAAAGACATTTAAACTTCTTGGGAGAGAGAAGAAATACGCCAATTTCACATGGCGCACCAGAAACAACTGCAGGATTCTCTGTCGGCCCTACTTTATTTGATTCATGGAACCACTCTACTCCTTCCAACTTGATGACAGTTGGCTCTGGCCACTGAAAGGCTTAGTCAGAGATGATTCTTTTTGTTGCTTTCTCCCTTTTTTCTATCCTCCACGTTTTAAAGCCATTATCAGCTTCATTCTCTGCAATCTAGTTTCCAAATGTGTAGCTATACCATTTTTGCAGCCCCTCTGGGATGTGTTTTTGGAACCAGATTCTCTGGTGAAAGCAGAATAGGACTTGTATCCCATCAAGTTGGGCGTGTTCTGTATTACTATCTCCTGACACATTTCACAAACCCAGCGAGGTGGGTCCATTCTCAGAACAGGAAGAGAACAAGGGAAGAAAGCCAGGAGAGGCTTGTTAATAACCCTTTCCTATCTGGTCCGTTCGTTGTCATTCTTCCGAATGAGATCCGTTTGGCTGCTGCTTTTGATAAACTATCATTCTGCACACATCTGTGACTGACTAACTTGGTTACCTTAGTTTAATTTCTGCCTGATATACATCGGCTCCCTGCACAGGAAGATTAATGATCTCTGTCATTTAGTCGGTTACGTAACTCCCAAGCACAAACACAGAATGACAAGTGCAAATGTTTTCAGTCCCAGACAAGGTGTGAGTGTCTTGGTGCTTCTCCCCAGAGGTGGCTGGAGCCAGCAGCTCCTAGAATAAGAATCCGCTCCTGGTTTGTAATTTCCTGCCTTCCTCTCTCTCCCTCATCCCATCCTCTTCTGGGAAACCAACTTGTTGGCAGAAGGATCCTCTCTATTTTCCCCTCAAGGCAACCGAGAGCAATGACGTTCATGGCTCTAGCTTGTCGGAGGAAGTTAGCGGTGTCTCCATTTCCATTTGTGGCTCTGTCCTCCTAGATGACTGGAAATAATCACACTCACATTTCCAGATCTAACATCTCTTTTTACTTAAAGATAAATCTGGAAGACACAGCTGCCCCGTTCAGAGGATTCTCCAAATCAGTTTTGTCAGTAAGGTGACTTCTTAAAAGGGTCCTGTTCTTCCTGGATGGCTCTTAACATTCATTAGAGATGGGTGAGACCTCAGAACCCCAATGTCAGATGCAAGATTAGCCAGACTTGGCTAAAGTCAGCTCTCATCAGAAGATATCCCCTTTAATATAATCAGCTAAACTTCTCCCGCTTCTCATCTGCCCTCCATAAGTGAGTGAAAAGTACATTATAGATCCACAGTTTTCCAAGGAAGGAGAAAATGAGATCTTTCTCCCTTTACTCAGTGCCAGTGATGAACCAGAAGGAAGTATATATTTGTATACGCAGGGATGAAATAACAATGAACACTGCAAGGGTTCCTGCAGGCATTAAGTCCTTCAAAACAATCTTCACTCAGTTAAGTTTTTATTAAACACCCAATATATACCAGGCATAGTGCTAAGCACTAAGGATACTAAGAAAGGCAAAAACACAGTTCCTGCCGTCAAGTAGCTCACATTCTAATGAGGAAGGCAATTTGCCAAAAAAAAATTAGTGGCATATGAAATATACATATATATATATAAATATAAAAATATATATAAATATAAAATAAATAAATAAATATATAAATGGAAAGTATTCTCTTTTTTTGTATTATTAAATTTTATTTTTGAAAAAGAAAACAATTGTTTGCCAGTTCACTGTACATAGTTTTATGCTAAGGCTCTTGAATAGGATATTATTTTTAGGATTGATATTTGATAAATGTTAACTGTTTCTTTAATTTTTACATCTAGGAATCCCTTTTAAATTTTTTTAATTTAATTTTTTATTTTATTTTATAATTATAACATTTTTTGACAGTACATATGCATGGGTAATTTTTTACAACATTATCCCTTGCACTTACTTCTATTCAGATTTTTTCCCTTCCTCCCCCAACCCCCTCCCCCAGATGGCAAGCAGTTTTATATATGTTAAATATGTTACAGTATATTCTAGATACAATATATGTGTGTAGAACCGAATTTTTTGTTGCACAGGAAGAATTGGATTCCGAAGGTAAAAATAACAGTTTACACTCATTTCCCAGTGTTCCTTTTCTGGATGTAGCTGATTCTGTCCATCATTAATCAATTGGAATTGGATTAGCTCTTCTCTATGTTGAAGAAATCCACTTCCATCAGCATACATCCTCGTACAGTATCATTGTTGAAGTGTATAATGATCTTCTGGTTCTGCTCGTTTCACTCAGCATCAGTTGATGTAAGTCTCTCCAAGCCTCTCTGTATTTCTCCTGTTGGTCATTTCTTATAGAACAATAATATTCCATAACATTCATATACCATAGTTTACCCAACCATTCTCCAATTGATGGATATCCATTAATCTTCCAGCTTCTAGCCACTATGAAAAGGGCTGCCACAAACATTTTGGCACATACAGGTCCCTTTCCCTTCTTTAGTAGTTCCTTGGGGTATAAGCCCAGTAGTAGTATGGCTGGGTCAAAGGGTATGCACATTTTGATAACTTTTTGGGCATAATTCCAGATTGCTCTCCAGAATGGTTGGATTCTTTCGCAACTCCACCAACAATGCATCAGTGTCCCAGTTTTCCCACAGCCCCTCCAACATTCATCGTTATTTGTTCCTGTCATCTTAGCCAATCTGACAGGTGTGTAATGATACCTCAGAGTTGTCTTAATTTGCATTTCCCTGATCAATAGTGATTTGGAAGACTCTTTCATATGAGTGGAAATAGTTTTAATTTCATCATCTGAAAATTGTCTGTTCATATCCTTTGACCATTTATCAATTGGAGAATGGCTTGATTTCTTATAAATTAAAGTCAATTCTCTGTATATTTTGGAGATGAGGCCTTTATCAGAACCTTTAACTGTAAAAATTTTTTCCCAATTTGTTACTTCCCTTCTAATCTTGTTTGCATTAGTTTTGTTTGTGCAGAAACTTTTTAATTTGGTGTAATCAAAATGTTCTATTTTATGATCAATAATGGTCTCTAGTTCTCCCTTGGACACAAACTCCTTCCTCCTCCACAAGTCTGAGAGGTAAACCATCCCATGTTCCTCCAATTTATTTATGATTTCGTTCTTTATGCCTAAATCTTGGACCCATTTTGATCTAATCTTAGTATGTGGTGTTAAATGTGGGTCCATGCCTAGTTTCTGCCATACTAATTTCCAGTTTTCCCAGCAGTTTTTGTCAAATAATGAATTCTTATCCCAAAATTTGGGATCTTTGGGTTTGTCAAAGATTAGATTGCTATTTTTATTCACTATCTTGCCCTGTAAACCTAACCTATGCCACTGATCAACTAGTCTATTTCTTAGCCAATACCAAATGGTTTTGGTGACTGTTGCTTTATAATATAGCTTTAAATCAGGTACACTTAGACCACCTTCCTCTGAGTTTTTTTTCATTAGTTCCCTTGCAATTCTCGACCTTTTATTCTTCCATATGAATTTTGTTGTTATTTTTTCTAGGTCATTAAAATAGTTTCTTGGGAGTCTGATTGGTATAGCACTAAATAAATAGATTAGTTTGGGGAGTATTGTCATCTTTATTATATTCGCTCGGCCTATCCAAGAACACTGAATGTCTTTCCAATTATTTAAATCTGACTTTTTGTGGCAAGTGTTTTGTAATTTTGCTCATATAATTCCTGACTCTCCTTTGGTAGATATATTCCCAAATATTTGATACTATCGACTGTTATTTTGAATGGAATTTCTCTTTGTATCTCTTGCTGTTGGATTGTGTTTGTAGGAAAGTATTCTCAAAGGGAAAGGAAGGGCACTTGGAAAAATATCCTCCAGAAGATGGGATTTGATCTGAGCTTTTAGGAAATCCAAGAGACAGTGGTGCAGAGGGAGAACACTGGGAAGAAGAAATGGAAGGAGGATGAGGAAGAGCTAGAAAGCCATCATAGAGTGTGTGATGGGGAGTAAAAGGAAGGAAAACTGGAAAGGTACATGGATGCCAGGCTGGCAAAGGGCTTTAAATGCTAAACAGAGGAGTTTACATTTGAATCTAGAGATAACAGGAAACCACTTCATTGGTTTGCAATATCTCTCCAAATGGGTCTAATCAAGATCCCTGTCCTGGTTTCCATAGCTTCCACCTTATTGCTTCTGAGTGGGAAGGGTGGATGATCTTCAAATATATCTATGGCTGTGCCATATGGGATGCTGGTTATAACCCCACACACACACCACTGCTGCATCCAAAAACACTAACTGCCTGTAACATGACCTCGAAGAGCCAGTAGTTGTAGAGGTTTGTCACTAAAACTTTTTCTGAGATCCTGCATTCAATCTTGGAATGGTCTCAATTTCTTCGACCATATAGTTGATAATTGCCTTTCCTTTCTCATTCTAAACATTTGAAATTGTCAATTATTAATGAAATGACATCAGTCAACAGTGGGGGTCATAGTATTCTGAAACAATGATTAAAATGAATAGATGCTGTATGTTCATATTCTCTTGAATCCCCCATATAATGTGTATTTCATAGTCCAAATATAAAGAAACCTGAAATGGGACACTGCTATGATGTGAAGAATTCTGTTCCTTTATCTAGTTACTGATTGGAACCAGACCAATAGCCATTGTGGTGGGGGCAAGGAGCAGTGCCATTGGGTGTGGATGGGAAATGCCCAGTCTGTGGGAGACTACCCAGGAACTCCTGACATACTGTTCTGTCTCCTTAGTGCAGCAATTGTGAGGCTAGGTGATTATTTTTGTCATTGCTGCCTTGGGCTGCCATCAGACTTAAGGACAGCAACTCAGGAAACTTGAATCTGTATGTTCTGAGAGGTAATCCAGGGGGGTGGGGGATTACAGAGAGTGCATGAGAACCATTTGGTTAACCAACAAGCATTTATTAAATGCTTAATATGTGTCTGATATTCAAAATATTCACCAATTAAATATAGGAAAAATAAATACAAAGTGACTGAGTGGACATCAGGAAAATCCTTTTCAAAGATGGGAGTTTGAAGGAAGTTAGGGGTTCTATGAGATAGAAGTAAGGAAGTAGAGCATTCCAGGCATAGGGAAACAGCTGGCAGAAAGACGCAAAGATGGGGCATGGAATGCTGAGGATAGTAACAGCAAACAGATCAGAGTATAGAAGCTAAAGTGTCGGGTGATTGGGGGAATAACATGCTATCAGCATGTAAAGGCTGGAGCCAGATTGTGAAGAGCTTTCAGTTACAGAGAAGTCTATATTTTATCCTAGGGGCAACTGGGAGCCATTGAATGCTTTTAGGCAGGTGACTGACATGACCAGAGATTGCTTTAGGAACTTTGGTTTGACAGCTATGCAGAAGAAGCTTTAAAAAGGAGAGAATGGAGGCAAACTAGGAACAAAAACAGTCCAGGAATGAGTTTGATTTTTGGACATGTGGAAGGTGAGATGCCCACAGGGAGAGTGAGAAAGGAGGCTGGTGCAAGATTGTAGGCATCTAATATGGAAATATCTTGGCACAACATTGTAAGTACAATCAAAATCAAAGTGATTGCCTCCTTAAGGAGGGAGATGTATAAGAGAGAGGGAGAAAATCTGGAACTCAAAATTTTTTCAAGTGATTGTTACTTTTTTTACATGTAATTGGTAAAAAATTAAATAAATTTTTTTAAGTTATAGGCATCCCTGAGCAATATGGACCTTTGAGCATGTCCTTCACATATGGTATTTAGTGAATGTCATTGTAGAATTCATTTTGTCTTTGTTGTACATGTGCCAAGTGATCTTTCTGGACATCCTGCTGGCTGCCTAATTGAGAGCCAGTACAAGAGCATAGGATTTAGATCTCAATTAGGTACCATCTGCTCGAACCCTGACATTTTCTAGATGAGTGAAGACAAAGGATAGAGGGATATTGCCAGGGTTTTACTCCAAAAGGCAGTATGTAGAAGCACTAGTGAAATCTGTACCAAGACTTGAGAGGGAGGGATTGTGATTGGTTAGTCCACAAGCATTTATTATGAGCCTATTAGGTGACGGTAAGAAGATGACCTACTTTGAGCCTTCTTGCTCTCCTAAAAGCATATCAATGTCAGTGATCACAAAACCCAGGCAACCAGATGATGGGCTGATGATAGCATAAAGAGTAAGAACATAGGGAAGTCCCTGAAAGATGTCGGGGAAAAAAGAGCAGTGAGATTATCCCCCACAAATATTATCCTTCTGTGATCCAGAAAATCCTCTGGAAGTTTGCTATGTAGCTAAAGACTTCTATTCTTCCCTCTTTCTCTATATCTTTCCCCTCTTAAACCTGTTCTCCATCTTTGCCTCCACTATAGTCATGCCATCTCACTCTTCTTGCCCAGGCCATCACCCCTTTCCCAGATCTTTTGAAAATTTGATGCTGATTTGGGATTATAACCAAAAGGCTGTAGAACTGTGCATATCCTTAGATCCAGCAGTATCTCTACTGGGCCTGTATCCCAAAGAGATCATAAAAAAGGACAAAGGACCCACATGTGCAAAAATGTTTGTAGCAGCCCTTTTTGTAGTGGCAAGGAACTAGAAATTGAGTGGACCTCCTTCAATTGGGAAATGGCTTAATAAATTATAGTATATGAATATAATGAAATACTATTGTTCTACAAGAAATGATGAGCAGGCTGAAAAAAGCAAAAAAGCCTGATAAGACTTTCAAGAACTGATGCTGAGTAAATTCAGATTTTCACCTTTGTTTTGTGTTTGCTTTTTCTTTCTCATGGTTTTTCCTTTTTGTTCTGATTTTTCTTGCACAAATATGACATATATGGAAATATGTTTAAAATAATTGTATCTATATTAGATTGCTTGCTGTCTTGGGAAGGAAGGAGGTAAAACAGGGAGGGAGAAAATTTTGGAAAATAAGGTCTTACAAAAATGAATATTGAAAACTATCTCTTCATGTAATTGGAAAAATATAAAACTTTTGAGATTTATGGGGGGGGAAGAGAGAAAGAAAATTTGATATTCTAGTTAACCAGGTCAACTTTATGCTACATAGTGCTGTCCTTAAATCCCTCAACCCTTGTCCTTTGTGGTGTTTAGTTTGGAGAAGAGTAGTTTTTAGGGGGACCTGAGAGCTGATTTCAAATTTTTGAAGAGCTGCTTGTAAAAGAGGAATTAGACTTGTCCCACAGATCCCATACGGAACAACTAGGAATGATGAGTGAACAGAGATTATAATTCGAATTTATATAATATATATATATATATATATATATATATATATATAATTCCAATGCATATGAAATAATTTTTACACTTAAAAAATTATTTCCAAGTTCTTTCTCTTTCTCCTTTCCCTCTTCTCCCACTGAGAAGACAAGCAATTTGATATAGTTATACATGCATAATCATGCAAAACAGATTTCTGTTAGTCACATTGTAAAAGAAAACAGACCCCCCCCAGAAAAAAAATATTTAAGAAGTATGTTTTGATCTGCATTCAGATTCTATCAGTTCTCTCTCTGGAGATGAATAGCATTTTTCATCAAAAATCCTTTGGAATTGTCTCAGATCTTCACATTGCTGAGAATAGCTAAGTCAGTCACATTTGTTCCTTGCACAATATTGTTACTGTGTACAATGTTCTCATGATTCTGCTCACTTCACTCAGTATTAGTTCATTTTCATCAGTTCTTTTCAGGTTTTTTCTGAAGTCATCCTACTTGCAACTTCTTGTGTTATATAGCATAACAATATTGCATCACAATCATGTACCACATCTTGTTTATCCATTTCTCAATTGATGGGCATCTCTTCAATTTCTAATTTTTTGCCACTGCAAAAAAAAAAAAAAGCAGCTATAAATATTTCTGTACATATTGTTCCTTTTTCTTTTTTTTAATCTCTTGGGATGCAGGTCCAATAGTGATATTGCTAGATAAAGAGTATGTACAGTTTGATTGCTCTTTAGTCAAAATTCCAAATTGCTCTCCATAATAATAGGATTACTTCACAATTCTACTAACAGTGCATCAGTGTCTCAATTTTCCCACATCTCCTCCAACTTTTGCCATTTCCTTTTTCTGTCATTTTAGCCAATCTGATAGGTATGAGGTAGAGTTGTTTTAATTTGCATTTCTCTAATCAACAGTGATTTAGAGCATTTTAAAACATGTTTATAGATAGCTTGATTCCTCCATCTGAAAACTACCTGTTCCATATAATTTCACCATTTATTTATTGGGGAATGACTTGTATTCATATACATTTGATTCAGGTCTCTATATACTTTTAAAATGAGGTCTTTTCTCTGATAAAGAAAAACTCTTTATCAGAGAAACTTTCTGTAAATTTTTTCCTGAGTTTTTTGCCATCCAATCTTGGTTGCCTTGGTTTTGTTTGTTCAAAATCTTTTTAATTTAATGTAACAAAATATTCATTTTATATTCCTTACTGCTCCCTTGGAGTTGCATGTTTTAGTTACTCATCTCTTTGAAAAAGGATGCGTTTTCTTAAGGGGGCACTTTGGTGCCCCCAAGAGCCATAATGGAAGAATTAAATTGAACATTTTTAATGCAGAAGGAGTACTCTACTAGATAGGGAAGAAAACTTTCAGTTTCATACACTTCCTAGATGTGTGACTCTGGGGTAAGTGTTTCATTCTCTGCCTGCCTTATTTTATCTCTAAAATAAGGAAAATAAAACACCTACCTCCCAAAGCTGTTACTAAAATAAAATGAGATAATATTTGTAAAATGCTTGGCAAGCCTTAAAGTGCTATATAAATATTAGTTAATATTATTATTAATGATTTTATTAATGTTATTCTTATTTTTCTTTGATTAAGTATATTTATTCACTTAAAACAAATGCAAAATAAAAAAAATGGAAAAATAAATATAGAAAAAGAAAAAACAAAACAAGCATTGTCATATGCCCAGTAGAACACTAGGGAGGATTCAAAATATATGTAACAATGTATATCCATTTCAAGAATGTGTATATAATAATATTCATAACCATCTTTTCTTTGTTCCTTTTTTTTTTTTTTTTTGCTCTCTGCTATCTACTTTTTGCCTTCTTCTTTTTTTTTCTTAATAATTTCATGGCTCAGGGATGAAGTAGCATGGTATAGTGGGTACAGTTCTGTTCTTGAAGTCAAAAGAGCTGGATTCACATTTCACCCATGATATTTCATCACAATGTGAGCCGGGAAAGCTATGCTCTGAGAATTATCTACTAATACACACACACACACACACACACACACACACACACACACACACACACATACACACACACATACATATATATGTATATATATCCTATAAACTTATATATAATATATATACTAACATATATAATATATAATAAATATAATATACTAATATACTTAAATACTAAGTTATAGATATGTTTGAGTAAGGCTCAATGAAACCATGGAATCCTATGTAAAACCCTAAAAGCATTTGGTACCAGCTATCATTATTAAAATTATTGTGAAGGCATTTTATAAACAGCAAAGTATTGTGAAAAAGCGAGGGACTGTAAAGAGTCATTATTTCACTTGCTTTGTTCTCCCTGGCTTTCCAAGTCCAATGGGGTAGGAGAGAGAGAAGGGATAAAGGGAGGGTGCTGTTATGGAGAGAACAGGTACCTCAAGACTGGGGGAGGGAAAGATTCATTATACTTTTCTCTCAGTTCCTCTTTCCTAGATAACTGTTCTTTCCCAGTGAAACAAAATGGAGGGCTATAGAAATGCTTTTAGCAACCAGATGGTTTCTTAGACTTTCAGTCCATCAGCCAGTCCCACATCTGACCCAGGCTCAGTCTTCTGACACAGCTCTTTGAGAATCCAAGAAGAATCCCCAAGATGAGACATCAGAATAGTAGTCTCAATAGAGGCACATAAGAAATCTTTATTAAATTGAATTGTTTTGTTCATAGATGAGGAACTCATGTTGGAAGGAAAACCAAAAAATTTCTAAACTGCAAGCTTTTCCAGTTGCTGAGAAGGGACTCAAGAAAGACTATGGGGAGTTGGGGGGGAGGAGAAGAGTCCTAACAGAAACCTGTGGAAAGCTAAGTATTAAATAGTACGTCTCTTTTTTGCCCCCTTTTCTTCCTAGAAATGAAAAGACCGAAGCAAGGGGGAAAAGGGGGTCCAGTTAGTATCTGGATATTATGCAATATGCAAATAGACTCCTCCAGGGCAAAAAGCAGTAATTTACTTTCTCAGAGCTCAAGAAAGAGCTTAAAGAGAGATAGTCAAAGGGAATTCATGCATTAGGGCCTTGTCAAGTTATTTCCACCTCTGAGACTGTAGGATTCTGTGCCTCTCTGTTGTTCAGTTGTGTCTAATTCTTTATGACTCTAGAGATAATGCTTTACATGGGATTTCTTGGTAAAGATGCCGGAGCAGTTTGCCATTTCCTTCTCCAGTGAATTAAGGTCCTAGTACAGTCTGAGACCAGATTTTACCTCAGGTCTTCTTCACTCCACCTGAGACCTCTCTCCACTGAGCCGCCTAGCTGCCCCCATGCCTCCAGATCTTATCAACATTATCAAAGGCTCATTACCCAAAGGGCTTCTTTTCCTCATTTGTTGCTCTACACTTTCACATCCAACAATTCCCCGCCAAAGGCTCCTTGCCAAAGGTAACACCCACATCAGAACCTTTGTCCTTTTTCCTGTGGAGTTTCAAAACATACATTGCCTTTTTATCCTGGAATTATTTGTCACATTTTTTTTGCCTTTTAATTTTTTTATTTGAAAAAACAAAAAAAAAAAGGAAAACAGAAAAGAAATACAAAACAAAATAAAGCAAAATAAAAGAGAACATTGTCATGTGCCCAGCAGAACATCATGGAGCTTTTGAAATATATAACATCGAATTACCAGATCAAGAAAGTATACATATTAGTATAAGAAATTATATTCATTAATGACCATTTTTTCTTTACTTCCTTGTAAATTATTTGGTTCTCGCTGCACTCTTTATTTACTTTATTCTTTTTTCCCCTTTCATTCCCCCACTACTCCCAAGTAAGCTACATTTAAGAAAAGATATATTTATGTATATACATGTGAATGTATAGATATATACATACACTCCCCCCACATATGCACATGTCTTTCCTATCCCTGCTGCCTCTTTAATGAAATTCTGCTCCATA
The DNA here is from genome assembly GCF_048593235.1 of Sminthopsis crassicaudata. Classification (NCBI taxonomy): domain Eukaryota; kingdom Metazoa; phylum Chordata; class Mammalia; order Dasyuromorphia; family Dasyuridae; genus Sminthopsis; species Sminthopsis crassicaudata. The sequence goes on from NC_133618.1 coordinate 596,675,922, forward strand.
ACTTGCCCTGCTATTATTTAAACTCTCCCCACCTAAGGATCCCTTCCTTGTCTTCTTCCTTCACTCTTTGCTTCCCTATGTGCCCAATCCTCCTCCCTTATTTCTTTATAGATTTTGGAGGGTGTTATACCCTGCATGGTATATATGTAGTGTTGCCTATTGAATCCATTCCTAATGTGAGTAGGTTTTCAGAATTATGAACCCTCCTTTTCCCTCTAATGCCTCTGTGTCTATTCTTCCTCTGCACCTCATTTCTATGACAGGATTGCTATTTTTACCTTAACTCTGCCAGTTTTTCTTTTGAGCTACCCTATTTTTGATATAAATCATATATTATATATATATATATACCTATATAAAAAACCAAATAATTTGTCCATGTTTAAACAGATTATACATGTTAAGTTTCTTAAAATTGATCTTTCATATTGGTTCTTATATGTTAAATTTTCTGTTACAAAGTCCTGAAAATCTGCAAGTTCATTGAATGCCATTTTTTGTCATTCAGGATTATAGATAATTTTTTCTGGATATGATATTTTTGGCTGCAGGCCTATCAATTTTTTTATCCTGGTTTTATTCCGTTGCAGGTGAGGTAAATTGGGAAAAAAATAAAACCAATCATATTAACCTTGCCAGATAGTCTAACAATACTCAGAGTAACCCCTTACTACATTTGTTGAATTTGGGATCAACAAATTTGATTTTTTTCACTGACAGTCAAGGACTGGAAAAGAAATAACAAAAAATCTTCTTCCCATTTACTTAGAGCCTTAGTCTATATCTCATATATATTTTGAAAGACTTAAGACCATCCTTATCAGAGTCAGTGTTGGGAGGAGCTTCAGAGGTCATTTTAGTATAGGACACTGAGTCTCATGAAGCGCTTTGGCAATGCAAAGATCCCTTTCACAGGGATATGTGATCCCTTCACAGAATAATGTTTGTTGCTTATATTCTTAATTGAAGGAAATACTAACTTTGAGTCAGAGGCTAATGAAAATAAAGACATCATTTTTCTCCATATAAGTTTATGGGAAATCTATCCATTAGTCCAAAATAAATAGTAACAAAAATCTCTTCTACCACAAAACTGAAATGTAATCATGTAACCTGTGAAGATCTCCAAAGAGGGAGAATTCACTCCTCTGCATTCTACTTTTGAATAGTTCTATTAGAAATAACAACAGCAACAGCCTTAATATAGTGCTTTAAGGATTACAGTTCAAACACTTGAACTTAGTTTTATGATCATCCCACTCTCTTCTGTTCTCCAGGTTAAACACTTTCAGTTCCTTTAAGTAGTGTTCCTATATTATATTCTCAAGATTTTTCTATCCTGGTCTCTCTCTTCCCACTTCTGAATACATTCTACCTCATCAGTATCTTTCTTAAAAAGGGTACCCAGAATGGAACAGATGAAGTCTGACAAGAACAGAGTACAAGGAGCCTCTCTTCTCTGGCCCTGGACACCCCCTTTTAATACAACTCAGGACTGCATTTGTTTTTTTGTCTGTGTCTCAGTCCACTGCAACAGCTTTGGGATTTAGAGACTTTCATAAAGGAGGTAGAACAGTCAGTGATGTTCATAGCAATGGACCTTTATTATATGCATGCTTTTACTCTCACAAGGGGAAGCCATAAGTTTAACTTGAGATACCCAAATGCTGGAGGAGGGCAAGATTCAGGGCATCGACACAGTAGGGTTTCAAGACTGATAAGAATACAATAAAATCCAGACACTGGAAGGAAGTTGCTAGGCTTTACAGAGAATGATTTTTTAAATCAGCAAGAAAAATGTTCCATATTCCAACCAAACTAAGCTACTCTATTTCCCAAACTCAGCTTTCCCTCTCCCAATTCCATCCTTTCTTATCACCTTTCCAATATATAATGAATGGTGGTAGTGAGGACTCCATCCTCACTGCCACCTCTTAAAAACTTCCTTCAGAGCTTAGCCCCTGTGACACTTCTGATAGAATTCTTTCCTAATCTTTCATTCATTACTTTCTTCTTCCTTTATCTTGTATTTATTCATCTGTATTCATATATCTCCCAGTAGAATGTAACTGTTGACTCATTTTTGTCTCTGCATTTTCATCATCAAACAATGTTTTTCACACTTGTGTTTAATTAATTCATGTTAAATTGAATATAAGGCAGTGTTTTTAATATGCATCAAGCATTCTCTGGGCTTAGCCTTATTGTCAGGTTGCCTATATCTCCCCCTCAGAGTTCCAGAGGAAAACCTAAGGGAATGGGACAACTCTAATTATCAGCTTGAGCCCCTATTCTATGAATTAACCACCAGTGACTAGCACCCCAGTTCCATTTAACCAATTAATATCAATTAGCTTTTACAAAGATATTTACTTCAAAGATATAACAAGAAGAGAAGTATAAGTATCTTCCCCTCAAAAAACGAACAAACTGAGGGGAGCACTTTTTTGGAGGGGAGTATATTCTTTGGGGAGAGTGGACGGAGTTCTAATATAGTTTTTACATGACATTGATCTCCCCAGGTTCAATTCAAATGCAGCACTAATACTGTTGAGGGTTGAGTCCTTTTCTCAAGGATCCCTAGCCTGGTTCCCAAACACTGGCCTTTAGGGCATTGATGGGCTGGCTACAAAACCCAGGATGGACGTCCAGATTCCCAGCCCTTGGATGGTGTGCTCCTCTGATCTTTCCACATGAATTGTCTCCCTAGGAAGATTTGAGTTCCTTAAGAGTAGGGGGTGGTCTTATTTTTATCTGTATCCCCAGCACTTAGTGTAGTGCTTTGCACATAATTTCTTAATAAATGCTTTATTCACTCATTCATTTCAACACTCCATTACACATAGCACTACTCTTCTAAAAGCAGGCTCTCTAGCCTCTTCCTTGTAAAGAATTGCATGAATGGTGTTTTATTCATGCTCTTAGGAATTAGGATCATTTGTCAGTCTCCTGATATGTATTTCAAATATTTTATGATTTTATATATTTAAATGTGATCTCTATTTTTTGGTCTATCATATGCAACTTTGCTGCAACACCATGTACCATGGATCTACATGTAAACACAGTCTTGATTTACTGTTATGTAATTCTAACATGCAATGCTATATGCTATGACTTTGTATGTGACCTTAGTATTTGTTCTTTACTGAGCCTTGTAAACACATGGCTAATATAATTTACAGATATTGCAACATTTTTCATGGGAAAAGGAGGTAACAATTTGGACGAGGGCAAACTGAGCCTTTTCTGTGTGCCAGGTAATGGGCACAAGCTTGTGCATTTAGGAATTACCATGAAATAGGTTTGATTGTTGATATAATAAAATTTCATTTCCCGTGAGATACTGTTCCTGTACACAGGGGACTTTTCTTGTAATGAGGACATAGATGAGGGGAAAGCAAAAACCCATTGAATTATAAATGAAACTAGGAGCTGGTTGGATAGTTGTTGTTGTTTTCCACACCAATAAAATAGACAAACCATTAGCTAATTTGATTAAAATAAGAAAAGAGGAAAACCAAATTATCAGGAACAAAAATGAGAAAGAATTCACAACAAATAAAGAAGATTTAAAAGATATTATTTTGCCTAACAATGTGCCAACAAAATCAGTAACTGAAATGAAATAAATGAATGAAAGAAAAATATGAAATATCCAAATTAACAACAAAAATAGAGAATTTAGACAACTCTATTCCAGAGAAAGAAATTGCTCTAAATTGGATTTATACAAGGAATGCAGAGGTAATATAATACTAGAAAAACTCTCAACTAAATTAGTCATGTTAGTAACAAAACAAAAATCATATTGAATATATAGCAGTGATCCTGAAGGCCTCTGACCTTAGAGTGCTGTTGTTCTAACAATCTGTCTGTCAATGATTCTGAAGTCATTACTATCAGATGGATCATCTTTTGGTCAATAATAACCAAGTTCCTGAGACAATAGTGAAGAGATTATCCCTCAAATCTACCTGTAAGCCATAAAATTAGTAAATTAGTAACATGAAGCTCTGGTCTAACTTTGTCTTATAAATTTATCCTCTTTCTCCAGGTTCTTTGCTAAATCCCTTTGGAATTTAGCCTGTTTCACTTGTTGTTATAATTACAATGAACTTTGCCCATTGACTTGGAGATAGGTCCAAGTCTGTAAATTCTTTTGAGATACTTCGAGACACCCATCTATGACCCCAACCTTATGGGGTCTTCTTTTGAACCTTAAAAGCATGATTATGTCAGTTGAAGGAGAAAAAGCTTTGGACAAAATGTAACAGCCAGTCCTGGTTTTTGTTTTTTAAGTGACAACAACAACAGAGGAGACCAAACTTGCAAGCCCGGACATCTGCAGCAATTGTGGCAACCGAGGAGGAGGCGGTAGGCAGGCAGGTTAGACGAGGTTATCCCCATGGGCAGGTACATGGGCATCCAGTGTCTCTTTTTAGGCAGCCTGAACAGGAGGCTCCAGGAAGTACCAGTGTCACTTTAGCTTATAATCAGCCTCTGAAAAAAAAAGAGAAACCTAAATGAAAAAGCAATTATCTCTGTAACAGATGGACAACTAAACAGAGAGATGAATTTTGGGGTACCAAATTTGGGATGCTCCGAAGGCTACAGCATAATGCATTTGAGAACATCTATAATGAACTGGCACAAGCAATCATTAATGGTATAAATATAACATTACCGCAGGGTGATCTTACAGAATATTATGATGAATTGGAAAACAGAAATCTGTTTCCAATCTATTGCATAGTCCCAACAAACAATATAGTAGAAGCAAAGGATGAAATAGAGACTGGATATTCCTGATCTACCACCAAATTCTGGCAATGAGTGTCAATTCTGTTAATACCTTTCACCAGGCAAAGCTTTCAGACTTTTGGCTTGTAGTAGACACTGTATACCACATGAAGAAGAAGTTGAATGCAGTAGAAAGGGTAAGAGCCAACTAATCTGTAATGGTTTTCAGGCAGGCTACTCACTGACAAAATGAAATTAGAAGGATTGCAGATCCAAAGACTACATAGTACAGGAGCCAGTCCTTGCAAAATCCAACACCAGGTAAGAGCTAAACTAGTCTTATTGACTGGTTTTCTATTTTTTAAGGGCACAACATTTATTTTCACTGCCATTGTTTACTCATAAATAGATTTAGTTCTAAGGAATGACCAGTGGAAAATTCCATCTGTGTTGGAGATCTACACAAAAAATAAAACACAAAGAGTCAGACTTTGAGACTCATGGGATTTCCATTAATTATGCAAAAATCAACTAATGAAATAGATAACAATTTGTTAAAACAAAACAAAACAGAAACCCAACATAAATGACATGTTTAAATAAATGATTTGAACAATGAATAAAGCAGTCATCCATAAAGAACAGCACCTTTTGAATTCAAGTTTTTTTTTTAAAGCAATCTAAATTAGGCTATTTCAAAAAACTCCTACTGTATTATTTGTCCCCATCTGCAGCTTTTTTGATGGCAACAGAAGTGCAGTATTTATGGCGGTTCCTTTCTGATTTTTAACTGCTGTTATTCAAAACTCATCCATCAAAGGAAAAATGGGGAAAATATCCCTACCATTGTGTTTCAGGATTACTTTCCCTTTTTCCATGTGTTGAGATTTTTTTATGTTCCTACCAACCAATTTTGGTGCCTTTTATTAAGTTGGTGGTAGGCAGCCTTATGCTATTACTGACTTTTGGAGCACTAGGCAGTAATTTAGTAAATACAGTAAAATATCTTTTTGAAAAAATAGAAAACAGAGGGGAAATTGGAATTTTCCTTAAATAATAAGTAGTATACAAATAGATTTTAAGTACAAACATTATTTGTAATAGAAATAAATTGAAATACTTTCTATAGATTCGAAGGTGAAACGTGAATGTTCATCACTATTATTTCTATTTGACATAGTACTAAAAATGCTGGCAATAATAAAAGGAAATAATCATAAGTAAAGAAGAAACAAAAGTGTCGGTTTTTACAAGGCTTTGATGGTATATTTATAAAATCCTAAAAAGGCAACTAAAATTAATTATATCAATATTTTTTAACAAACTTGCAGAATATAAATCCACAAAATCATTAGCATTTCTATGGAATGCCAATAAAATCTAGCAAGAGGAAATTAAAAAAGAAACTCCATTTACAATTATTACAATCCTATTTCCCTATACCAAAATATACACAAAAACTATATAAATAACTGTTTCTAGAAAAAAAGGTAGATTTAAATAATTTTAAAATATATTAATTGCTCATGGGTAGGATGAGCCAATATGATAAAAAACATTACTACCTAAATTAAATTAATCAATGCCATACCAATCAAACTACTTAAAAATCTCTTTATAAAACTAGGAAAATAATAATGAAATTCTTATGGAAAGAAAAAAAAATTCATGGATCTCAAGAGAAATAATGAAAAGAAATGGAAATTAAGGGGGCCTGTTTGTGCCAGTTCTCAAACTATATTACACAAAGTGGCTATTGTTATAATAACTTATTATCAGATAAGAAATAGAAAGATCAATCAGTGGAACAGACAAGGTACACAGCATATAAAAGCAACTATATCATTAATATCCTAGTATTATATAAACACAAAGGCCCCAGCTACTGGCATGAAGACTCACTATCTAACAAAAAGTACTTGGAAAATTGGATTAGCAATATTGAAGAAATTAGATTTAGACTAATAACTCAATCTTATACAAAGATAATATTCAAATGGATAAATAAATGGCCTAGATATAAAAGGTCACATCATAACATTAGAAAAACATTTTTTAAAATTACCTAGCAGTTCTATGGATTAAAAAAAAAAGGTATATGACCATTCAAGGAATAATGAGGATCATAGAAGATAAAATGGATTATTCTGATGATATAAAATTTAAAAGGTTTTGCACAAACAAATCTAATAAAGCTAAGATGAAAAGAAAAACAATAACTGGAGAAAAAATCTTTGCGGTAAGTTTCTCTGATAAAGATCTCATTTCCATGATATATAAGGAACTAATTCAAATTTATAAGGAAAAAAAGCCATTCGACAATTTATAAGCCTTCTAAGGATATGAACAGATAGCTCTCAAGAAACCCAGGCTATCTATATATAGCCATGTGAAAAAATAATCCAAATCACTATTCTAACATTCCAATTCAAATCAGATTGGCAAAAAAATGCTTAAAAATGAAAATATGTCGGAGGGGTTGAGGGAAAATAGGCACATTGATGCACTATTGATAAAGGTATGAATGGGTGAAATCATTCTGGAAAGCAATTTGAAATCATGCTCAAAAAGTTGCTAAACTATATGTACTGTCTGACCTGACTACACTACTGCTATATCTGAAAGTTATTTTAAAAAAAGAAAAAAGTCCTTTATGTACAATATTTATATCAGCTCTTTTTGCAGTGGCTAAACCCTAGAAAACAAGAGAATATCTTGTCGTTGGATATGTTGTGGTACATAAATTTGATGAAATACTACCGTGTTGTAACAAATGAAATAGATAATTTCAAAAATATATGGGGAAAAAAATCTGAAGTGATGCAAAGTGATGTGAGCAAACCCAAAACAATTCTATAAAATCAATATTATAAAAATTAATAATTTTGAAAACTTTTATAAACTGATAAAGAATAAGATGATGAAATATGCCATACATAATAGAATATGGAATGAAATATATGTGAGTGTGTAAAAACACACACAGATTTGGATAGACACATATATGTATATGTACACATGTATTGCAGCTTTGGAGGTATTTGTTTTGGATGACTATGCTTATTTGTTACAAGAAATTTGGGAGGGGTACTTTCTTTTCTTGAGGTAGGGATGAGGGAGAGAAAATAAATAGACTCCTGTTGTTTTTTTAAACAGAAAGGTTGGGGTGATACAGATATAAACTATTGTATATACTTTTAGACAAGGTAGTGTTAGTTTTGCTTCACTGTTTTGAATTGCGACAACAGACTTCTCACAAAGTCAGAATAATATGTGAATGTATATAATATAAAAACAAACTATATTAATAAAATTGAAAGTAGCCCCCAGAAAAAGTCACATGGGAGAAAACAGTTATGGTACTACTCCAGTACAAGAAGAGGGACAGCTGCAATACTGACTGCTTGGCAATTACTGAAACAAAGTACTGAGGAAAGCTAATTGAGATGAAGATTAGTGTATACTGGGTGAGAGATCCTAATGATATATGAAAAGTTCTTCCAAAACTTTAGTTTAGATCCTTTTTTCCTATGCTCTCAATATCAGAAGAGTCTCAAAGGATATTGTTTTCTCAAATACTAGTCACTCATGATTGAAACCCTGTTCTAAGCCTATATGTTGAAATAATTTACTACTGTTTTATTCATTTTTTAAAGTTTTTGTAATTTTTTTTTTAAAAATGCATATTCTGTTTGGTTTGCTAAAATGATACTAATAAAATTTAAATGAAATTTTCAGACACATGGGAATAAGGGTTGAAAATGAATGAGGAACACATCCAATGGCCCCACTGAACCTAGCTACACATGTGAATTTAGTGATGAGTGGTTTTTAGATGTCACATTTTTTACTAACAGCCCTTACTAGGTACATTTTATCCTCGCCAAGAGTCCATTATTTCTATATTTTAAGTCATGGTTCTGAAATCCGAATAATGTTCTAAGACACCATTTCCTAAACCAGCTGTTCATCTTAAAGGTCAAGTTATTTTGCTTTGATTACTACCATTGGGATTAATGGAATGCCTCAATAAGGATTTTTTTCTGGGATGTGGCAATCTGCCAAGTCTGGCAGGTAATTCTTTAATCCTTGACATTTTTCAAGGTGATGATTGCCAGGGCTCCTATTTTGCCCCTCCCCAAACCCAGAACTTTCAAAACCTACTTGCTTTTCAGGGAACATAGTATTCCCCCTCTTCCTTCCCACCATGATTAGCTGATTGAAGTCACAAAATTTTGAAAAACAACAGGAGTTCATTCATTAGTTCAGTACAAACATTTCAATATTGTGCACCATGTCAACATGTTAAATCTGACTGTTCCTGCTTTTGTTCACACACAGACTGTTATGTTCAACTCTTTGTGTTGGTATAATTACAACTAACTAGCTGAAAAAAATCACTGGCAGTCAATTACTCAAACCTCCATTAAAAACTCTGTATTTAATTACTGCTCTTTCTAGGGCAAAATTCCTCACAGGTGCTCATCTCACCAACTGTCACCATTCCTTCTGCCTGCAAGGTGAGTCCTTCTGGACTAAGGTCAAATCTCACCTTCTGCAAGAGACCTTTCCCAGCCCCTCCTATCACTAGTGTCTTCTCTCTGATAATACTTTCCATTTACTTTGTATGTATCTTGAATGTAGATAATTGTTTGCATGGTATCTCTCCCATTCGAATGTAAGCTTCTAGAGAAAGAGATTACATTTTTGCTGTCCCTCATATCCCACACACTGATCACAGCCCCTGATAAATAATAGTGTTTATTGACCAATGGTACTCCATCCTTCTCTATTGCAACAAAAACATGGCCCCACATCCCTGCATGTTGCTGGCAATAGAACCAGCCCAATGATAAACAGGTCTGGGAACAGAACTAATGTTGCTTAAGTGAATGCTTCTTCACTCAAATCTACTGCCTTCAATTAACTGCAGGTTGTCTCTACTGACCACTAGTTTTATCATCCCTCCATACTGTCAGATAAAGAGTAAAGGGAGAGAAGAAATAAGCATTTGCCATTATTATTATTATTGTATTATATTTATAATCAATTAATACAGTATAATAAATACAATATTTATAGTATATTGTATTATTATACAAGCCTATTATATGCCAGGCACTGTGCTAATCACTTTACAAAAATTATCTCACTCAATTTTCACAACTTATTATTATCCCCATTTTAAAGCTGAGGAAACAGAGGAAGACAAAAGTTATTTGCCCAAGGTAAATACAGTCGATATCTCAGGTCAGATTTACCCTTGGGTCTTCTTAATATCAGGTTTGATCCTGGACTGAATGGTGTTTAAAAAAAAGGAAAAGAAGAACAAAAAAGAACAAGAACACGAACAAGAAAAACTACATCAACAGCTTTGAAATTATAAGATTAGAATTATGAGGCTTACTCCCATATCAATTAATCAATAAACATTCATTAAGCACTTATTATGTGCCAGGTCTTGTGCTAAACTCTAGAGATACATAAAGAAGCAAAAGACAGGCCCTTAAGGAACTTAAGTCTAACAGATATCAAACATACTCAATGAAAACATAATAAGGAAATGAACTGACTTTCTCACATAGTCTTCTACAGTAGATCACATCGTTATGGATGCACAACTGACATAGGAGTGGAGAATTTAAGTTTCATATGTGTAGTGTTCATTAATTTTTTAAGACTTATTTCAGCCATCCAATCAAACTCCCAAGAAATTATTTTACAGATCTAGAAAAAATAATAATAAAGTTCAACTGGAAGAACAAAAATTCAAGAATTTCAAGGGAATTAATGGAAAAAATGCCAATGAAGGGGGCCTAGCTGTGCCAGACCTAAAACTATATTATAAAGCAGTGGTCACCAAAACCATTTGATACTGGCTAAGAAATAGACTAGTCAATAAGTGGAATAGGTTAGGTTCACAGACAAAATAGTCAATAATCATAGCAACTAGAGTTTGACAAACCCAAAGACTCTAGCTTTGAGGATAAGAATTCACTATTTGACAAAAATTGTCGGGAAAATTGGAAATTAGTGTGCCAGAAACTGGGCATTGACCCGCACTTAACACCTTAAATCAAGATAAAGTTGAAATGGGTTCATGATTTAGACATAAAGACTGATATTATAAGAAAATTAGAAGAACAAAAGATAGTTTACCTCTCAGATCTGTGGAGAAGGAAGGAATTTGTGACCAAAGAAGAACTGGAGATCATTATTGAACACAACATAATTTTGATTATATTAAGTTGAAAAGTTTTTGTATAAACAAAACTAATGCAGACAAGATTAGAAGGGAAGCGATAAATTCAGAAAACATTTTTACATTCAAAGATTCTGATGAAGGCCTAATTTCCAAAATTTATAAGAATTTATAAGAATTCAAGCCATTCTCCAGTTGATAAATGGTCAAAGGATATGAACAGACAATTTTCAGATGAAGAAATTGAAACCATTTCATAAGAAAAGGTGTTCCAAATCCTTATTGATTAGAGAAATGCAAACTAAGACAACTCTTGAGATACCACTACACACCTTTCAGATTGGCTAAAATAATAGGAAAAGATAATGACAAATGGTGGAGGGGATGTAGAAAAGCTACTGATACATTGTTGGTGAAATTGTGTATGGATCCAACCATTCTGGAGAGTGATTTGGAATTATACTCAAAAGGTTATCAAACTGTGCATAACCCTTTGATCCAACAGTATTACTACTGGGATTATACCACAAAGAGATCTTAAAGAAGGAAAGGGACCTGTATGTGCAAAAATGTTTGTGGCAGCCCTCTTTATAGTGTCCAGAAACTGGAAACTGAGTGGATGCCCATCATTGGAGAATGGCTGAATAAATTGTGGTATAGGAATGTTATAGAATATTATTGTTCTGTAAGAAATGATCAGCAGGATGATTTCAAAGAGGCCTGGAGAGACTAACATGAATTGATGCTAAGTGAAATGAGCAGAATCAGGAGATCATTATATATAGCAACAACAAGATTAAACAATGATCAATTCTGATGGATGTGGCTCTTCTCAACAATGAGATAATTCAGACCAGTTCCAATGATCTCGTGATGAAGAAAGCCATCTGCACCCAGAGGGAAGACTGTGGGAACTGAGGGTGTATCACAACATAGCATTTTCACTCTTTTTGTTGTTGTTTGCTTGCATTTTGTTTACTTTCTCATTTATTTTCTTTTCTGATCTGATTTTTCTTGGGCAGCAAGATAATTGTATAAATATATATGTCTATATGGGATTTGCATATATATTTATCATGTTTAACATATATTGGGTTGCTTGCCATCTAGGGGAATGGTGGGGAGAGGGGAATTGGAACACAAGGTTTTGCAAGGGTCAGTGGTGAAAATTTATCCTTGCATATGTTTTGAAAATAAAAGGCTTCAATAAATTTTTAAAAGACTTATTTCAAACAAGAGAATCCCTAAAACAAAGAATACAAGACTATGATAAACACAATTATATAGAAAGCTTTGTACAATGGCTGATTAAACATTAAGTCACAGTGTTAAATTATTAAATCACTCCCAGAGCCTCAGTTTCCTCATCAGAAAATATCTAAAATATCTTCTAGATCTAACAATATAATCAATTCTGTAATTTTATATCCTGTGACAAAGCCTAAACAAATGATTTCTTCTGATGGTGAAATTCAATCAGCAAGCATTTATCGGGCACCTACAATGTGGAAACTTTCCCTAGCATAATGGTTGTTTGAAAACTTGTTCCAATGGCCACAAAGGGGACTTAAGCAGTTATTTTGGAGTTCTTAGAGCTTGGTCAGACATTGTCAAGGTCATCCACTATATCCCAGGCCATTGTCACTCTTCCTGGCATAAATAACTCAGAAAGACAAAATGTAGCCAATGATTTAATCCAATTCATGCACAAGTTAAGATGTCATCCATAATGTCATTAGTGAGAAACAACAACAATGTGCTAGACATAGTGCTGGTACGGGAAATACAAAACCAAAAATGAATCAGTACTTTTCAAAGAACTTACTCTGTAGTAGAGAAGGGAAGAGAGGAAACATGTAATTATGTACAAATATATACAAAATTAATTTGGGTAATTAGGAGAGAGGGAGGGGAAACAGCAGCCTCTTCAGTAAACTCACCAAAGCATGAAAGACATTGGGCTATCCATCTACAACAGGAAAATAAAGTGAATGAAAAGATGCACACTTCTCCAATTATGACATACAGTCCAGCCCACTGAGTCAATCCATTCAACATGCTTATCTTGAACAGTTCCTACAAATAGACAATGGAATGAGCTGATTGGATTGGATTGTGTTGGAGACACTGTGCAGGGTTTCCAGTCATTCCAAACTATTGCCAATCATGAAAAGCATTTCTTTTTCTTTTTTTTTATTATTAATAAATTTTATTATTTATTTATTATTTATTATTAATTTTATAATTATAAATTTTTTGACAGTACATATGCATGAGTAAATTCTTTTATAACATTATCCCTTGTATTCATTTTCCCAAATTTTCCCCTCCCTCCCTCTACTCCCTCCCCTAGATGATAGGCAATCCCATACATATTAAATGTGTTACAGTATAACCTAGATACAATATATGTGTGTTGGATTCCGAAGGTATAAGTAACCTGGATAGAAAGACAGTAGTGCTAACAGTTTACATTCAATTCCCATGTTCCTTCTCTGGGTGCAGCTATTTCTGTCCATCATTGATCAATTGGAAGTGAGTTGGATCTTCTTTATGTTGAAGATATCGTGAAAAGCATTTCTTTCAGATCAATATTCTCGTGGTGAGACTATAGGTCTGGGGAATTGGGGAACTCAGTAATCCAATAAGAATCATAATTATAAGTAACCCAGAGAGCAATGGAAAGATGCAAAAGGAGCATACATAAGCTGCAGCATGTTACCAAATAATAGCTTGTGAATATTCAAGAAATGGCATCAAAGACATTATTGAGGCTGTACTTGACCACAGAAGAAAATGGACCAGTCATAGATTAAGAATGACAAGACAAATAAACAACAGATGACAATCTGAGTTATACACTAACTCTGACAAGAGGATAGAAGAAGAATAGAGGGAGGTCTATTGCATATACAATCTTTTAAGGAGTATTTCTGGAAAGAAATAGATAAAAAAAAGTGCATGGACTTAGAACATGTGGAATGTTTATAATTTGCATCTGCAAAGGGAAAGATAACATGAGGCAAATCCAGAAAAGTTAAACACACATATGTGGTATATACTTATAAATGTGCTATCTATATTTATTTTTGTTTTGTGAGCATATGATAAACTTGGATCATTTATTTGGAGCTGAAAGAGACCTTAAGGGTCATCTGCTCCAAACCATTTATTTTACAAGTGAAGAAAATGAGTTCCAGAGACTTTGTGGACAAGGAAAGTGGCCAAGGAAGCTTCAAATCCAAATTCTCTGGCTCCAAACCCAGGGTCCTTTACTATAAGCTACATATATGCACATATCCTGCCCAGATTTTCCATTAAATTTACACATATTCTGTAGATATAAATATACAATACACATAGCCCAGCACATGCAAACACCACAGAAAAAGTCCTTTCAATTAAAAGGAACAGTAGCAGTGTCTGAATACATTTTTAAGCTTTCAAACTTCACAGGGACTGATCTGGATGATTTTAGTCAAGATTAGTATGTATTTCAATGGACCTGGGGCTGTTTTTACTATGATGGTGGGTAAATGTGATCCTAGACAAGTCCTGTTTTCTGCCTCAATTTCCTCATTATAAAAGGAGAGTGATAAGAAGTTGCCTCCTGCTGTAGGTTTTAAACCATTCTGCTATTCATTACCATTTTATGGGTGAATTCATTCCATTCACATTCAAAGTTATAATTATTAGTCATGCATTTCCCTCCATCCTATTTTTCCTCATTGTTTATCTTTTCCCCCTCTTTTTTTACTCTATCCCTCCTCACTTTTTTCTCCCTAATCTACATCTTTTCTGAGAATCCTTATCCTCTTATCTTCTCCTCCTACCTCTCTGTAATCTAAGAACACTTTTATATCTTTCTAGATGTGCATGCTATTCCTTCTTTAACCCATTTCTGATAAAACTAAGTTTCTAACACAACCAATCCTCAACCCTCTCCTGTCCTCCACTATTACAGTTCTTCCATTAATATCTTGTTTGTATGAGATAATTGCTCTATTTTTGCTCTAACACTCCAGACCTCTTCCCATCCAGCTTTATTTTTTTCTTATTCCACCATACTCAACTCAACTTCAAGCTTTCTATCTATGAATGCTCTTTCAAACTAGGAATAGTAACATTCTTAAGAATTTGAAGGGTATTAAATTTCTTATAATTGGAATTTCATGTTTATCTTCTTATGTTTCCAGCTGATTTTTGAAGGTCATATTTTCTATTCAGTTCTGATCTTTTCCTTACCAATATCTCAAAAGTCTTTTAATTCATTAAAAATCCTTTTATACTGAGACAGATTTGAACTCAGGTCCTCATGACTTCAGGGCTCGTACTCTATCTATTGAACTATCTAGCTACCCTGTCTTTAAGTCTTTTTAATGTAGAAACTGCTAATTCTTCTGTTATCCTGTCTGTGGCTCAATTCTATTTAAATGGTTTCTTTCTAATTGCTTGTAGTATTTCTCCTTGACCTGAGCTCTGAGACTTACCTATAATATTCCCGGGACTTTTCATCTTGGGATCTCTTTCAGATGGTGATTGTTGAATATTTTTCAATTCTATTATCTGGTTCTAAAACTTCAGGGCAATTTCCCCTAATAATTTCTTGAAGTAAAGTATCTAAGTTCTCTTATATTGCTTCTTTTTGATCTGTTTCCCAGTTATTTGCTTTTCTAATGAGATGTTTTACATTCTTTTCTGATGTTTTTTCATTTTTTGATTATATTTTATTCCTTTTTGTGTCTTATGAAGTCATGAGCTTCCCTTGCTCAATTCTAATTTTTAAGGAATTATTTTCTTTTTTAAGTTTTTAGATCTATTTTCCCCAATTGATTGACTTTTTTTTCATAATTTAAAAAAATTTTCTTGCATTACTCATATTGAAAATTTTCCTCACCCTCTCTAATTTGACTTTTAAAGTTTTTTTTTTTTTAAGTTTTTTTCAAGAATTCTTCTTGGGCTTGTGACTATTTTAAATTTTTCTTTGAAGTAGAAGGAGCTGTTTTGATTTCATTGTCTTCTGAATTTGAATCCACACCTTTTCTATCAGTTCATGACCTATCTACAGGCAGTTTTTTTCTCTTTTGCTTGCTCATTTTTTAGTGGCTTATGTCTTGGCTAGTAACTGTATGTTCTAGTCCTGAAGTGTGAGGGGATAACATCTCAAGCTTTTAGTTTTTTGTGCTATTGTTTTCTGCACTCTGAGGACCTGACTTCAGATATTTCTCTCTCCCCTGAGTTGAAACCAGAGCTCCCCAGTAACACTCTTACCAAACACTCTTACTTCCTATAATTCCTCCAGGGCTACATTCCTCTGTCCTGGAACCAAAACCAGAGACTCAATTCTCCTGTGACTGCCCACAGCCTGCAGGATTCTATTTTCTGCAACTACACTCATGAATGTGTGTTCACTTCTCCTCTCACCCACAGCCACAGCCAGCACCAGCATCAATGCCTGACTACCCAGCACACACACACACACACACACACACACACACACACACACACACACACACACCATTATAAGAGGATTGAAAGCTCCTGAAGCTGTCACTACCACCAACAAATCTGCCTCCAAGGCGTTCTGTTCGGATATATTTGCCCAGAGATGTTTCCTTTTCAATATGGTCAGACCACCACCCCAGAAAGTCAAATCTTCCCTAAGGTCCTCCCAAATTGTCTTAGCTGCACAACTGCTTTATCCCAGCTTTTAATTATTTCTGCCAATCTATAATTCACTTTAAGCCATTATTTTGAATTATTAATGGGGGGAATTTGAGAGAGCTAGGTAATTTCCTGCCTTATTCCACCATAATTCTAGAACTGTCTTCTGGAGTTGTGAGGATTTCCCAAGAAAATATTTGTAAAACATTTATTTTGTAAACAAAAAAGTACCACATAAATGCATATTATTATAATTGTTGCTATTGTTATTACTATTAAATTGCCACATTCATCTCATGGGGTGGGTTAGGAAAGAACTATATTCTCCATTAGCCACTTGGAGTGGGGAGAAGGATTGCAGAATAAATTTAGGGAATAGAAAGCTGGGGAAGAGAATAATATAGAGGACAGGAACCATAGAGGAAGAAAAAGGAAAGGAAAGGAGAGAAGAGAAGAGGAGAGGAGAGGAGAGGAGAGGAGAGGAGGAGGGAGAGGAGAGGAGAGGAGAGGAGAGAGAGGAGGAGAGGAGAGGGAGAGGAGAGGAGGAGAGGAGAGGAGAGGAAAAAGGGAAGGAAAGGGGAGGAAAAAGGGAAGGGAAGGGAAGGAGGAAATGGTAGGAAGAATGCATATGTTGTAGTTTTTTTTAATCAGCTAATCTGGGAATTGATTCTGAAATCAAATTTTCTGTACTTTGTGCTTTTTTTTTTCTTTGATCAATAATAATTCTATAACTAGCATGTATAAAGAGCTTTAAGCTTTACCAAACACTTTACCTGAGTTAGGCCATTGATCCTTGCAACAATATTATGAAGTACTCACTACCATTATCCACATTTTACAAATGGGGAAACTAAAGCACAAAGAGGACAGCTGATTTACCCAGCTATTAAATAAATGTCTGAGACAAAATGAAACTCCGATCTTCCTAAGTCCAAAACTCTATCCATTGAGCCATCAGATGCCTCAGACTGAGTTATTCATTCATTCAACAAATAAGTTTTGAGATACTTCATTGTATTAGACACTATAGGGAATAAAAACAAATCTTCCCAGAATAGGGGATTTCTATTTGGGAGAAGTAAGAGGGGAGGCTAACAAAGTCATCGTAGATCTTATGCCACGATGAGTCTGAATTTTAGCCTAAAGACAATAGGAAGCAAAGGCAGGAGCCCTCTGAGCCCTGGGATACCTTTCTGCCCCACCAGAGCTGCACCAAAGTGGTACTTTGGCTGAAAACAAAACCCATTTTCCTTTCCAACGCCCTGCTGGGAAGTCAGCTCCTGAGGGCTGCTCCTTGTCCCCCCTGCAGTTGTTCGGGTGGCAGGTCCTTTGTTTTGGCCAGCCTCCCCCTCCTCCGAGCTTGCCAAACACATCCCCAAGTCTGTTAGCTTCCATCTGGCAGGGCGGCTCAGAGCAGGAAGGCTGGTCAGGAGCTAGACGGGAAGGCAATTTGCTGGCCTGTTTACCATACCTGACTCTGGGGTACGTGGCTTTATTTTGATTTGATAAAAGAGGAGATGAGTCCAGCTGCAACAGAGAGCTACCTCCCTCAGCTGACAGATGGGCATCCCTATAAGAAAGCCACATGGCTGTGTGTGTGTGTGTGTGTGTGTGTGTGTGTGTGTGTGTGTGTGTAAAACTCAGCTCATTAGGTTTTATCTGCAATATGCTGATGTACTGGCAGAAAAAACATCCCACTGTGGGCATTAAAAAAAATCCAAAAACCTGCTGTGAGAAGAAACATCAGCCAAAGTTGGTCAACAGTGCCTTGGAGTGGGGGAAGGGAGAGAGATAGGAATAAAGGAGGATGGATGGAGGTCTGTTGGCTCTGAAGGTCCAAAAATCGATTCCATCATGTCCTGAAACTAGAAAGGACCGTGGCTCCAGCCTTTGGATGATGTCACCTAGCCTCTTCATTAATCAGATGGCAGCACTGAGACGCAGAGAAAGGGAAACGACTTGCCAGGATTACATAGCAAATTAGTGGTAGAAAGTGGTTAGATTCCAAATCTAAGCTGTTTTCCACTTCATTCTCTCTCTAAGGCTCCCTCTTGATATTGTGGAAAAGGCAATCTGCAGCCCTGAACAAATTTAATGACGTTGCTGTTACTCAGCTTTTGGACACTGTGCCTTTCCTAGTATTAGACAGGAAGGTAACTGGGTAGCCATTGGATGGACTATATGCCATTTAACCAGGAAAACTTGGACAAACACAGACTTACCACTAAATTGTCACCACGTTGCCAGTCTATACTATAGGCCCACTAAGGCAAGGAACCTCTATTTTGTATCTATCTAGTTTTCAAACTGCTTCTCTTTTTTAAATACTGAATGCCTCTGGTCAACAAAAAACCAATCTGATTTTAGCAGCCCTTGTCCATGGAACGTTATCCAGCATGAGCTTCAAACTGGTGTGAGATGGGTACCTGGGTCTCCCATTTGGGAACCTGAAAAAAGGATCTGTCATTATAATAGGTTTTTTTCCCCTATACCCATTGTGCATCAAAATGAGCCCTCAATTTAGTATTTAATCCTAGGTCCAAGACCTACTTTTGACACAGACCATGTAACCAAGGGCAAAACAATGAATTTCTCAGAAAGTTGCTGCAGGAAATATAACACAGACAATATAATATTGGTAAGTTGGAATACTTTATCTGCATGCAGAGGAGGAATTTCTACACTGGGAGTTCCCTACACACATAAAATCAGTCAATAAATTTGTATTAAGCACCTAGTATGTGCCAGGCATTGCACTAAATACCCTGCTCTTCCCCCCCCCCAAAAAAAAAGTATAAAAAAGAGCTCTTAGTGATCACCAACGTTTAGCATCTCATTTTACAGATAAGAAAACTGACACTTAAAAAGAAAAAGTATCTTGCCCAATGTTACATAATTTCTCATTCTGTCTTATATCATTTTATAATTGTTTCTTAGTTACACATCGTCCTTCCAATGGGACTTTAACCTCCATTTCTAGCATTTTTCATATCTCCCCCACCCAGTAACCAATACAGTAATACACATATAGGAAAATCTTTAATCATCTATTTGGGTGGATCATCACCAATTTTCAGGATTTCAGAGATAAAAATCACCTCAGACACCATTTATTTTAACTCATACCTGCACAAATGCTCTCTGACCAGTGGCCAAAATCTCTAGTCCTGAGACAGCATTCTACTCTGGGGTAGCTATGGTTATTTTCCTTATATCGAAGCAACACCTACTCTATGAAATTGCTACCCCCACCCCAGGAGAAGACTAATCTTCAAATATCTGAAGACCATTATCATTTTCCTGTCCTATAACTCTTCTTCAAGTTAAACATCCCCATTTCTTTTAACCTAGCCTCATATGGGATAATCTCAAAACCCTGCCTCTGCTCTCCCTCCTCTGGATACTATGCAGTTCCTTATAAAATTCCAAGTCCAGAATGGGACACAATGGGGGCAGCCCTGAATTCAGGAGAACAGGAATTCAAATCTGATCTCAGACACTTAACACTTCCTAGTTGTGGGACCCTGGGCAAGTCATTTAACCCCAGCCTCAGGAAAAGAAAAAGAAAAACAAAACAAAACAAAACAAAACAAACAAAAAAAAAAAAAAAAAAAAAACAAAAACAGAATGGGACACAATGATCTGTTCAAGACCAGATACTCTGCCATCTCCTTATTCTTAGACTTTTATGTCATTCAGTATAATCTTAGACTAACCCCCATCAACTCATGAGTCAATTCTTTTGGAGATTTCAGTTCTCTAAAAACTCCAGATCTCTTTTAGGCAAACTTCTATTTAGTATATTCCTGCCCTAGATACTTAAATCTCTACCACCCCAGCCAGCTAAATGTCAATTTATACAAATGTCAATGTTTCTCTTGATAAAAAAAAAAAGAGGGAAAGGGAAAGTGGAAAAGAGAAGGAGAAAAAAGCAAGAGGGAAGATGAGAAATTTATCTCCTTGAGAGGCAACATGATGGCTAGTTTTAGAATTAGGACATTGAGGTTTGCAAATACAAGATCTGGATTGGGACACAGGTTTGCTTCCTAGTTCAATTACTAGCTGCAAGAAAGTCATTTAAACTCTGTGAACCTCAGTCGCCTCATCTGCTATGTAGAGATACTAATACTTATTGTGTGGACAGAGTCTTGTAAACTTAAATACTTCAGAATCTGAGTTATTTGTGTATGTAGGGAAGCATCAGTGGAATGCACATCAGTCTCAAGGAGGAAATGTCAGGGCATTTGAGTTCTATCAGCTCTACTTTAGACTATTTGGGTTACTTGGAAAGTAATTTGCTGACTTCCTGAGCCTGTTAAATGAAAAGTTTGACTAGATTATCTCTGAGATCCCCAATAGCTATAAAATTCTCTGGAAAGCATTCTCACTTTTCCCAACCAGCTGGGTATGTTAGGTTGTAGAAACACCATGCAGGGGGCAGCTAGGTGGTGCAGTGGATAGAGCACCAGCCCTGAATTCAGGAGGACTTGAGTTCAATCTGGTCTCAGATACTTAACACTTCTTAGCTGTGTGACCCTGGCAAGCTCAGGAAAAAAGAAAGAAAGAAAGAAAGAAAGAAAGAAAGAAAGAAGAAAGAAAGAAAGAAAGAAAGAAAGAAAGAAAGAAGAAAGAAAGAAAGAAAGAAAGAAAGAAAGAAAGAAAGAAAGAAAAAAGAAAGAAAGAAAGAAAGAAAGAAAGAAAGAAAGAAGAAAGAAAGAAAGAAAGAAGAAAGAAGAAGAAGAAAGAAAGAAAGAAAGAAAGGAAAGAAGAAAAGAAAGGAAGAAAGAAAGAAAGAAAGAAGAAGAAGAAAGAAAGAAAGAAAGAAAGAAAGAAAGAAAGAAAGAAAGAAAGAAAGAAAAGAAAGAAAGAAAGAAAGAAGAAGAAGAAAGGAAGGAAGGAAGAGAAGAAGAAGAAAAGAAAGAAAGAAAGAAAGAAAGAAAGAAAGAAAGAAAGAAAGAAAGGAAGGAAGGAAGGAAGGAAGGAAGGAAGAAAGGAAGGAAGGAAGGAAGGAAGGAAGGAAGGAAGGAAGGAAGGAAGGAAGGAAGGAAGGAAGGAAGGAAGGAAGGAAGGAAGGAAGGAAGAAGAAAGAAAGAAAGAAAGAAAGAAAGAAAGAAAGAAAGAAGAAGGAAGGAAGGAAGGAAGGAAGGAAGGAGGAAGGAAGGAAGGAAGGAAGGAAGGAAGGAAGGAAGGAAGGAAGGAAGGAAGGAAGGAAGGAAGGAAGGAAGGAAGGAAGGAAGGAAGGAAGGAAGGAAGGAAGGACCAAGAAAACAACACCATGCTTTATTATTGGAAGACATTGTTCTTAACCAGTTCCTTAATCTAAGAAGGGATTCAAAAGCTTGAAAATGGAATTTCTTTTGCTTTAAGCAAAGGAGTAATTCGCTTTCCTCCTGTGATTCACAGGTGTTGGGTTGGGGACAGGGAGAGAGAAGAACAGAATTCCTGATTCTCAGTTTTCTTTTTCATTTCTCTCAGTACAATCTATTTTCCTCAAAGAAGGCAGAGGGAGAGGGGAACTCCATAGAAAAACAGTCCTTGGAGGCTGCCTGGGTATATTTAGACTAGACAAGATCTGGTTCTTTTTAATCTGATGGCACCGCTGACCTGTCACGGCCAGAGCTGCTCTAGCTAACTGCTTAGATATGGAAATGGTTCTCAGGGCCTTTGATGCACAATTGGTTTTGTGGGAGGTGGATTTAGACTTGGCAGACTCAATGTCTAAGGCCCCTTCTTCCTGTGCCAGTGATGGATAGACCAGCTGGGAAAAAAAGGAGACCAGTGTACCACACCCAAGACCTAGATCAGTGTGTTAGAGCTAGTATCATCTCCTTTCAATTCTTTTATTTCCATTAGGAAGGGACTAAGACCCCAAGAGGGGCAATTAACTAAAGGCTTAACAACCAGATTAGCATAAAGGAGGTAGGTGACTTCCACCCAAGTCTATGAACTCCCTAAATTATCATGCATCACACTATAGCTTATTAGTTAATGCTTTATCAGGGACCAGATTTTCTAGTTTAGCCCATTTAAAACCCTTAACATCTCCTACAGGGCAGTGTTCTCAAAGGTTAGCAGGTGTATTGGGTGTAAATTCTGATGAACAGGGGTGGAAGGAAGAGAGTGTGGGGGATTAGTAATAAAAATATACAGGGGCTTCCAGATGAGAAAAAACCCCTCTACTGATGTAAATCAGCCCCTTCTCTAAAACTGAGCATTAAGCCTGATAACCCAAAGTAGTATCACATAATTTGGATCAGAGGCTGGACTTGAACCCAAGTCCAAGCTCTCTATCCACTCCTCCCTGCTCATCTATATACATCACTTCAAGGTTTACAAAGTACTTTATAGACCTTATTAAATTTAAACTTTATGATAACTCTGGGAGGCAGAATTTTATTGTTTATGCCCATTTAATAGGTAAAGAAACTGAGGCTCAAAGTGGATTTGTCCAAAGTCAGACAAGTGTTTGAGGGAGTATCTGAACCTAGATCTCGAGCTCTCTGACTCAGAGGTACTGGAGAAGCAGGGGCATGGAGAGAACAAGGGAGTCCCGGAGCAAAGCAGACAGGCGACTTTATTGTGCTGTCTTGGGTTAGCTTTGTTCCCACCAGCACTTAGCCCAGCAAAGCCCCTGTGAAGATCAAAAAAGGCAACATCAAAGAGGCAGGTGGTTAAAAGGCATTTGTGCCCGCAGAGCTTCCCCATGTCAATCGCCTCTCGCAGCTTCCACTTGGGTATCTCAGAGCCTTCCCTCTGGCCGGTTCTCTACTTGTTTCTGAACTACTGACCTGGAATTCCCCCAGTGGACTTGTCTCTCAGCTTCAGTGACCCCCTTTTGCTTATTGTGCTTTGATCTCCCTATTCCCAAGAAAGCTGCTGTTTCATACATCCCATTCTGCCAGAAGCAGCCTCTGCCAGTCGCTTGTCCTACCTGAGGTAGAAAGCAATACAACTGGAAGGGCTGGTGGAGGGGAAAGCAACTGGACAGAAAGAAATCAGAAGCCCACCGTTCTCCATCAGACTGCTCCACCAACGATCTCCGGAACTCTGACCTGGCTTCCCCCACTTGCTTTCAACTTCTTAATCCAGAAAAAGAGGAGCCTGGACTGGAAATAATACAAAGGTAATATAAAGGAGAGTTTGGAAATTAGACTTTTAAAGATCCGTGTTCAAATCCCACCTCAGTTTGAGATTATGTGTAAATTACTTTTTATATTAAAATCAGGGGCTCTTAGCCTAGGACTGTGAACTTTTAAGAAAAATTGATTATAATTGGTTTCCTCTTTTATCCTAAATATTTTATTTTACGCTTTTAAAAATATTCAGAAAAGGGACCCATAAGCTTCATCAAACTGCCAAACATCAAAACCCAAAGTTAAGAAGCCCTGCTTTAAATTATTATACAACTACTATTCGTTGTTGTCTTCAGCCCCTTGCAGATATGATTCAGGCAATACTTCTGTCAGTAACTTGGAGATCCTCCTCCTTGTATAGCTAACAAGATACCTGGAGTGCTTTCTGGGGGTACCTTACAGAATTGTTGTAGGGCTTCAACAAGATGATGTACATAAAGGTCTATACAAACTTTAGTGCCATATAGATCATGCTTCCACTGTATGACTTGAATCATCTATAACCCTGATCCTTCTTATGACTGTACATCCCCCTCTTGGATCTGGCTCCCTAAAAAATACAAATTCTGTTCACAAACACTCTACTAGTAGAGTGTTCCTTCTTCCTGCCATACTGGGGCAGATGAATGAAGCAGGTACCTCTCTAGTCATTGTCATCCTCTGCCCATCACAGTCGCACTTCCCAAATCAATATTTCACTGTGTTCTTTGATTTCATCAAGGTGGATACTCCTTCTAATGATGTAATCAGTGGTATAAGATTCATAGAAATTGATCCTTATGGGACAATATTGATTTAGAAAACTACAAATTAACATTATTTATGGTGTATTATATTTTTATTTGTTTTGTTAAACATTTCCCATTTATATTTGAATCTGACACCTTATGGAGTATTGTTGGACACACATGGCTACATGCAGCCTGTGGACACAACAGTTTGACATCTCTGAACAGATCACAACTGATCCACACATACCTTCTCTTCCTTTTGGGCTCTAGTTTTCTCAGGAATTCCCCAGTGGGGTTAGAGGAAGGGTCCCTCCATATGTTGGAGTCATTCCTGTAAAGCAGACATTTTTCATTTATGGGTCCATGAACATTTAAAATATTTTTCTCAATATAATTGATTTCCTTTGTAATCCTATTTTATGCATTTAATATATTAATATATCAGTGAACGCACCCCAAAATGGAACAGAAGAAAGAGCAAGTTGGATGGCATTAGGGAAATTATAAGGTACTTTTCAATATTTCATGTTGTGAATCACAGAACATCACAATCTCCAAAGTAAAGTTGGTGGTGATTCAAAAGGCAATGGACCACAGGCTTGAGTAGATTACCAAAGATTCTTTGCATTTAAGAAGTGGGGTCAAAGACATCATCTAGGATGTGTGTGATTAGTAAGGGAGGCAGGGTAGATTCCATGGTTAAAATGTGGGGTAACAAATGAACAGCTTAGTTGCTGCACTAGTACCCAAGTTTCTTCCTAAGATTTCAAATTAAGACTTAACTTTTTTGTAGCATGGGCCATTTTGTCAGTCTGTCTAAAGACGCCTTAATGTAAGGAGCTAAAAAATACGTGGCCCAAACCAAATTCCAGAACTGAGATACTGACTTAGTAAAAGGAAATCATATACTCCAAGTCTGGAATGGACAGAATTGCAGGGTTTATGGCTGAAAGAGATGATCTAATCCAACAGCTTCCTTTTACGAGAAGACTAAGGCTCAGAGAAGTTGACCAAGATCTCTCAGGTACTATATAGCAAATCCAGGATCCAAACCTAGAGGATTCTAGGTCTTCTGATTTTAGTGTGCCATGATGTTTTCAGACTGAAAGAGAATTGGACTGTTACTCAAGAGTCTAGGATCTGTGTTAAAACTAGTTAGCTCTGAGCTTAGACAAAGTTATTTTCCATTTCTGGGTCTCAATTTCCCCATTTGTAAAATAGAAGAATTAGTTTGTCCCCATCTAGAGATAACTGTACTTTTAAAGAGAATGAGTCACTATGCCCTTCTGATTGAAGCTGGATGCAGCCATCCGGAACCTCAAGTGAGATGTAGATGAGGGGGTGGGATTAGGCACCTAAATGTTAAGCTGTCCTCCAGAACAGATTGATGTCAAAACAAATGGCTAACTTAGGCATCAACTTCACAGCGCTCCAATGTGCTGGCTCAAGACGTGTGGGTGTTCAATAATTAAATAAGCCATGAAGCATCAAGAGAATTAAAGACCTAATCCAGAAAGTATAGCATGCTTTGTCCCCATGCTCCAAGCAATGATACAACCTCATGGTAATGGCTGTAAGTAAGTAAAAACTTGTACAGGGATAACCTAATCATAGGTCCAGGGATGTAACTAGTACAGGATGAATGAGGCTTTGTCTCAGGATGCTGACACGAAGGGAGGTATTTCTTCTCTGTAACTAACATTCCCACCTTTCACCTTCAAAGGCAATCTTTTCACCTGGTCCTTGGAAGCAGTGGTCTTCAAACTTTTCATTAGACACTCTCCCCCCAACAAATTTTTAAGCCACACTGAACCTTCAATAGGTATTTATGTATTTATATATTATTATGTACTCCTATACTAATAATTATGTAAATTACAAAAACTTAACCAAAAATAGATACTTAAAAAGGATGTGACAAGAATGATAAATTAGATACTAGATTCAAAAGGAAATCAGGAGAATGTATTGAGTAGAGAAATAACAAGTCCAGACCTGTGCTTTAGGAAAATCACTTTGGTAGGTGTGGAGGATATATTGGAGAGGGGGGACGTGGTATAGGGAGAAGAAAAGATTATTCCAACAGTCTTAGAAGTGAAAAAAGATGGAGGCTGGGTAAGTACAGAGAAGAGGACAGATGGAAGAGATATTATAAGGGTTGAAATAATAGGATTTGGCAAGTGATTGGATATGTGAGGTGGAAGAGAGTGATGAATAAAGGATAATACTAGAGTTGGAAGTTCAATAGAAATGACAAAGTTCTGAGAACGGGTGGGTTTCTGGAGAAAGGAAACAAGAAAGAATTTACTTTTGAAGTACTTGCCAGATGCTGTAAGAAATACAAGGAAAAAGACAGATAGCCTCCATCCTCAGGGAGGTTACATTCTAACAGGAGACACAAGTAAGAAAGCTGAAAACCAAGAGGTGAGGAGGGAATGAATGTACTTAGCAAGGGGCATGGTTCTGAAGGCCAGAGAAAGTAAAATACAAGGCCAGGAGGAGACTGAAGGGCCAGTCCAGGAAGTTTGGGCCCTATCACAAAATGGAGATTCCAGGATGAATTCACCAATGGCAGAAGAGGCAAGATGGAAAGATATTCCATGGTGAGCAGTTAATAGAGATGGTAGACTGTTCCAGGTAGGAGGGCCCAGGGGAGGGATATTGCAGGAAGAACCAGCGGTAGTGGGGTATTGTTTCGAAGTCCAGAGGAATCAGAAATGGACCCCAATGGAAAATGGAAATAGAAAAGGTAGTAACTATTTCAGACATGTTGAGTTTGAGATGCCTATGGGACATCTAGTTTGATGTCCAATAGGAAATTAATGATATGTGATTGGAGTTTAGGAGAAATTAGAACAGATATTTAGATCTGGTAATCATCTGCATAGAGATGATAATTAAATCCTTGGAAGCTGATGAAGTCACCAAGTAAAAAAGTGTATAAAAATGCAGGGACAGAGCTTTGTTGTACCTCTCCTAATTCTGAGATTATAATCAGGTGATTCAGCAAGGAAGCCTGAGAGTATCAAGGTGGAATACTGTATGAGGAACTCTATAAGGACAGAGATTAGGTAATATTAATCTTGATATTTCCTACCACACTGAGCTAATTATTGAGAGATTGATAGGATGTAATTTGCCTTTATTTTTGTAGGAAGAACAGATAAATAAAAAGACTTAGTTTTGACCCAGGCTTTGCCGCTTACTACAAGTATGACCTCTCTGCTGGTCTTGGTTAGCTCACTTCTAAATTAGGGGTCCTGATTAGGTGACATTTAATTCCCTTCTTGCCCTAGAATTACAATCTTGGGAGCCTACACTGCCTAAATAAGGAAAATTGGAGGTGGAAAAGGACTTCTGGATTGTGCCCCTGGGATAAGGAACTATCTGGTGACAGAAGGATGGAAATAAGTCCTTCACCATGGAGATAGCCAAGACCACATATGGACTGAACCTACAGATTGAGCTCTATAGAGCTGTGAGTGCCCCCAGCAAAGTGAATTGGGTTCTTTTAAGGAATCTCATTTTTGACATTTCCAAATCACTTGTCCTCAGACTACAAATTTCCCGGGTTGCCAGAGTCTTGGGGCAACCCTGTCTGGACATTCCTGTACTCTCAAAGTTATCACAGGATGTTTGGAGAGTAAGTGATTTTGAGCAGCCCTGACACAGAGAGAATACATCATTTAAGGGGGCCTCTGATCAATTTGAGTTCCTCACATACACAATTAACTTAAAAGGAATAGAAAGTATGGAAGTTTTTCGTTGTCATCTTCTCATGAAGTAGCTAGATGATATTTTGAATGAGTCATTTTGAATTCTGCCTCAAACACTTAAACAGCTGTGTGACTCTGGGCTATTTGTCCATTTTTTTAACCTCTGTGTGTGTGGGGGGGGGCAGCTAGATGGCGCAGTGGATAGAGCCTTGAATTCAGGAGGACCCAAGTTCAAATCTGGTCTCAGACACTTAACACTTCCCAGCTGTGTGACCCTGGGCAAGTCACTTAACCCCAGCCTCAGAAAAAGAAAAAACAAAAAAACAAAAAAACAAAAATGTCACAGCTATTTAACCTCTGTCTGCCTCAGTTTCCTTACCTGGACAATGTGGATAACAGTTATTAACTTTCTCACAGGAAGCATCAAAATTAGATAGTATACAAAAATGCTTTGTATACTTTAGAGCAGGGGTTTTTAACCTGGGACCATTAACTTAAAAAAAATTAATATAATTGGTTTTCTTTTTGATCATATGTTTTAAAAACATTCTGAAAAGGGACCCACAAGCTTCACCAAACTGCCAAAGGTGTCTATGACCCCAGATTACGAAGTCCTGCTTTAAAGTATTATACGCCTAGTGTTAATTATAGTCCCCAGCCCCTTGCAGACGAGATACAGACAATCCATCCGACTGATTGTCAGTAACTGGAGCATCCTCCTCCTCCTTCTCCTCCTCCTCCTCCTCCTTCAGCTAACAAGGTACCAGAAGTACCTTCTGGGAGTGAGAAGGGACAGAAACAATTCCCTTCCTTTCACAAGCTGGTTCCAGAAACAAAAAACAAAAACAGCCCCGCCTTAAAGGAGCCTTTGCAAGGGGCGAGCTGCAGGCCTTCAAGATTTCTCCCCCTGCCTTCATCAAAGCCTGCCCTGCGCATCTGCCCAGCAGCTGCTGCGCCTAAGC
Source organism: Sminthopsis crassicaudata (assembly GCF_048593235.1). NCBI lineage: Eukaryota > Metazoa > Chordata > Mammalia > Dasyuromorphia > Dasyuridae > Sminthopsis > Sminthopsis crassicaudata. Next base: position 596,705,073 of record NC_133618.1, read on the forward strand.
TCTCCAGCGCGGCGGTGGAAGATTTGGGGTGCTCTCCAACTGCTTGCTGAAGGCCGCGGATGTCCCCCCTTCTGAACATCCTCATTGGCTTTTCCCCGTCCCCCTTGGGAACCAGCGGTGGACTCGTCCTGCAGCCCATCCGAAAGATCGATGGTTTATGTCTCCCCAGGCTTTGGCAGGAGAGAGCGCCCGTGCGCTCTCGGAGACCCGCTGCAGACCTGCCCAGCGGCCCCGGCTCCGGCTCGCCACTGAGTGTGCGCATTCGATTACAGCCGACGCCGGCTTTCCGAGCTAATGCGTAAATGGGAAAGGACATTTCAAATGAACTCACGTTAGATTGAAGGCTTAGGGGCAAAATTGTTGCCGTGAGAAATACCAAAGGAGAAGGGGAGAAAAAGCGTAATAATACCCGTCTCAATGTTTTATGCAGATCTGGAAGGAACAAAGCAGTGGGTTGATAACAGCCCGGTTTTCAGCAGCTGCTTCCTAAGACTTGCTGGCAAAGGAATGCACCTCAGTTTCCTCCTCTGTCAAAGGAGGGAACTGAATTTCTAAGGTCCCTTCCATCTCTGCCAATCCATGGGCATGTGATGCTCAGTTACTCTCTTCCCAGCCCTCTGAAGAGAAGGTATATGAGGCTGTGAAGCTATTACCAGAGATCTTCGAAAAGTGACATTTTTGTTTCTCGGATATAACAGTAGCTATAGTTCAACGTTACTTTCCTTTCTCACCACCACCCTTTACCCCTCTCCGATTTACAAGGTAATGAATGTTTTTAGTGTTTGCAATCTCTTTTCCTTCAGGAGATCGAAATTGATTGCCTAAATTCCATTTTTAAAAATAATAAACTTTGGGATGAATACAGGAGGCTCAATTTGCCAGGCCAGAAGCATCTCTCTCCCCTCCCTCCAGGCCACAGCCACTGCAACATCCTCCAGCCAATTGCAGGGTCGGTGGGTAGAGCCAGTGGCACTAATGGAAATGCTGGTCTGGGAATTGGAAAACAGGAGAGACGTGAAGTGCATATTATTCTATCCTACTCAGCCTAAGGAGATGGAAATCTGAGGCTGCACTTGCTTTTTCCAAGACCATTGCTCTAAAAATACCCAGTGAGGCAAAAATTGCTGGTTATTGGGGTAGTTTGGTTCTATCAGCTTAGACCCTGAAATGCACTGGGCATCCGAGGTAAAATTATGGTTTGGTGAATTATCTAGATGATCAGCTCAATTCTTCACTTTGTTTGCTAAAAGGTCTCAAAACAGTCAAACTCGGCCAATTAAGACAAGGTTTCCTGCAATCATATGCATTGTTTGACTTCCTGACAAAACTTGTCAATGATATTGGGGGAGCAATATTCTTACTTACCTCAAACATATTGCATTCACATGAACTAAATGCATATATCTTGCATAGTCCAGGAGCCCTGCTCACATCAGGCATTAAATTCATGCATGAAAGAATGAAAATAAAGCATATACATATATATATGTATATATAGAATGATTGATTTGTTGAGGCAATTGGGGTTAAGTGACTTGCCCAGGGTCACACAGCCAGGAAGTATTAAGTGTCTGAGACCAGATTTGAACTCAAATCTTACTGACTTATTTACTGGCTGGTGCTCTTATCCACTGCACCAACTAGCTGCCCTTTAAAGCCCTTATATTTAGTCACAAATTGCTGAAACACCCCTTTTCAAGGATAAATTCTCACATGCATCAGGATTTTTAACTTCTCAAGCAAGAGTATGTTTTCTCATTTATTTGCACACCCACCCATAAAACCAACATGATCCTAACCATGTACATTGAGGTGCTCAATGAACTTGCTATGTAGATTTAGTGAGTACATTCTTGAAGCCGGAAAAGACAATGACCTCTCTATGGTTCACTAGCAAATCCTTAGCAAGAAAACTCCTATGATCTCATTCATAATATGTGGATTTGACAAATATGAGAGTTGGAAAGGACCTTAAATATTTGAGGACAGCCATCATTTTACAGATCTTAAACTTTTCATTTTATTATATCTGTTATGGTGACTCTTGATCAGTGATCTTTGATGTTACTTATTTATTGGATGTTCCCTACTTCTCTCCATTTCTTCAGGTCTTCCTGTTCCTGAGACACAATAATATGGAAGCTGGATCAATTAACAATTGTCTAATTGACCTAATGTCTACAATGGACTTTAAGTATTCAAGTGAAAGGAAAAGTCCACACACTTCATTGTTATCTTAGTTTAAGAAGTTGCATCAGTAACTCCAATATTCAGCAACTCTATCATGAGCAATCAAAAGCCATCAAATCCATGCAAGACCCTCTACCAGCAAAAAGATTATCACTTGATGAAGACTCAGGTGGTGTTTAGCATTTTTAATAAGTATTTTTCTAAATTAAGGTAGGTACATTTTTTGGACAGAATACCATTGCATACTTAACAGACTACAGAATAGTGTAAACATAGCTTTTATAAGTATTAGTAAACCCAAAAATCCATTTGACTCACTTTATTGTGACATTTGCTTCATTGCAGCAGTATGAAACCAAACCCACAAAATCTCCAGTGTATGCTTATAATCATCCAATGGCCTTTTCTCAATCCTCATCCTTCCTGACCCTTGTGCAGACTTTTGCCCTGTCAACTTTCTTCTAGGTTTTCCTAACATCTCTCTTCCTGATTTGCCTCTTCCTTTTCTGAGCATCCCCATCTCTCCTTTGCTAGATTTCTTCATCCAGGTCAACTGCTTTCATTGGCTGTCCCTTATCTTCCATCTCCTGTCATCCTACCCTTCTCTCAAGTCTCCACTAAAGTCCTATCTTCTGGAAGAAGCCTTCCCTAATCTCCCTTAACTTGATCCTTCTTTCTGAGACTATACCCAATTTATCCTATATATGTCTTATTTGTAATTAGTAATTTACATGTTATCTTTCCCATCAGACTGTGAGTTCTTTGATAGAAGAGGCTCATTTTTGCCTTTCTTTGTAACTATTAACATGTATATGGTACTTTCAGTGTGTGGGCACTATACTAAGTACTTAAATACTCATTTGGTTCTCACAACAACCATGGGAGGTAGGTATTATTATGATCCCCATTTTACAGATGGGAAAACTGAGCAAACCAACTTTAAATGGGTCACCCAGAGACACACGCTAGTAATTATCTGAATCTGAATTTGAACTCAGACCCAGCACTCTCCACTTTGCCATCTAACTGCCCCCCTCATCCTTCAGTGCTTAGGACAGTGTCTGATACATAGTAGGTAGTTAATTAAACACTAGTTAACTGACTGAATTTTAACTCTAAGCCAATCATTTTATAGTCCCATTATCCCAATCTCTACCTATTTGACTTTGGAAATTTACATTTGAACCCTGACTTTACTATTTATTAGTTGTGAGCAGCCACTTAATCTCTGTTTGCCTCAGTTTTTTCATCTGTAAAATGGGAATGTGTTAGGTTCTTACTAAGTGCTAATGAGATAATGAGATATTAGGTTCTTACTAAGTGCTAAGTTGGTACTTGACAATTCTCTAGTTTCCCACATCATTGTATGGATGGACACTGTTTTGTAGGCACTCTCAGAAGGTGAAATGGTCAAGCCTACTGTGCCTGGAGGCAAAGGATCCATAGGCTCAACAGGAACAGATTTCACTTCTCCAGGGAGTATCTCAGTAGTCTCTACTGCACACAACTCTATTTTTCCTAATTTCAATCCCTTTCTTCCATCTGATTGCCTTTTGGCTGATTGATCATGTCTTAAAATTCTCTGGATGTAACCTTGGCTGCCATCATGCCCCACGTTGGGCGCCAAATTGCGATGGTCCAGTCTAGCTCCTCTGAAGGGCTCAGAATAAGTCCTTGTCAGGATAAGCAAAAGTCCTTGACCCACATTGGGCGCCAATTTGTAACGTGCTGCTATCTTCAGAAGCTGCTGATCACTCTCTGGGAGGAGATCTGCTGTGTTAACTCAAATCTCTCGGACATATTCTTCTTCCTGTAGAGAACCGTTGTCTCCAGACAGTTGCTGTTAACTCGGGTCCAGAGTAGTGACTCCCCTCTTTTATCCTCCCAGAGAATGGGCATGGGATAATGCAAGGGCTTCTGGGAAAAATTACTTCAACCAATGAACTTGCTCCTCCTAAGCATGCAAGCTCTTCCCCAGGAATTCACAAGTAAAAACTCCCAGTAAAGGCCAGAACTAGAGAATTGTCAAGTACCAACCTAGCACTTAGTAAGAACCTAATATCTCATTATCTCATTAGCACTTAGTAAGAACCTAACAGGAATGATATTACTTCATTCTCATAAGTAAACATTTTAAGGAAAAGATTTTTATAAATCATAAAATACCTGAAAGATATAAACTATTATTATCTATTCTTCAAAGTCTTACTCAAATACCAACTTCTTTCTAAGTCTTCTGATCCTTTAGTTGGGAGTTTCCTCCCTCATCATAATTCATAGCAATTTTATTAGTGTTGCATATTTATTATATTCTAAGTTATATTTTATTTATCTGTGCTTGTCCTACTTTCCTATGAAAGCATAAGTTACTTGAAAGCTGAAAAATTTTCTCCTTTATATCCTCTTTCCTCCAGAGTCTAGTGTAATGTGTTGCATATAGTAAGCACTTAATGAACAGATTGTTGTTCTTGGTCCTTCATTCTCAAAGAAGACCTTGACATCAGGAAGGAGATGTCATGACTTGCAAGTGAATTGGATTGAAGTGAAGGAGGGCTGTGCAAAGTCACCACCTTCTCCTCCAGAGTCATCTGGGTCCAATAACAAGATATGGATCAGTATGACTAGAGATGGATGGCCCTGGAGCAGTGAGAGATCTTGGCCTTTTAAAGTTAAGATCTAAGTTAACAAATAAATGAATGAATGTTATTTTAAATGGATATTCCCAAGCAGACATCACTGTCACACTGATGCTAAGATCTTTTCCTGTTCCAAAATCTTAGAATTCTATGATTCAACTACAGACATCCAAAAAAGGAAAGGATCTATTTGTACAAAAATATTTTAAAGCAGCTGTTTTTGTGGTGGTTGAAAATTGAAAATCAAAAGATGTCCATCAATTGGGGAATTGCTAAATAAACTGTGGTATATGATCATAATGGAATACAATTGTGCTATAAGAAATGATGAGCAGGATGATTTCAGAAAAAGCTAGGAAGATTTACATTAACTGATGCATAGTGAAGTGAACAGAAGCAGCAGAACATTGAACACAGTCACAACAACATTTTTGAGGAAGAACTGTGAATGACTTGGCTATTCTCAGCAATGCAATGGTTCAAGACAGTCCCGAGAGACTAATGATATTATCCATTTCCAGAAAAAGAACTGTTGTTTGAATCCAGATTGAAGTATGCTATTCTTTGCTTTTTTTCCTTTCTTTTCCTTTTATTCAAGTCTTCTTGTACAAAATGTCTTGTATGGAAATGATTTACATAATTGCACATATGTAACCTATATCTAATTGTTTACTAGAAAGGGGATGAAGGGAAAGAGAGAGAGAATTTGAAACTCAAATGTTAAAATATATTTTTAAAAAGAATTATGTAGTTCAAATAACAAACCTACTATCAGAGCTGTCACTAGAAATTTTTTCCCTTAGAGAAATTATCACAAGTTTTCGGAAGCTTGCACTTAGTTGGGGAAAATAATAGAATAATAAATTTAGAAACTAAGACTCTGGGACAGGGTTATATATAAGACTGATGCTAGGTTGGATACCATATAGAAGAAAGTTAACAAGATTAGGCAGGAAAGAAGCCCAATATAGGATAATTTCCTATTTTAAGTCATTACTTTTGATAACTGGGTGCTAAGTATATAAAAAGCATGACTTCTCATATTGCCAAAACACTGCAAAGTCAGCACCATCTAAATTTGATATCTTCCACACTTGTCATTCTGTGGCAGAATTCTGGTTATCTCACACTAATTATGATTCTGTAGATTATTAATATTTTACAATCCTCTCCAATCAAGTGAGATTATTTGAGTATCTTCCTTCACTTACTTCCTCCTTCAGTTCCCCATGCATACCAGCCCAAAGACAAAAAATATCTGGTAGCTGAAAGTATATACACTTTCACTGTTGGTTCTTACAAAGATATTTCTTTCAGACATATCAGTTCTGGTTGGGAAAAAAAAAGTTTTAAAATGTGCTGGTAGGGGCAGTTAGGTGAGCACCAGCCCTGAAGTCAAGAGCACCTGAGTTCAAATGTGACCTCGGCCACCTCACACTTCCTAGCTGTGTGATCCTGGCAGGTCATATAACCTCAATTGCCTTGCCCCCCCAAAAAAAGTGTTAGTAACAAAGGTCTATTTGGGCAACATCACCCATTAACCCATCTCCTGATGTGTTAAAAAAAAAATTCAACTCATCACTTTCATTGGATTAAATTCTAAGGAAAATTAGCAAACATCTTAGTTTTTAATTAATGTTTCTCTTGACCATGAAGAAGGAGGCTCCTTCCATGGCATCTCACTAATCAGGAGTGTTAATTATCTTGGTAACATGCTAGCAAATTAATTCTGAACTAATGAAGTTAAAGGAGGTCATTTGTTAGAGAAAACTGATTACATATTGTTAGCTCAGGGGAATTTCAATGGAAAACCATTGTCATGAAAAGGGATTAAAAAATTATGCCAGTCATTCAAGTAGATTCATGAGATATAAGGGATTGAAAATATTAATAACATCTCTGTTTCCTCCATCCGAAGGGAAATGTTTTACAATAAGTGAACAGAATGACATCTGGTGCTCTCTTTTCTTGCTGAAGGCTGAAAGATCCTTTTCATTAGATCAATAGAGTTAGAAAAGACCTTGGAGATCATGAAGTCTAATCCCCCATCTAGTAACATTAGAACCCTCAGCTCCATATGCCTCATCTAGAGCTCCATTTATACTCCCTCTCACTCAGAGAGATGAGTTAAGGGCATTGACACCCTTGCCATCAAAAAAAAAATAAAATCACAGAATCAAAGATTTAGTGCTGGAAGACCCTAATCCAGCCTTCTTATTAATCTTATTACCTAAAGAGGTGGAGTGACTTCCCTAAAATCACACAGGAAGTAAATGACAAAATCAGTATCTTTCCAGTCATGTTTGGTTTACTCAATCACAATCCGAGAAATGGAAATAGTGTCAGATTTTATATTCTTGGGCTCAAAGATCACTACAGATGGTGATTGCAGTCATTTTGAAATTAAAAGACAGTTGCTGTTTGAAAGTAAAGCTATAGCAATCTGAATAGCATACTAAAAAGCCCAGACATCCCTTTGCCAACAAAGTTTTGTTTTGTCAAAGCTATGGTTTCCAATAGCAGTATATGGCTGTGAGAACTGGACTATAAGAAAAGCTCAGTTCAGCAGAATCCATGCTTTCAAATTGTGATGCTGGAGAAGACTTTTGAGAGTCCCATGGATAACAAGGAGGTCAAATCACTCAATACTTAAAGAAATTAATTCAGGCTATTCACCGGAAGGTCAAATGCTGAAGCTGAAACTTAAATACTTTGGCTCCATAATGAGAATATGGGACTCATTGGAAAAGACCCTGATGTTGGGAAACATTGAAAACAAAAGAAAAGGGGACAGCAGAGGATAAAATGGATTGATAATATGATGGAAACAAAGAGCATGAATTTGAAAGGAGTTGGAGGGATAATGGAGGATAGAAGAGCGTGCTATGGTCCATGAGGTGATGAAGTGTTGGACAGGACTGAACCATTACAACCATTACAATCACCATAGAAGGTATTACAAATCTCCTTTCTCTTCAAGCTTTTAACCACACACATTCTAAACCCCTCCTTCTCCTTTTATCAAACATAGTTTGTCCCATATATACATTTTGCCTAATCTGTGATATAATCTCTCATCTCCTCTCCCAGCATTTCAATTAAATGGGAATTTAAAACACCTATTATGTGTCAAGCAAGATGTTAGGGGTTGGGGATACAAAGATAAAAATTAATTGCATCTTGCCCTCAAACGTTTTATATTCTATTGTGGACAGACAATATGTATACATACATACATACATACATACATACATATATATATGTATATATATATATATATATATATATATATATATATATATATATATATATATATACATATATATATGTATATATATATATATATATATATATATATATATATATATACACAAAGTATTTGGGAGGGGGTTGCACTAACAACTAGGGCAATCTGGAAATGCATATTATAGAGGAAGGGTAGTTGAGCTAAATTTTGAGGGAAGGCCAAGAGACAGAAGTAAGAAAGGAGAATGTTTCCGGCAATAGGGACTGCCGGCAAGATTGGAGGAATATTAGATTTAGGCTATTTTGGCAAGAATGTAGAGTATGTAGGGCAGAATAATAGGAATTAATCTGTAAAGATAGATTGCAGCCATATTGTGACGGGCTATAAATGCTACACAAAGTATATTATATGTGTGTAGAAATGGATATATAAGTTATTAAATGTGTGTATATATATATATGACAACTATGTGAATATAATCAAATTTATATAGAGATACAAGCATAATCAGATTTATATATATACATACATGTACATATATTTGGCAGCTGTGTGAAAGATGAATTGGAGAGTTAAGAGAGACTGCATTTGCAGAAGCCATCATTGTGTTCAGGGTACTACCTAGGCATTGAGAGGTAACAAGTTTTAGAAGAGGCACTGATTTTGCCTTCATGGAATTTACAGTTTAATAAGAATGTTCCATTTAGGAGAATTTCATGGAATTTACAATTTAATAAAGAATGTTTAGTTTAGGAGAAATTTATGAATTAGTAGACTGCTCAGGCTTTGGCCATCTCCCACTAGGACTATTACAATTTATCCAATTACATCAATTCTATTATACAGATTTCTGTGATTCTTTGGACTTCCTTATTATCCCCCTTTCCCTAAGTTATCTTGCAAAGCTGGCTCCTTAGTTCCTTATTTTGACTACAGTATGTAACTTTGAGAGTACCTGTGATGTCTCTGCCCTCCACTAAACTAAGCATCACTTCCAGCTGTAGTCCTCCCTCTGTGCTTCAAAGGCTATTCAATGTACCTAGACCTCATTCCTATATTCCTACTCTATACCATCCCATCCCTCCACGTTCTTCTTCAGACTGATGCTCTTGAGCTGGTCTCCTTTCTTCAATCTCTGACCTTTCTCAGAATTGGTATTGTATGCTTAATTATCTCCATCATTCTATTGGCCCTTTAAGTCCTTCTCCATGAAGACATCTTAGGTTGATCTAAAAAGGACCTCATCCATCTTCTCCTACTTTTTATTTTTTTACCAAGACTGATCCCTCCATGTGTGCCTTTGCTTCTATCTCCAATGTCGTTGATCCTTTGAGAATGAAGGATGAAAAGCAATAACCTTAAGTAGGGTTTCCAGGAAGTAAGCTACCTCTTCACTCCATCCAAGAATGCAAAAGCCATGGTTTGTACCACTAACCAAACACTGCATTTATTAACTGGAAATGAGGAGAAAGCGCTCCCCCAACCAACTTTCAGTGAATCACATTGGTATCTCTCCTTAATCATGGTTAATTTCCCTTTTATAAGACTTACTGAACTTCAAACTACATAATTACACTTGGGGAGTGGGAAGAGGGAGGGCAGTAGAAAAAGAAATGTACTTAAAGATAAAAAGACCTGAATTTGAATCTTGGCTAAGCCATTTGTTAGTTTATGACTTTTCCTCTAAAATCCTCAGTATTCCTGCCTATAAAATTCCCACAACTATGATAATTACCAATTTCATAAACTTGTTGTGGAAATCAAATGAAGGAATATATGTAAAATGCTTTGAGCTGGTAACTCATTATATAATATGGGCTAGTATAATTATATTATGATTCAGTGGATCCTAAAAGAAATGAAACTATGGGCACCTCAGATTTTTATAAGAAGCTGATTGAGAATCTCAGATCTGATACTTTGTTTTCCTTGGACAATATGTCCTAAGGGTGACATGGCTGTGATGGGAACACCGGGTGCATGAGAATTTGGACTATAGGATAAAGTTTTCAGCTACTAATTAAAATGGGTTCTGTTACAATTCTCAGATGATGAAATTGAAACTATTTCCACTCATATGAAAGAGTGTTCCAAATCACTACTGATCAGAGAATGCAAATTAAGACAACTCTGAGATACCACTATATACCTGTCAGATTGGCTAAAATGACAGGAACAAATAATGATGAATGTTGGAGGGGATGTGGGAAAACTGGGACACTGATACATTGTTGGTGGAGTTGTGAAAGAATCCAGCCATTCTGGAGAGCAATCTGGAATTATGCCCAAAAAGTTATCAAACTGTGCATACCCTTTGACCCAGCATTGCTGTTATTGGGATTATATCCCAAAGAAATACTAAAGAGTGGAAAGGGACCTGTATGTGCCAAAATGTTTGTGGCAGCTCTTTTTGTTGTAGCTAGAAACTGGAAGATGAATGGATGTCCATCAGTTGGAGAATGGTTGGGTAAATTATGGTATATGAAGGTTATGGAATATTATTGCTCTGTAAGAAATGACCAGCAGGAGGAATACAGAGAGGCTTGGAGAGACTTACATCAACTGATGCTGAGTGAAATGAGCAGAACCAGAAGATCACTGTACACTGCAACAACAATACTGTATGAGGATGTATTCTGATGGAAGTGGAAATCTTCAACATAAAGAAGAGCCAACTCACTTCCAGTTGATCAATGATGGACAGAAATAACTACACCCAGAGAAGGAACACTGGGAAGTGAATGTAAATTGTTAGCACTAATATCTGTCTGCCCAGGTTACTTATACCTTCGGAAGCTAATAATTAATGTGCAACAAGAAAATGGTATTTACACACATATATTGTATCCAGATTATATTGTAACACATGTAAAATGTATGGGATTGCCTGTCATTGGGGGGAGGGAGTGGAGGGAGGGAGGGGATAATTTGGAAAAATGAATAAAAAATAAAATAAAATAAAATAAAATGGGTTCTGTTCCCTAATAGATTTATGTGAGAGGGCAGCTAGATGGCATGGTGGAAAGAGCACTGGGCTAGAATCAGGAAGGCTCCCCTTCATGAGTTCAATCCCGCTTCAGATATTTATTAGCTGTGTTCCAGTAAGCAAGTCGCCTAGCCCTGTTTATACCTCAGTTTTCTCTCATCTGTAAAATAATCTGGAGAAGGAAATGGTGGGCTCCTCCAGCTATATTTGCCAAGACAATTCCAAAAGGGGTCGTGGAGAGTCCAACATGCCTGAAAAATGACTAAACAGTATTTGTGTGGAGGAATGAATGATGGAATCCTGAGAGCACATATTGACCTGCCCCTGGCAGTATAGGAGCCATGGGCTTATTTAAGGGAAGCTACCATGATAATTTGCATTTTAGTTTGTAATAAGAGTGATTCTGTTCACTCTTAGCACCCAACAAATTGGAAATATACGATGGGAGAAATTATCCATTATTTGCTGCCCCCATCTTCATTCCTCCTGGGCTCAACCCCTCACAAATATTCATTAATTCATATAATCATTGAGTCAAAGAGCTACTTCTCAGCTGGAGAACTAGAATCCAGATCTTTGGAGTTCTTTTTCAGAGCTTTCAAGTGTACTTCAAACACTCAAACCCCAAAGTGAAATGGTTCTTGGCAAGATCTCAGGAAAGTTGGTCTCAAAAAGAATTCCTCCTGGAATTAAATTAAAATTAAAAGGCATCAGAGACAGACAAGAAGTCTAGGGTTTGAACCTCATCTCTGATTTTGGCTTTATGATGCAGACAGCTGTCTTAAACGTTCAGCCCCCTAAGAACTAAGACCATACATTTCATAGAATTCACTGAGTGACTTTAGAGAAAGGAATTCCCTCCTCTGTGAGTTCTCCATGCCAGAGAAATCACAGGTGTAGATTCTATCATTCTCACCTGATTATGTCTTACTCACCACATGGTTTTCTTCACAATGGCCTAGTTATTTCCTATTACATGTTTAACAAGCCAATAGTTATACCCAAGACAGGCAATAACAAAACTTGCCTTTGGAGATGCTCAAATCAACAGTAGTGTAAAATCTGTTAAGCAAAAATCTGGGGCACCATTCATGGTTGAAAAGGCACTGACCCCAGGGCATCATGGAGGTTAGAAGGAATGGGAATGAGACAAAAAAAGGGGGAAATGTAGAGGGCCACAGATAGTGGGGGAACTCTGGGTGAGTTTTAAGATCCTTCAATCTAGAGGAAACCTGCTATCTGCGGCCCTCTACATCTGAGTTTCAGCCTCAGATACTTTGTAGCTGTGTGACCCTTTCCCCATCTGTAAAATGAGCTGGAGAAGGAAATGGCAAACCATTTCTGTATCTTTGTGAGGAAAACTCCCAAAAGGAGTCATGAAGAGTCAGACTTAACCCCTTTTGCCTCAGTTTTCCCATCTTTAAAATGAGCTGGAGAAGAAAATGGCAAACCACTCTCCAGTATCTTTGCCAAGAAAACCCCAAATAGGGCATGAAGGATCAGACATAACTGGAACAAGTGAATAATATGAACTAAAATAGAGGAATGAAAAACAACAGAATCATATACAGGCTAAAAGCAGAAGTAAGCTCTTTGCGAGAGGAAGATGCTGGCAAAAGGGGGCCCAGCTCTCCCTTCATTTCCCCTTGCCCATGAGGTTATGTAGTTGTTCCCTGATTTCTCAGACTTAGTTAATACTCAGTAGGTAGATTTTGATCTGGTTTTAATTTTTAGGAACTGAACTGGGTGTGGTGAAGGAAGGAGCTAATGTTTGCATAAAACACGGCCAAGCCAGTCCTTGGAGCAATAGAACAGAAGAGTGAATGAGCCTCAGGCTCACATAAATGGGATTCAGTATACATGGCAGAGCTTGAACAGAGAGGGTAAAATTGGGAACATTTAGCCAGGTATATGAGTGGGGAAGAAAGGTGGACTGGTTTCTATGGTCAAACACAGTTGTAGGAGGTTGGGTCCTAGCACCATGTCTCCTTCATCCCATCCTCTAAGCAGCAATATATTTCAGTAAAGAAAGCAATAATGAGAAGATGATACTGGATTTGTCCTTGAACAACAGAGCACGGGGCACAGTTCGTGCATAACTGCAAGCAAAAGGATCATGACCCCTTAGGAATTATTTAATCCACCCCTTTTTTTGCCTTTTATTTTGTTCACTTAAATGTTCATTTTTTTCTCATGAATTAATAAATATCAGTAAGCATGAACATTTTAATATATAAATGTAACAAGGCATTATTTAAGCCACCAAAGATGGTGGCACTTATGTGGGAGACACCTGGGACATCTCACCATGAGGGTAAGAGCAGGCTTTTTTCCATTAGCAACATAGCTGGAACTTTCTGCATCTTTTAATCTACCTAACAAAGACACTCTTGTTCTCTCTTTTCAGTGGCATCCAGGATGAAGATTTCATTACCCCAAAGCAGAGACACTATGCAGCATGGTGGGTGGGGAAAGCTCACCTTCCCTTCCCTTTGGAGCTTTGGTCCTGAGAATCAGGCTTTAGATTCCCATCTTGTTCATTTGTCTTTTTGTTCCAGAAGCAGGGAGTAAAATCCCAACTTAGAGCTTAAGCCACGGGGCCCTTGGAGTCCAACACTTCTGTACCTAGTCCAGAAGGAAGCTCTAAGAAACCAGAGGGCCAAGAAACATCAAAGGGAGAGAGGGAGAGAGAAGGCTTTAGAACTGGAGGTAAATAGGACAGCTAGGTGGGGCAGTGGATAGAGCATCAGCCCTGAATTCAGGAGGACCAGAGTTCAAATCTGGCCTCAGACACTTAATACTTCCTAGCTGTGTGACCCTGGGCAAATCACTTTACTCCAATTGCCTCAGGGAAAAAAAAAGAATTGTAGATAAATTGTAAGTCCATTTCCTCTCCCTTCCCTAGGAACTGAAGAAGATGGGACTGAGACAATGGGGGTCAGAGAAACACCGACACACAAGGAATAGAAAAAAGAAGAATACAATATGGCATCTTAAAGAATATATATTAAATTTATTTAGCATGGTAGTAACAAAAACACTCTATTTGTCTGTATCCCCTTTGTGAAATTCGACCTCTTTTCTTTAGTTTGGTTTTGCTATGACTATTTGCTATCCTACCCTTCTCAAAATCCCCCCACCTCCATCCCAATCCCACAAACAGAAATCTTCCCTTGTAATAAACCAGTACAATGAAGTAAAGGAAATCATCCTGTTGACTTAGTCTGAGAGCACAGATCTCATTCTGTATTTCCAGTTCTTTCCTCTCTCCCTCATCTCCTGAAGTCCTCTTTAGTTATTGCATTAAGTAGAGATCTTAAGGTTTCTTTTCTTTCCATTCCCTCTCACTCAGTGATTTTGGCAGCTCCCATGAGTTCAATTATCATCTCTATGCAGTTAATTCCCAGATCCGTTTCTCCATTCCGTCTCTCTCTGAGCTTTGGTTCCACATCACCAACTGCCTATTGGATATTTCCAACAAGATGTCCCATAGGCATCTCAAATTCAGCATATCCAAAAAGGTACTCATTATCTTTCCCCTACAAATCCACGACCACCTCTGAACTTTCTTATTACTTTCAAGGGCACCTCCCTTCTACCAGTCACCCAGGTTGGAAAATTTGGTCTTATCCTTGATTTCTCACTCGCCTCACATATCTAACCAGTCTCCATATCTTGGTGGTACTTTCTCTACATTTCTCTTTTCTATACGACCACCACCCTAATAGAGACTCTCATCATCTCTCACCTGGATGACTATTACAATAATCAATCTTAATTATTCCTCTTGCCTCACACTATGCCCCCTTACACTGTCCTACACACAATAGTCAAAGTGATTTTCCTAAAGCAAAGGTCTGTCCATGTTAGTACTCCCTTAATCAATAAATTCCAGTGGTTTTTATTACCTCTATAATCAAATGCAAACTCCTTTAAAGCTTTTTTTTTCTGAGGCAATTGGGGTTAAATGACTTGCCCATGATCATATATCCTTTAAAACTTACAGATTATATTTTCTTACAGATTATATACCTCCATAACATTCTGTGGCCATGCTGGTCTTCTTGCTCTTCTGCATACAAGATGTTCAATCTCCCATATCCTTGCCTTGATTCTGACTGTTCCCTACACCAAGAATGCTCTCCTTCCCCACCTTCATCTCATAGAGTCTCTGATTTACTCCATTATTCAGTTCAAATGCCACCCTCTGCAAATTAATTTTGTGAATTAATATCTGTAAGCTAATCTTGGGATTAGCTATTTATTTACATGCATTCTTCCTATTAGAATATAAGTTCTTTTAAGGAAGAGATTCTTTTTGCTTTTTATTTATATCCCCAGCATTTAGCATGGTATCTCGATCATAGGTGTTTAATAAATGTTTATTGACACATTATTATAATGATCACATAAATTATTCACTGGTTCTGCTCATTTCACTCTGCGTTATTTTTAAAAATCTGCCCACATTATCCTAAATCTAACCTTTTAATCATTCTGGCAAATCCTCCTTTGATAGAAGAAGAAATTGAGACTCCAAGAATGTACTTAACTTGTCCACAGTTTTGTCCACAGAACCAAGAAATGACTGCAGGACTTCTGCTTGTAGAAGCAGTGGAGCAAAGTAGTTAGGAGACTAGAATGGGAATTGGAAGACTTGAGATCAAATTTTCCCTCAAATTCTTCTTAGTTTATGGTTCTGGGCAATTCATTTAATCACTCTGTGCCTCAGTTCCACATATGTCATAGGAAGGTGTTGGAGTTGATTAATCTATCTTCCTGTCTTAAATCTATGATTTTATGGCTCCAACATTTGCATTCTTTCCACTATGTTATTCTGTCCCTGGAGTCCTCACTTAATAGGACTTTGCTCTTTTACTTCTCTAAAGTTAGAATATATGAGCCTATTTAAGAAAGGCATATCTATCTGTCTCTTCTCCCAGTCCTATAGGATCAAAAATTTTGAGTGAAAAATATGACATATTAAAGGCATCTTCCCTAATACAGTTTTGAGAGGAAGGGCACTGTGGCTAGTGATCTGTTTTGGGGCACCTCTCTGAGCAAATTCCTTCAACTGTAAACAATGTTCCTGTCCTGACTAAATCACAGGGTTGTTGTAGGGATCCAAAAAGCCAGGATTCATGGAATCACTTTGTCAACTGCATCCTGCTATCCAAATATAAGGAATTATGTTCTGGGGAACATGCTCACCGGTCTGAGGGACCAGATGGCTTAGCTCAACCTTGTCCACCAATTGTTAAAAGAATGGCAGGTTGGAGATGACACTCACTGGAATTCTCCAAGGTATTCTGGCTGACTTTCCCATGACCCTTCTCATAAACATCCCCCAAATATACACTTCAGTAGTGGAGAGGAGAAATTAAAAATATTGCTGAAGCAGGGGACAGATGCTACTCGAGATTTTCAAATATTCTGTTAAAGAAACAATACCTAAGATGGAAGGAATCTGAAGTGCAAAGCTCCCTCCCTCCAGTGAAAAAGAATGGATCTATGGAAACTGAAAAAAACATTCATTTTTGGTGACAATTTAAAATGACTCAAACCAATCTAGACTAATTGAGTCAAATATTTGGGGTCAACAAAGCTCAACCTTCATTGCCATAATATTAAATATTTCTCCTTCCCCAAATAAGATTCATCTTCTCTTCCTCCTTAGTCTAAAACCCACATATCTATGCAGGTAAAAAAAATTCATATTTTTTCAGCATATTTATGTTGAATTTACCCATTTGATTGGGAGCTACCTGGTATCCTTTGAGACCTCCAAAGCAGGGTTACAGTTAGCTTCCTGAATCCAAAACCTCAGGAGCCCAAAATGGACCCAGCTTTTTGCCAAATGTTTTCTCCTAATCCTGCTTTGCAGTTTGTCCTCTGAAGTCAATCGACATTTAAAAGGCTTCCTTTAAAAGTGGGAAATTTGAGTGTCTACTTCTTCTAGATAGGTAATTTAGAAAGCAACCATTATAGGATAATTTTATAGTGCTTTAAGGTTCAGAAAACACTTTACATCTATTTTGTTATTTGAATTTCACATCAGCTCTGTGTACTCACTAACAGTTTTGTGGGAAGAGGGGGCTGCTGTTTGTTTTGATTTAATCCTGTGATTTTATTGGTATAGAGAAAATCAAATACAGAAATTCCATTCACTGATGCAAACCTGAGACTTAGCTGTAATTTATTTCATCTTGGAAAGTTGGTTGTGGCCCAGAAAAGTTACGTGCTTGGCTCATGGTCACAAAGTGAGTTAGTATATATTGGGAGGCAAGACTTGAATCCTGGTTTTCCTGATGCCAAGACCAGTCCTCTGTTCCCTATGCTACATTATCCTATCATACAAAAGTCTTATAGATAGTATTTCCCCTTTTAAATTTTCTAATTATTCAAATTTATTAAATAAAAATAAACAAATTTAAAAAATTTTTAAATTAAATAATTAAATTTAAATTTAAATTAATGAAAATTTCTATTTTTAAAATATGAACTATGGTTCAGAGCAGTTAAGTGACTTGGACACAATAATACAACCAGTAGCTAACAGAGGAAACATTTAGAAAAAATTCCCCTTGAGGGTAATATCTATTTCATTTTTGCCTCTAGTGCATAGTAAACTGGCATATAACCTAGGCATTCAACAGACACATTAATTTATTAACCAAGAAAACACAAAAGCTTAGATTATCAGAAAAGAGCTTAGAAATAATTTAGTCCAAACTCCTACATGGGCAGATTGAATTTCTCAAGTCCATAGGATGTCAGCAACAAAGATGGAACTAGTTAGGAAGCTAGATGGTATGGTGGATAAAGTACCGGTCTTGGAGTCATCACCGAGGAACTGAGTTCAAATGCTGCCTCAGACATTTAATACTTCTGAGCTAATATTAATTAACTTAATATTTAATACTAATACTTAATACTAGACACTTAATACTTTCTGGCAAATCAGTTAACCCATGTAGAGGGCTGGAACTTTAAAGAAGTATATTTGAAACAAGATGTTAAATCAGTGGAATTAATGAAATGATGGTTCTCTAGTTCACACATATACTTAGTACTTAGCATGGTGATGTAATGGTTCTCTAGTTCACACATACTCAGTATACTGCATTGATGTAATTGTTATAGGGTATATAAAAACTGGGGATAAAGTCAGACTCGGAGACAGGTTGAGACTGTCAGACTGTCAGACTGCTGGAGGTGACTGGGTCAGACCAAGACTGGGTCAGACTATAGCCCGAACATTACAAACCCCAATTGCCTTGCCAAAAACAAAAACAAAACCAAAACAAACCAAAAAAACCCAAAAAAAACAAAAAAAACAAAAAAACCCTAACTCCAATGTTCCTCCTATTATATCATACCACCATTTTGTTATTACAGGACAACCTCATTCATTTAAAATTAGTGATAATTGCCCAGTGTTGAGGTTGACTCTATACCATTTACAAATAAATAATTTGTGAAGCAAACTTGGGAAGGCAAATAAGATGGGAAGTGTTAGTATCCTTCCTTACAAAGTAGCAGAGGAATCATGGAAAGAACACAGTCCTTTGAAGTCATCTTAACTCTCACTAATCGGATGTATGATTTTTTTTTTCCTCCCTGAGGCTGGGGTTAAGTGACTTGCCCAGGGTCACACAGCTAGGAAGTGTTAAGTGTCTGAGACCAAATTTGAACTCGGGTCCTCCTGAATTCAGGACTGGTGCTCTATCCACTGTGCCACCTAGCTGCCCCCCAGATGTATGATTTTGAATAAATGGCTCACCTTCTCTGAGCCTCAACTTTGTTAATTGTAAATTGGAAACAAAAATATTTTCACTACCTACTTGACACTGTTATTATGAGACGAAGGCTTCAGTCAGCAACTAGGCAAGAGTGATGGATCTGAATTGTTTATCGTTAAGAAGCGAGTCATTTTAAAGAATTTATATAAAGACTTCTGTAAAACAGTATTCATTTATAAATGATTCTTATCTATTTGTTTTAAAGAAAGTCTCTCAGAGCCTTTACCAGTTCCCACTTGGTTAAGTGCTACTATATGTTGTTTCAAAGTAATAAAATGGAATTTCTTTTCCAATACTTCTCAAATTGGACTTTTCCCTGATTCAGACTGGATATCCACTAATTGGCCTGAATTCATGGGCTTTTACTGTAAATGAAATTCATGAGTAAGCAAATGTCTTCATTTCAGTCAATAGTTACAGTCTCCTCTCCCAACAACCTTTATTCCCTGGAGCATTTAGTGAGAAGCAGGGATTCAATCTCCATCTGCCTTTATTTGCTGAGCTTCTGAACCCAAGTTAGTCTAAATGAAAGTGAAACTGGGGTTCTGGATAATCCATAATTAGAACATCAAATTCTAGGTTAACTAAGAATTGACTCTGGAGCCACCAGCAAGTGAGATTACTTGGCTTCTTGTGTTGTGTTGTTTCTTGTGCTCTTTCCATTTTGGCACCTCAATTACGATTACAAATGAGCTGTAGCATTCTCTCCCCATCTGAGCTTTCCCTCCCTTTTCTAGGTACTTTCTTATATTTTAATAGAGAATAGGCAGTGAAAGGTGGGAGCAAGAGTGTATCATATTATACAATGCCCCATGTCTCTGAGGCACTGCGCTTCATGTCCTCAGGATGTGGAAGCAGCTGTACCTTAGCATCCTTCCAGCACAGAGAAACATTTTTATATATATGTCAATAGGAACTTGTGAAAGATTTGGCTACTCTGATCAAGACAATGATGGAAGACAATTTCAAAGGAGCCATGATTTTTTAAAAAGCCACCTTCAGGTAGAGAACTGATTAATTTTGAATACAGATCAAACTTCTTTCATTTTATTTATTTTTCTTGCTTTTTTGCTGTCTTTTCTTTTGAAGCATGAAAAGAACATGACTTCACATGTATAATCAATATCATATTGCTTGCTTTCTCAAGTGGTGAATAAGGGAAGGGAAGGAGAGAATTTGGAACTCAATTTTTTTAAATGCATGTTAAAATTTACATGTAATTTGAAAATGTTTAATAAAATAAATACAAATACATTTTGAAATAATAAAAATAAAAGAGAATAATGAGCAGATTTCTTAGATGCAAAGTAACTCCAGGCGTATATGTATACAGCAATAGAATGATTGGAACACTGTGGATTTTTTCCTTTATTTTTTTTTTCAGTACAAACCATCATTTTATCTGAGTAGAGAACTCCCACGATGGAAATTCTTTCCCCCGATACAGATGAGCACATCATCTATAATTTATAGTCTTAAAGCGTTCCCTGGGGACATGGAGAGTTTAAATAATTTGTCCAGTTACATAACCAGTATGCTTCAGAGACAAAACTTGAACCCGTCTTCCTGGCTGACCCTCCCTTCATTGCATCACTCTGTTTCTGGTCTGACACTGTGTTCCTTGGTCATTGAAATAGACAATGTTCAATCAGAAAAGATTTTTGACATCTGTTGCTAATAGAACAATGACAGTAACTCCAGATCCTTTTATCTGCTGAGCAATCAACTCACATTCATTGCTAGTGATGAATTCCTACAATCCTATACAAGAAAGGATAAAGAAGTTCAAGCAGAATCCCTGCCTTAAAGTAACATAGCTGAAGACAGACTCACAGAAATAAATAATAAATAGACAACAGAGCCAAGACTAGGGTTAGGCAAGTTAGACAACTGTCTCCAGTCAGAGGGAATGCAAAGACAGTTTTTACTATGTAATCATGGCATCGTGGATACTAGAAAATTTTACTTTCTATATCCCATCAATTATTTATTTTGCAATAAGTCTAATTATATGTAATGATATAGACCCCTCCCGTGGACATTATCTCAATTTTCTAACAAGGAGTATGATTTTCTAAACTTGCTTATAGCACCAGCCCTGAAGTCAGGAGGACCCGAGTTCAAATGTGGTCTCAGACACTTAACACTTCCTAGCTGTGGGACCCTGGGCAAGTTACTTAGTCCCAATTGCCTCAACAAAAACAAAAATAAAAACAAAAAACAAATTTAACTTGCTTATGACACATAAGTGACAGAAGGCAAATGTCCCGTCCCACCTAAGAAATACAAAGTCAAGTGGGATTTACCTGTGTCCTGATGGTTATGAGGGGATGTGAGAATTAGAGAAAAAGCCAGAATACAGAGTATCAGAACACGGTCATAAGTAAGTAGCAAAGTATTATGTTCTCATCAATGCTACTGACACCAAAGCTCCAAAGAGTCAAATGGGACAGTCAGTAATGTGGGCATAGTGAGGTAAAGAACCAAAGCAAGTTCAAATCAGACACAGGAAAGTATATTAGATATGTATGAATTTCAAGAAGACACAAGGAAAAGAAGCAGTTGAAAGCACAATGGAACTACCCTTTCAATGGCACATTGACATGTGCTGGCCAGATTCATTCTTACTTCTTAAAGATAAAGGTCAGATAAAGATTTAGGTTATAATGTGTATAATAAAACCTCATTGTCAATAGAATTTCCACAGCATAGGCAAGCAGGGTTGATGTGAGTTCATAAAAATATCCCACAGAAATCTAGGCACAAAAATCCATCTGATCAGCCATGAAAACAGAAAATTACTGTTCTGTGCTTATTACTGATTTCTTTATTTCTGGTTTCTTGGCTCAAATTTTCCCAGGCTCAATTTCTGGATATATTTCCTCAGAAAATCTACATTTGGTTCCCAATTCCTTTGGACAGATTCCTTTAGTATGTCTTGATTTTCAACATGGCACCTCTCCACTTGAACTGTTGATGCCCTATAAGCTATGTTATCAATGGATCTAGCCAGGATCTTGCTCCTACATATCCCCTACTAATATATCATTATTAAATGACTAAATGTGTCAAGTATAAGTGCTGAGTAAAAAATGAAAAAATAATAGTCCTTCTTTACAAGGAGAGTATATTCAACTAGGGATAACAACATGTACAAGTTTAACTAAGGGCAGGGTCAACAAGACAAAAATCTTGGTGAATAAGTCTATTCCAAGACTAAATCTAATCTGAGCAACCTCAGAATTGGGGTCCTCTCAAACCCAAAGATCCCAACTTTTGGGATAAGAATTCACTATTTCACAAAAACTGCTGAGAAAACTGGAAATTAGTATGGCAGAAATTAGGTCACACATTTAACACCATATACCAAGATAAGATAAAAAAGAATGAGATCATAAATAAACATAGGATAGTTTACCTCTCAGACTTGTAGAGGAGGAAGGAATTTGTCTCCAAAGGAGAAGTAGAGATTATTATTGATCACAAAATAGAAAATTTTGATTTCATCAAATTAAAAAGTCTTTGTACAAATAAAACTAATGCAAACAAAATTAGAATGGAAGCAACAAACTGGGAAAACATTTTTACAGTTAAAGGTTCTGATAAAGGCCTCATTTCCAAAATATACAGAGAATTGACTCTAATTTATAAGAAATCAAGCCATTATCCAGTTGATAGATGGTCAAAGGATATGAACAGACAATTTTCAGATGAAGAAATTGAAACTATTTCTACTCATATGAAAGTGTTCCAAATCACTATTGATCAGATAAATGCAAATTAAGGCAACTCTGAGATACCACTACACGCCTGTCAGATTGGCTAAGATGACAGGAACAAATAATGATGAATGTTGGAGGGGATGTGGGAAAACTGGGACACTGATACATTGTTGGTGGAGTTGTGAACAAATCCAACCATTCTGGAGAGCAATCTGGAATTACGCCCAAAAAATTATCAAAATGTGCATACCCTTTGATCCAGCAATGCTACTACTGGGCTTATATCCCAAAGAAATAATAAAGAAGAGAAAGGGACCTGCATGTGCCAAAATGTTTGTGGCAGCTCTTTTTGTAGTGGCTAGAAACTGGAAAATGAATGGATGTCCATCAATTGGAGGATGGTTGGGTAAATTATGGTATATGAATGTTATGAAATATTATTGTTCTGTAAGAAATGTCCAGCAGGATGAATACAGAGAGGCTTGGAGAGACTTATATCAACTGATGCTGAGTGAAATGACCAGTACTAGGAGACCATTATACACTTCAACAACAATACTGTATGAGGATGTATTCTGATGGAAGTGGATATCTTCAACATAGAGAAGAGCTAATTCAGTTCCAAATGATCAATAATGGACAAAATGATTTATACCCAGAGAAGGAACACTGGGAAATGAGTGTAAACTATTTGCATTTTTTGTTTTTCTTCCCAGGTTATTTTTAACTTCTGAATCCAATTCTTCCTGTGTAACAAGAGAACTGTTGGGTTCTGCACACATATATTGTGTCTAGGATATACTATAACATATCTAACATGTATAAGACTGCCTGCCACCTAGGGGAAGGGATGGAGGGAGGGAAGGGAAAAGTCAGAAGAGAAGTGAGTGCAAGCGATAATGTTGTAAAAAATTACCCAGGTATATGTTCTATCAATAAAAAGTTATAATAAAAAAAAAAGAATTGAGGTCCTCTAGTTGAACAGCTCAAGCAATCCTGGACCCACAATGTTGAGATGCTTTGCAAAAGTGTAGAACATTGTGTGTATTCTCAGATTCAAATGATGTTTTAATTTTACTGAAATTTCTTTTCTCTTTTTAGTAATTCTTTTAAAAATCTTTTATTAATTTGTTTGACAAAGGATTGTTCATTGGATGGGAGAGGAGGGAGAGACGTATTAACAAATTAAGGTCATATGAGAAAAAAGATATTAAACATTTTTTCAAAGAAAATCAGTTGAATCTTCCAAGTTTTAAAATGTATATCCTAAAGTTTTCAGGAGTTAAAAAAAAAAAAAGCTTTGTTAATCTTGGAGAAAAAACTTTCAGTAGAGTGATGAAATCAAAATCATGATTTGTAGAGGCCAAATAGGTGCTGTGGAAGTGAAGGCAATGAATTAATGGCAGCAACTCTTTCTAAGAACTTGGTCTATATATGGGGTATAGACCTAGTACTGTTATTTCAAGGACAGAGAGCATGCAGGGCAGAATAGGATAATGCTTGGGGAGAATGGCAGGACCAAGTGAAAATTTTTAAAGATGAGGAAGATTTGGGTATGTTTGTAGGAAGGGTCTAGAATTTAAAGTTTTTAACCTGGGACCCATAAAGTTTTTTTCTAAAATATTTGATAGCTATATTTCTTTTTTCTAATCAAATTTTATTTTATTTTCAGATCTACATTTTCTCCTTTCCCTATCCTTCCCCCCAAAAAAAATGAAAAACAAAAAACAAAAGCCTAGTTACAAACCTGTATAGTCAAGTAAAACAAATTCCCACACTGAACATATCCAAAAATAGAAAAACTTTCGTCTGAATCTATCCTTTGAGTCCATCACCTTCTAACAGGAAATGGATAACATATTTTATCTTGAATCTTCTGGAACTGTGGTTGGTTATTAAATTGTTGATAAGTCTTTTTAAATTATTTGAATTTATAATATCTTTTTTATATAAATCATTCTCCTGGTTCTGCTCACTTCATTCTTCATCTTTCCATATATGTCTTCCCAAGTTTCTCTGAAATCATACTCTTCCTCATTTCTTACAACATAATAATGTTCCATCACATGCATACACCATAACTTGTTTAGTCATTCCCCAATTGAATAATGAGTGGATAGTGGATAGAATACTGGTCCAGAAGTCAGGAAGATTAATTTTTCTGAATTCAAATCCAGCCTCACACACGTATTAGCTGTGTGACTCTAGGCAAGTCACTTCACCCTGTTTGTTTGCTTTAGTTCCTAATCTGTAAAATGAACTGGAGAAGGAAAAAGCAAACCACTTAAGTATCTTTGCCAAGAACACCTCAAATGAAATCATAAAGAGTTTAACACAATTGAAAACAACTACCAACAGCCACAAAATTGAGGAACACCCTCTCAGTTTCCACAGTTTTGTCACCATAAAAATTGCTGCTATAAATATTTTTGCACCTATGGGTTCTTTTACTCTTTCTTCGATTCCATGGGATATTACCTTGGTAGTGTTGTTATTACCAGGTCAGAGAACATGCACAACGTTTTGGGGGCATGACTCCAGAATGACCATATATGACATAGCTCTACTTACTTATCAGGTTTTAATGTACCTGTTGCCCACAGCCCCTTCAACATTTGCCATTTTCCATTTTTTGTCTACTTAGCCAATCTGATATATGTAAAATGGAATCTCAAAGTTGTTTTAATTTTTATTCCTGAATAAGGAGTGATTTAGGACATTTTTTCCATATGCTTTTTGATAGTTTGAATTTCTTCCTCTGAAAACTACCTATTTCAATCCTTTGATGAATTGACATGGAGAGGAAGAGTATTATTTAGGTACCAATTCCTTGGGAAAGAAAGAAACATTCTGGATATATTGTGGCAACGATGGAGTCATGTAGACAGAAGGAGTAGACTTCAAAGGAGAAGTTGCTGAGTGATGGTGACAGGAGAGTCTGGGAATAATGGTGGGAGGCAAATAGCAGGCTGACCACTGGCCTCCTGGCCAATGTGTCTGTTGGTGGTAGAGGAAGGAATAAGAATAGGAACAAACTACACTGGAAAGGATTTACACGGATGTTTTGTCTTCTGGAAAGAGACAGATGTCGATAAATGCCCGAATATGGAAGAAGGAGCAAAAGGGATCAGGAATGAAGGGAATTTTGCTAACAATAGAACAAGGTTTTTCCAAAGGACATAATTGAAGGGAAAAGCAAAGGAGGATATGGATTAGGGAGAGAGTGGGCTAAAGTGGATGGGGATAAAATTTCTGGGAGAGGTAGCAAAGAGAACCAATCGCTTAACAAATATTTATTTATGTGTTTACTATGTGCCCAAATTGTGCTATGTTCTGGAAAACTAAAGACAAACCAAAACACAACCCCTGCCCTCAAAAAGCTCACGTTATAAAGGGGAGACAATATGTATGAGGCAATAGAGGCAAAATAAATGGAAATTAATTAGAGGAAAAGTGCTCTTGCAGAGTGGGAGATTTGAGATGAGTCTTAAAGGAATTTATTGAAACAAAGAGACAGAGGTAAAAAAGGAAGATCACTCTAGGCATTGGATTCAGCTAGGGAAAAGAAAGGGTAGCTAGATGACTGGACCCAGAGTCAGGAGGACTTGAGTTCAAATCTTGACTCAGACACTTACTAGCTGTTTGATCACAGACAAGTTATTTAACTGATGTTTGTTTTAATCCAGTGGAGAAGGAAATCATAAACCACTCCAGTGTCTTTGCCAAGAAACCCCCACTCAAGATCATGGCTGAAGATGGACATGACTGAACAACACCAGGAATGTAGTTGGCAGGTGGGTTGTGGGTGGTGGGGATCACTAGATCATAGAATGCATGTTAAAAGTCAGACCAAGATTTTTATACTTGATCCTATAGGTAATAAGGAACCACAGAAGTTTGTTAAGTAAAGGAGACCAGACCTTTAGGAAAATCACTTTAGCAGTGGAATGGAGAATAGCCCAGAGTAGGGAGAGAGACTCAAATCTTTCAAGGCAGGGAGACCAACCAGCAAACTATTCATTTAATCCAACAAGCTACTGCAGTAGAAGAGATGGTAGCTCGGAGAGTGGAGAAAAAAGGCCATATATGAAAGATGCAAAGGTAGAAATGACAAGACTTGGAACAAGATGGATTTGTAGCATGTGTTGGGGATTATTACACTGAGGTTGGAAGCCTGAGTGATTGGGAGGATGGTGGTGCTTTTGACAGTAATAGGGAAGTAATAGGGAAAAGAGGAGGGTTCAGGAGAGAAAATAATGAGTGTGGGTTTCTGCATGTTGAGTTTGAAATGCCTGTAGGAGATCCAGTTTGAGATGCCCACGGTTTTAGCCTCAATATTCAGCAACCCTAAATCCCAGGGATAATGGGAAAGGGAAGTAGCAGTTTGCCAACACAGGATGGAGAAAGAACTACTTAACCCAGACACAGGATTCCCACGAGGACTGAGATCTGACTTAGGCCTGAGACATTTATATCACATTTTCCAAATTGCCATGCCCAAACACCTGGTAGTGGAGGGTAAAGTCAGCAGAAATGACTAGCCAACCCCTCTGAGTTAGTAAAAACCTGCTAATTGGCCCCCCAGGGGCCAGAGAAGTCACACTCAGTTCCAAGTTAATGGCCTCAATCCAAGATGGCAGGAATCAACATCCCCTCCTAGTCTCTGAGTTCCCTAAAGCATTGACCCTCTAGTGACATCGGCGCCCCAAGGTTCAGAAACACAGATGGACCTGGTCTGGATGTGAGAACTTTCTGACAACAGGTCTTCCACTATCTAAACCTGCAAAGGGCACTTCTGATTTGCTCACATTTCTATTTTACCCCATGCCCCCTCTCTGCTTTTCCACCATTTTTTACTCCAAAATACACATCTCCATCCCCTATGCTCAAACTTCTCCCCCACCATGACTTTCAAATTTGTGAAAACTTTTCTTCCCAAAGTTTCCGATTAATTCCCTTTATCCCTTACATATTTAGATCCTCTCCCAGTAATCCCTGCTTAGATTTTGGGGATGACCAACCTCCCCAATTCATGGCAATGAACAAACTCCCTGAAGGCTGGCAGACCTACCACAACACTGACATGTTTTATATATACATTGGCTGATTTCTATAACAGGAAAAAAAGAAAGAAAGTCCCTGAAGAGGAATTGAGCTCAGTGCCTCTGGAGATAAAATTGGAACAAGAATCCCCCACCTGATAAGTTCCATTTATAAGAATTCAATGTCTTTTAACTGGATTATTATATTTCCTCTGCCTTGGGGTTTATTATTACCATCCCTGACGAGTCTGTGACAGCTTCTCACAGCAGAAATAGAGCAAGAATGAAAGATAACATGCCTTTTTTTATAAAGTAAGCCCAGCGGGCATCCCCTAAACAGGACTCACTATGCTCTCTTTTCAGTGACACAAACATCTGTACTGATGTGTGTTTACCCATAAGATTAAAAATAATTTGCTAAATATCACGGTGGAGCTATTTCTAAACAGCTTCTGCTGCTTTTATAAGATGCAGCTCTTGCAGTCCCTGTTTAAACATTTAGTCTATGACTGCATGAGGCAAATTGGAGAATTGAGGTAATTATCCAGATAATTGAAGCTTAAAATAACAATAATGATAATTCATAGCTACATAATTCTTTGTGGATTATACACACACACACACACACACACACACACACACACACACACTGGCTCATTTACTTTTTTGTGAGGGGGTAGGGAGAGATTGGTAGGAGAATGGTTCTCACTATTTCATCTAGGTTGGGTCTAAAATCACTGCTGAATGGCAACTAGATGGCATAGTGGATAGAGTGGGTAGAGGGCTAGTTCCAGAGCCGGGAAGACCTGAGTTCAAATCTGGTCTCAGACAGTTACTAATTGTATGAACCTCAGCAAGTTACTTAACCAACAAAGAGTTGGACATGACTGAAACAACTAACAACAAAAACAAAAATGGGAATAATAATAATAGCACCCATCTCCCAGGGTTGTTCTGAAGATTAAATAAGATAATATTTGTAATCACTTTGCAAACCTTAAAGCATTTTAAAAATATTAGTTATTATTATTATTACAAAAACTTTGACCTGTTGTGTTTCCAACCTGGACCCAGCTAAGTAGAGTCCCACTCTAGGAGGTTCACCATTTGGTGCCAGAATTAAAGCAGACATCCCATCCACTATAAGCATATTATAACTTAGAATTCTGATATTCAAGTGATCCACCAGCTTCCAGGTAGTAGAGATTATAGGCATATGTCATCACGTCCAGTTCATTTACTCTTCACAGCAATTCTGCAAGGTAAATTTTGGGGAACAAGCAGCCTCGTCTATGGGCTACCTCTTCCAATGATCCAGACGTCAGTCATTCCATATCTTCTATTCTGGTGCAATTCTTGCCCATGTTTTCCCATAAGTTTTCCATAAAAATCCGTACAAAGGTACAAGCCTTTTTTCATTAATATCTCAGAAATATTAACATACCACTTGGCTATTCAAGTCTTTTCAGCCATATCCAACTTTTCATGACATCATTTGGTGTTTTCTTGGCAAAGATGCTGTAATAATTTGCCATTTCCTTCTTCAGCTCATTTTACAGATGAGGAAACTGAGGGAAACAGGATCAAGTGATTTGCCCAGATCTATATAGTTAGTAAATATCTTAGACCAGATTTGAACTCAGGTCTTCATGACTCCAAACCCAGCACTCTATCCATTGAGCCACCTACCTGTTGGACATCCATGTCAACGCTCTCTTATTCTTTCTCCACAAACAACCCATTTCATTTTTCTAACATCTATGTTTTCTACAATATCTACAATATCGTTTACACCTCTTCTTGATTGTAAGTCTCTGTAAATCATGAACTCCATCCAATTTACCCTGCTATAAACTTCTTCATTGCTTTTTGGTTTATTGGTAATATGAATTGTTCCCAGATTGTATTGCTCCATAATGGGCAAACATTTAGTATTGACAAGAGAATAAGCAATTAATTGGATGAGCCTTTGCTGCCAAAAAAAAATCTTCCAAAAGCACAGATCCAACTATATCAGGCCATTGTTCAAAACTTGTTAATGACTCTCCTTTTTTTCTAAGGCAAAAGAAACTCCCAGCTTGCCATTCAAAGCCCTTTACAAACTAGCCCTGGCCTACCATCATAGAATTATTTCACTTTATTTTCCATTCAAGCCTCTTACATTCTACCCAAACTGGTCTTCTTGATGTCTACTGAATTTGACATCCCTGCTTTTGCAGTCTTTTCTTCCTGTATACAGTAGGCACTTATAAATGTCTGTTGAACTGAATTAAATTGAATTGCCACAAACTTGACCATCCAGCTACATAATGCAGTCTATACAATGGGCATTTTTCATTTCTTATATTCATCACTTTTACTTTTATGGATTTTACAGAGAATACTTTTTAGTCTTCCTGAACTCAATACCATCATTATATCACCTGCAAAGACAAATATAAGAATACTTACCAACCAAAGGAAATACTTCTCCTACTTGAACTTTATATGGGGCATCTTCCATTACAGTGTTTGATATCAATATTCAGCAGATCTCTGAACAACATTAATCCCATAAAATAGACACAAATAAAGACACCTTTTCAAAGTTGCATTTTCCCCCCTGCATTAAATTTTTTTAATCAATAAAAAATAGATGGCAATTTTTATATTCTTTACTACAACTCTCAATTTGTGTGACCATAAATTTAGGCTCTGCTACAGAAAATCATCAATGAACACTTGTTTGTTCCTTTGTCAATGATTCCCTTTATGTGCATGCATTGATCAGATATCTCATATATAATTTATAAAGTTGAATAAGCACCTATGAGAGTAAATAGTTATGTCTTCTCAGTCACCGTTGGGAAAGAAGGTGAAAAATATTGGTCTTATGATCTTTTTTTATTATTTGAAATATAATACAATAGAAAGAGTGATGAATCTATTTTAGACTATATGGTGTAACATTTGATAAGTCACTTAATAATTTCTCTAAGTCTCAAATTTGTAAAATGAGGGGGAAGAACCAGATAATCTCTGAAGTGCCTCCAAACTTAAAATCTATTGTAATGTGCTCCCATTATAAAGCAGTATTATTAAACTTTTTTTAAGATGAGAATACTGAAATTTAAAGAAGACAAACATGTTGTACCAGATTACATAAATAGTAAGTGGCAGAAGTGAAATTTGAACTCGGGCTTTCAGATCCCAAGTTCATTGCTCTTTTTACTAAATTTTACTTCCTGCTTACAATTTTATGGTGAAAAGGCCATTTTTGCCTGTTGAAGCTGGATTTTTTCCACCTGAGTTTTCTCACCAAAAAATCTAAAAAAAGGAAAATTGCAATGGAATTTAATGCTGCTATTTTTCCCCCAATTAGCTTATTTACTTTTTTTGTCTTCATCTCCCAGGTGGAAAGCGATGAATCGTCTGAAATATTTGGACAAGAGCCTCAGTTCTCCATTTTGCTCAGTGTAAAGATACAGCCTCAGCTGAGTCTTTGCTTCCATTTCACTACAACTATTTGAGAAGCCATATATCCAGTCTTCAAAGTCAGTTCACAGAGAGGTCTAATACTTTTGGTCTTGTTGGAGCCCTATCAGGTGCCTTGCCCGCATTGGCAGGCATTGAATGTGGTTAAGTGTTTCCAAGCCAAACTGCATAGTTTGGCACTTAAGATACCATGAGAAACAGCTAATTGGGGGGAAAATAGCAGCATTAAATTCCATTGCAATTTTCCTTTTTCTAGATTTTTTGGTGAGAAAACTCAGGTGGAAAAAATCCAGCTTCAACAGGCAAAAATAGCCTTTTCACCATAAAATTGTAAGCAGGAAGTTAAAGGGCTTTTCTGAGAGTGAGACATGAAAGCCGAAATAAGAATTTATTAAGGTTCTTAATTCCTGTCTTGTAGACAAGCACCAGGAAAGATTTTTGATGCTAGTAAAAGATTCAGGGTGAGTTCAAGACTTGTACTGTAACTACCACAAACAGGGTTAAACCAAGGAAAGATTGATATCAATTAAACATTAGTGATCAAAGAATCTAACTGTACTTGGATGTTTTTATTTCTTTATATCTTTCTCTGTAATAGTTAATTCTTATTCTAGTGTTTTCACAGAGAGTTCTACTTTCATGGAGAATGTCAAATTGATAAGAAAAATTATATTAAGAAGTACTTATTAAACCTCTAATAAATAAGCCATTGCTGATAGGACTCAGAATTGATATAAACTTTTGAGAGAATAATATGGAAATATACAGTAGAAGTTACAATGACCTTGATCATCCCTTTCATCCAATTAATAAAAATATCCTAAAGATGTTATTAAAAGGGAAATTTTACCTACTTGTGTTAAAATATGTTTATGTGTGATTTTATATATTACTATTATAAATTAAATATAAAGGACACTCTCAAGGTCTCTGTTAAGAACTTTAGAATTGATTTTATGACATGGGAGGTACTGGCATAGGATCGCCCAGCTTGGAGTGCCCTCATCAGAAAAAGTGCTGTGCTCTATGAGCAAAGCAGAATTGAATTAGCTCAGAAGAAATATGAGACACTCAAGGTTAGAGAATCCACCCCAAATGTTCATGGAGGCTATTTGGCTCTGACCTGGGGCGGAGGATTCCAAGCTTGTATTGGTCTGATCAGCCACGGTAGGACACACTATAACTCAACTCTAACATAGTGATGTCATTTTGGTCTTCTTTGAAGGATCACCATATAATTTATACATAATTATAATAATACATTTTCATAGTATTTTGATTTGCAAAGAACTTCACAAAATTTATCTCATTTAACCTCACAACAATCCTGGAAGATAAAGATAAGGGACATTATTATTCTCACTTAATAGATGAGGAAAACTGAAGATGAGGGGAATTAAGTAAATTTGCTCAGGATCACAGAGCTGATAAGCAGCTGAATCTGGATTTGAGCCATGGACTTCTTAACTTTAAAGTCAGGATTCTATTCACCACCTGACCTAGCTGCCTCTAACAAAGAAATTCAAAGCTATTTTATTTATAAAACTAGAAACAAGCCGGCCAAACAATGACTGACTAATAGATAACCAAAATACCCATTGTAGTGTACAAACATAAAGAGATATTATTTGTCATTTAAAATGAAAAATATAAAGTATTCGAAGAAGGGAAGACTTATAAAATAATGCAGAGCAAAGAAAGCAAAATTAGAACAACATACACATTGACTATGGCTATTTTAAAAATAACAGCAACACAACTGAAGTAACAACAAAAAAAGATATTGCAAATATAGATAGAGAAAATGAATTACTGTTATTATTTGGTTAAATTATATATGTTTTTTAATGTAAATGATTCGGATTAAACAGTTTTATTGTAAGTTTATTCTTTGCTTTTGTGGAGATTACTATTTATTTCAATGTATTTATTAAATTATTTATGAAAAAGAAAAGGCATGCTAATCCTTGATTCAGACATTAAATTCATTTTGAAAAAAGACCAAAAGAAAGAGAGAGGGGGGGGGGGGGGAAAGGTGAGATAGAGATAGAGACAGAGACAGAGAAAGAGAGAGAGACAAGGAGAAAGAGAGAGAGAGAGAGAAACAGAGATAGAGACAGAGATAGAGAGAAAGAGACAGAGAAACAGAAGAAGATAGAGAAAGAAAGAGACAGATAGACAGATAGACAGACAGACACAGAGAGAGACTCTGACTTGGTCAACAGCACCTATCAGAAACCTCACTGTTCAGAAAGCTATAACCCAGAATAGTAATCTGGATCTAGAATCAGGAAGGCCTGAGTTCAAAGACACTTCTCACATCAATTAGCTTTGTGACTATGGGCAAGCCCTTAACCTCTTGGAGTCTGTTTCTTCACCTAAAAAGCAAGAAAATAACTCCTGGAAACATGACATGTTTGTGGTGCAGCTTAAACAGGGTAATGTAGTAAAGTGTGCCAGAGAGTTTAGTCCTTTAACATCCCAGAAGTTTTGTGATTTCCTCATTGTGAGTGTTCTTCCAATGATGGAGACGCAGCCCATCCGGGCTCACCCACCCTGTGCAACTTTCATTCATGTCGTGCACACAGGCGTACATAGAATGGGAGGCAGGTGCACCATCACTTCCCGGGGAGCATTCCCTCTGGTCTTTACTCTTCCAGGAAAAGGCAAAGAGCAATGGAAAGGCTCCCCCAGGATGTGCCTTCTCTTTACAGCCTACTCTGGAAGCATTCATACACTCCCTTCAGTTTGCCCCTGGGGGCCCACTCAACCTACTAACTACTGTCTTCACATTCTCCCTGCAATGCTTGGATGCCCATCAGTTACCTCTTACTCTTGCTATTGACTGGCTCGTTTTTTCCCAATCCAATATTTTGTTGATTAGATCATTTATCCTCTTCTTTGCCATTATTGCTTGTTCCCATGTCACAGACAATGCACACTCACCATGTGCTTCTCTGCTGCTCTCTAGATTACCCTTAATTTTAATTCTTCAGAAATTGTGGTATTCTATAACTTGCAATCTATACGACAGTTTGTCAGTTTCTTCATTGAAATAGGTCAGCATGACCCTCTTCTGTATGTATTTGATCCATCCAGCTGTTTTTCTCTGATGCCATTTCCTAAAAAAGCGCATCTAGGATTGTGATATTAAAGTCCCAAAGCTACCAAAGTAGTAGCTCCACTATCTTAGATGGTGAAAAAAAGTCAGAAAAATCTTTTTTTTCTTGTTTTTACCCATTTAGTTTCCCACCAATCTTTCCTTATACTTATACTTTTGCTGTATTTGTGAGACCACGCTGCTCATATTCTCCCCTCACTTTTGTTCATCTGTAAAATTTTGCAAATGAGTTTATATTCTAAACTAAAGTTGCCCTTGGCTGTTGTGTTTCTGTACTTGGCAAGGAGATGAAGTACTTAATGAGTAAACTACATAAACTCTTTTTTATCTCCTCTCTATGTGGAGTATATGTATAAGTATGGAAACCAGTAGTGATTATAACACTTTCATACAGAAGTCTAGCCACTGTGAATTAATGGCAAGTGTTAATAACAACTAGCATTTATATAGAGTACTTTAATTTTGTGAAGATATTTGCATTTGTTAGCTCATTTGATCCTCACAACAACCCTATGAGATAGATGGTATCATTATCCCCATTTACAGATGAAGAAATCCTCATTTACAGATGAGGCAAGCCGAGATTAACTGATTTCCTCAGGGTAAAATAGCTGGTATTTGAGACAGGATTTGAACTCAGAGGTTCTGGACTCCTAAATAAACCCATTTAGTTATCGAAAAAGCACCATGTAAATATCAGTATTTATTTATGTAAAGCACCATGTAAATATGAGTTATTACTATTCTTAGTGGGCATTTACCAGAATAGCTACCATACTACCTGAAAGGAAAGAATAAGCCTCTGAAACATCTCTCTCACTCATTATCATATTGTTGACCTCTCTAGAGCTATTAGGAGCAGATAAGAATTTTTTTTTATCATATTGGAGCTTCTTTATCTATTAATGGGCAACCTAGGAGGCTCTGATCTGAAAATATTTCCCTCAAGACTTAAAATCAGTGCTCCAAAAGGTGTCTCTTGAAGGCTACTTCTCATGTTAACACACTGTTGCCCAGAATTTCATATATTTATATATAATGCTTCAAATAAATCTTCTCAGAACTGATGATCAGCAAATATTAACCATTTCCTCTAGGAAACCTTCCTTCTGGGACTTGGAAAAGCCCACCCAGCAGAGCGGGAAAGCCTGTAGCAACAGACCCCAGCACAGCATGAAGCCCTTGTCATCCTATAGAGGAAGCTCAGGACAATCTCCCCTGCACTCTAGGAACAGACTGAAACCTTTAAAAATGAGCCAAAAAGCAATTAAGAGCTCTGACCATAGATGGCTACTATGGAGACAGGGTAGAACAGACCTCAAACCCTGAAGACACCAAAGACAAAATGTCTTCAAATGAAGCCTCAAAGGAGATATAAACTAGTCTCCAATTCAAAAAGAATTCAAAAAAGTAAAAGAGAATTAGAAGGAAAATAGGGAAAGAAAATGAGAACTTTGCAGGAGAATTGAAAAAAGAAAACCCAGAAAGTGACTGAAGAAAACAACTCCTTAAAAATATATATATATTTGGTGAAATGGGAGGGAAAAAAAACTTAAAAAATAGAACTGGTGAAATGGAAAAAGAGAACAACTCCTTAAAAATGGAATTGTGAAATGGAAAAAAAATCCAATGAACAAAACAACTCTTTTAAAACTACAATTGGACAAAAGTAAAGGGAAATAAAAAAGCTAACAAGAAAATAATTCACTAAAAATTAGAAATGGACAAATGGAAGTGAATGACTCAATGAGACATGAAGAATCCGTCAAATTAAACCCCCAAAATGAAGAAAAAAATAGAAGAAAATGTAGGAAATCTGCCTTCAAGGGCAGCAGACTAGACCCTTCTCCCACAACTCTGTGGTATCTCCCTACTCAGAAATGATTGTTATCCTTTCTTCTGGAAGAGGAACAAAATTTTTTGACATCACTCTGTTAAAGTCAAATGACAGTAAGGCTGATTAGACCAATACAAGCTCAAAATTATTTTCCCCAGATCGGATGCAAATAGCCCATGTGAACATTTGGGATGGGCTCTAAATTTGCTCATCTTTTTAAAAAACTAGCACTGCACCTTCTCTGATGAGGGCCCGCCATGCTGGGCGGTCCTGTGCCAGTGTCTCCCATGGCATGAAATCAATTCCAAAGTTTTTTTAAGAAATACTTTGAGAGCATCCTGGAATTGCTTTTTCTGACCATCATGTGAACTCCTACCCTGTGTGAGTTCTCCATAAAATAGTCTTGTAGGCAAACATATATTTGGCAATTCAATCAACATGGCCCCATCCGAGTTGCCAAGAAACTGACTCACATCCAATTTAACTGAATTACAAAGATTCTGAAGATCACCTGGTAAGTTAAGATACCAGACCCTGAGGTCTTTTCTTGAACTAAATTGTCAAACATCCAAACTACTCAGAGAAGCTTCTCATGGAAGTCCAGAATAGTGAAGGGACTTATCTTTCCAATTTCAAGAAGCCTACCAGTGTCCTCTGATTTTTGTTGTTATTCTGCCATTTAAGTCACTTCTGATTCTTTGTGATCCCATTTAGGTTTTCTTGGAAATGGTACTGGAGTGATTTGCCTTTTCCTTCTCCAACTCATTTCACAATTGAGAAAACTGAGGCAAACAGTGTTAATGACTTGCCCAGGGTCACACATTATTAAGTTTCTGAGGCTGGAACTCAGGTTTTCCTGACTCCAGGTCTGGTGCTTTATTCACTGTTTCATTTAGCTGATCCCTTTGTTTATTTACTAAGTATACGACTCTTACAGCAACAGTTTTCGGCATTGTTTCTGGTTTTCAACCACTTTGGTGAGACTAATCCTGTTTTAACATGGACTTGAGCGATGCTGGAAACCCTTGACTTCTCCCACACCTACAGCCTCTGCAACATCTCTAGCAATCACTGAAAGGTGCTCTTTATAGGTTCCAATTTTCGAATGTTTCCTTGAATTTTTTTGAATTAAAGCTATTACAAAAGAAAGCCACTCACCATGTATATAGCAGGAAATTTAGAATGAATCAAAAGTAACATAAGCAGTTTCATCTGGTCTGGGTCATATATTCAGTTAGCCTAGAGTCAGTAAATGTCCATATATGTGTTCAATATTGTCACAAAATGAAATGACTTATGACTGTAGGTTACCAACAGATAGGGACTTTCTAACTGCTTTGTAGAGAAAATACCCAGGACAAAAATATGAAAAGCTTAAAAGTGTTTTGACTCCAAAATCAAACTTCTTGCTTTCTCAAGGTGGGGAAGGAATGGGGGGGAAGAAGAGAATTTGGAGCCCCAAATTTTAAAAAAAGTGATTGTTTTAAAAAATTTATATCTAATTGAAAAATATTTAATGAAATTTAAAAAAACAAAAACAAATGCTTTGACAGTGATAAAACTATGTCAGCAATGATGTTGATGCTGATCTAGAGACACATCATATGTGTGGGAACTGGGATTCCAGCTGCTCACCTTTGCTGAGCTCTAATAAACCAGCTCCTAATGGGCAATATCAGTGTTGTGCTGCTAGGAAATAATGGTGGGCTTAGAAGAGTGAAACCTCCCATCTGGATTTTATTTGCACAGACAGAGTAGCTGTGATGGGACAGCTTGGATGCTTAAGTATAGACATTGAGGGAAATTTATAGCAGAAATTGGCAACCTTTCAGAAATAGAGCCTAAATTGCTTATCCCTCTTCTTTTAGGATGCTGGATGGGATGGAGGTAAGATGTATAGCTAAGAATAGAATGGAGGAAGACCTTTCTGTTCAATAATTTCTTTCCTCTGCCCCCATTCTATCAATGAGAGATCTATTTATGTTACCCAGCTCTATGTTTAAAATGTAAATACTCCCTGGAGAGTTAAACCTTTCACTTGTTCACTCTTGAAGCATGAAGTTTTTGTTGATGATGATAAGTGCTCACCTGTTATTTCTCCCAAATAAGGAACTGTGGTGAACTCCTATTGTGGAAACCATTTGTATAGATTAATATCCACTCTGTAAGGTATAGTAGTTCTGGAGGATTGGGCAGCTTCTGCTGCCTTCCCCCATGATCTAGGCAAGAGTCCCAGGAAGGACAGAGTATCTTACTCTGTTTCCCTCATCAGTCCAATGGGTCCTGGGGCCAAAGTCAAGATCAAGTCCAAGAACAAAATTAGATGGTGAGAATGACACTGAGAAATTAAATACCCTGCCTGAGGTCACATAGATTGTATGAGTCAGGGATAAGACTCAAACACATAGGCTTCCCTGCATCCAGGGCTGGAGCTCCACTACCTTTGCTTCCTCTTAAGAAGAGCTCAGATTATCTACAACAAGGTAATGAATGGTTCAGACAACAAGGTCATGCGTGGTTCAGTTATGTTTGGTGAGATATAGTTGGGACTATTGAGCCCTTTCTTGGGAAGATAGATGTGGGGGAGTGTAGAAGGCCAGAGTTGGTGCAAGGGAGAACTTGAAATAATGTATTTAGATCTAATCTCAACTTAATTTTTAAAATAAGGAAGTCAGAATATCTTCTCCAAAGTTACAATATAGGAAGTAGAAGAATAAGATGTGAACCGGACTCTCTGATTCTGAATCCAGCACTCTTCCCACGATACCAAAAGATGCCTGGAGATAGAAGGAGGACACAAGAATGGGGGTCAGAGGATGTCAAAGGCAAATCATCTATAGCATCATTTTTTATAGGCTCTACTGTTGGTAACTACCTTGTGGGTACCACTGAGAATCATCTCACCCTTTGCCTGTAACCTGGAGGATATTCATATCTGAATTAAAGAATCTAGCACTTATATTCAGGACAGACATTTTCACAGTCAGCTGAAACATGAACATGAACTTTGTCCTTCTGGGTCTCTGCAGTCTCATTCATCATTGTAATTTTTTTCCATCACTAAGGAAGGGCCTATGAAAACTAAAGGGACAAAAGTCTAGAAAGACAAAGTTTCAGGGGTTACAGAGTATGAAAATCCATCTATGGGCTGAAATAAGCATCCACCAAATAATAGTTCACATTTATATATAGCACAAGCGTTCTTAACCTGAGGTTCACAAACTTTTTTTAATATTTTTAATAAATTTATTTCAATATTATTGGTTTCTTTTTTAACCTTATGTATTTTATGCATTTAAAAATAGGATTCTGAGATTCACCAAATTG
This sequence comes from Sminthopsis crassicaudata, assembly GCF_048593235.1. Lineage (NCBI taxonomy): Eukaryota > Metazoa > Chordata > Mammalia > Dasyuromorphia > Dasyuridae > Sminthopsis > Sminthopsis crassicaudata. The sequence goes on from NC_133618.1 coordinate 596,744,457, forward strand.
CCAGAGGGATCTTTGACATAAGAAAGGCAAAGAATTCCTAGTCTAGCACCTTACAGTTTTTCCAAGTGCTATCCCTATAATAACCCTGTGAGGGAAGCACTATCCTGGTTAACCAACTTGCCCATCATCAGACTGACCCTGAAAGTCACCTAGATCTGATCTAGTTTTGACTTGCTAAGTTACTTATGAGCACAACAACAAGTGACCCACAACCTAGCACAGGCCCAGTGGTAGGTGAAATGATGATGGGTACCTTTTTTCTGTTGGAATGGGTGATCCATAACACAAGACCTTCAAAGACCCAAATAAGGCTATCATAAACTCCTTGACTTGATTTCATTCCTCCCTCCCTCTTTAGTCATTCACCAAACATTTATTAAACATCTACTGTGTATAAGACACTGATAGGCATTGGGGATATAAGTAAATTTCAAAAATAGATAAAAATGCCTGCCTTCAAAGAACTTACAATCTGTTGATGGAATACATGAAATGCTAATATATTTATATTTAAGTCTAAAAGCCAGTTACACATTCAAAATAAGCGCATAGCAATTTAAACAGGAGACTGACTTTGTAAAAAGTAGGGTTTGAGTTGAACCTTGAAGAGAGAACTAGAGATTTTAAAAGGCAAAGGGAAGGAGCAAGAACTTAGCCCAGCACAGAGTAGGCACTTAATAAATATTTACTGAATTGAATTGAACCAAAATGAAATTAATTTAATAAAGACAGAAAGACAGCCTGTCTGGATCCACAGAGGCAGAAGACAGAAAGTTATATATATAGGAGCAAGCTGGACAGTTTGCCTAGAATATGGCATGCAAGAAGGGGAGTGATTAAAATTAATCTGAAAAGTAGGCTGGAGCCAGAAGGCTTTTTATGAACAGGCTATCAGTGCTCCTCGGCCCTCAATTCCAGAAAGCATGATAGCAAGAGGGATGATGTCCAAGCTCAGAGCTACATTATTTTCAGCTGAGTATATATATTAGGGTTTAGGGAAAGGGGAAAGCTAATGTGCTACCCAATGCTACCATAAACCAATCTTTTTCCTGAAGCACACCATCATCACCATTGAAATACTATGTTGTTTCTATTTTATTTCCTCAATCTACTCTATGTGGAATACAAAGAATTCAGAGGGGAATGAAGGTTGGCCAGCTTGGGTCTCTCCATCAAACAGAGATCTTAGGAGAAAAAAACGAGTCAGTCCAATGGGCAGGAGCAAAGTATATCTAGGGAAGCAGTGAGAAATGGGCTTAAATTGTAGAAAGCCTTGAAGATTAGCTCTTTTCAACAATGAAGTGATTCAAGGCAATTCCAACAGACTTGTGATGGAGAGGGCCATCTGCACCCAGACTGTGGGGACTGAATGTGGATCACGGCATGGTATTTTCACTTTTTTATTATTGCTTGCTTGCATTTTGTTTTCTTTCTTTTTTTCCCTTTTTGATCTGATTTTTCTTGTGCAGCATGATAATTGTAGAAATGTGTAAAGAAGAATTGTACATGTTTAACGTATATTGGATTACTTGCTGTCTAAAGAATGAGAATGGCGGAAAGGGAAAGAGAAAATGTTGGAACTCAAGGTTTTGCAAGGGTGAATGTTGAACATTATCTACGCATGTGTTTTGAAAATAAAAAGCTTTAAAAAAAAAAAAGATTGTTCTTAGTGGATCATTCTTTAATAAAAGTTCTTTTCCCATCCCTCCCCCCAGATCTGATATTTATTCTGGCATAAGTTAAAGTCCACCTGTCCTTCTTTACAAGCAGGCAGAGAGCCTCAAAGCTGTGAGGATTAATTCCATTTTAAGCAAGGGCTTATTTGCTGCTTCACAATTTCAAAGTGCTCCATGAGTCACTCTCCAGAGGAGCCTATAACATGCTTATGCCATTGGCTCAAAGACTATAATTAAATTACTTATGGAGGTCCTGGAAACATGATTCACACAGCTTCTCTGCAGAGCAGGTGCTTCATCCTGTGCTGACTGTGGCTTACAGCTTGTGGAGAAGCAAGGATGGTAGCTTGTTGTCCATTGTGTTTTCCAATCAGCTAGGGAATAGTTGAATTCTAACCTGGGTTCAAATTCTGCCTTGGACACTAGCTGCATGACCCTGGGCAAGATATCTAACCTCTCCAGGCCTCAGTTTCCTCATCTTGAACCAAAATGGGATAATAATAGCATCTCCCTCTCAGATATAGGTAAATTTTGTAAATACTTAAAGAGCCATATAAATGCTACTAGTGTTATTATTATCAACTTGTAGTTTGGGAAGAAGGGGAAAGTAATGGACCGGAACTTGGAAGATCCATACTGTGGACCCTACTTTATTACAATCTAATTGTGTGAACTCACTGTTCCTAATTAGACCCTTGGTTAACTGAATCCCGCCCTGAATATTAGCAACCAGCTGATCTAATCCATAGTTTAGAAAGAAATCTCTATTACAACATAATCTAACAAGAGTATTTTCTAGCCTCCTTTGAGGCAACTTCCCCAAGATGACCCATTTCACCAATGTTCCCATTATTAAGAAGCTTTGTCTGACATTGAAACCAAATTGAACTCTTTTTGATTTCCAATTATCCTAGCTCTGCTCTTTGGGATAAAGCAGGACAGACTGAATCCTTCCCTGTAACAGTTTCAACAGCCCCAATTGTTTGTTCATTTTTTTTTTTCAAATGAACCACTTAAGGCATGGGCTTAAGGACTTCCACCATCTCAGTTGCCTTTCTCTGGATGAAATTCTTACTCTTCTTCCTAAATGGCAGGAGCAGAACTTTTCTTCATTCTCTAGGGTTAGATAAGTCTTTGTTCCTATTTTGATTTGATTCTTAAATTCTTCCAGTTCAGCCAAGAGAGAGCCTTCCTGCTGGTAACTACCCAAATTATAGGGTTAAACCATCAGAGGAAAGAATCAGTTTCCATGGGGACAGCCTTTAAACTCAAGATGATAAGCCAAAGGCCAACAGCTTACCAATATCACCCATAGCTATTTTTCATCTCTCTAATGAAAAAAAGCCAATGAAAGTTCACCACCCTTGCCAAGCACTGCTGAGGGCCACAGGGACTCATGAGTTCAGAAAGGAATACTAGAAATGTTGGGCTCACACAGAGACATACTGTTAGAGGATGGAAAAAGAAGTTGAACCAAGACTACCCTATTAACTTAGGCTATTTAACTTGCTTCTTTTAAAGTTTCTATATATTTTTCCATAATTCTTTAGAGAGAGACTTAAAAGGAATCTAGCCAATGAGATTTTGAAAAGTAGTAGGACTCCCGGGGATTATTTTGACCAATAGTTGACTATTTATTTCCTGGATAGAGCCTTGGATTTAGAGTTAGAAATTCTGGAGCTTAAATAGTTGTGTGACACTGGGCAAGTTAATCCTTCTCATCCCCAATTTCCTCACCTGCAAAATACGGATAAAAATAGCACTGACCTGTTATTAGTAGTATTATTAAGAACTTGATTAGACTTCCCTTGTGGTCCATATTTTCAAGCTCTCCTGGGAAATTGGCCATCCAGTTTGGAATCTCTGAGCTTTGAAGTATAATCCCACATGAAGGATGCAGATGGAGAGCTGACATTCTTACCCTGAAAGGAAGGCAAGTCCATAAAGGCAGAACTCAAGCTCAATCCCAGCCCTCCTGGTTCTTTAGCCTCTAGCGGCCACATTTCTCCAATCCATTCTCCCAACAGTCTGACTGCCCTTTCCAATCACTCCCATGCAACCCATCTCTCCCCTAATCCCCTCCTCCCCTCTATGGACCATACCTCCCAGATACTATTTGAGAAAGTCTTTCAATCAGCAGATACTGGAGTGGTAATCAGGACACTGCATCCCAAATTAGGCCCATTTGTATAATTAAAACCATTCTATTCCTACTGCCCCCCCCCTAGCAATGACTAGGGAAAAGTTAGCCACTCCCCAAAGAACTAGCCTTCCCAGACTAATTAAGCTTTTTATCTTACTCTAAGAACTGAAAGGATAGAAGTCTCTTGGATTAATCTCAACAAGTATTTGTTAATCATCCACTATATGCCAGGCACTGCACTAGCAGAGAGACAAAGAACATCTGATTTGGAAAAAACTTTAAAAATCAAATAGTCCAAAAAAAAAAAATAGTCCAAATTTATTTTACAGATTGGAGAAACTGAGTTCAAGCATGATGAAACTACTTTTTCCAAGATTAGTCAATCAATAAACATTTTTAAAGCTTCTACTTTGTGCTGGGCACCATGCTAAGTCCCTGAACATGCCAAAAAAAAAAAAAAAAAAAAAAAGCAAAATATAGTTACTGTGAGTTTTCTGACCCTTTAGGCAATTGCTGTTTTCACTATTACTACATTTCCCAAGGCTGAGGCAGACCCAATTGTAGTGTGAATATGCAGTTATTGTAGAGGTATCTGGGTAAATCAAAATTTACATCCTGATGCCCTGCTCTGCACCCCATATTGCATAAAAAGTTTCTAATAAGTTTTCCTAGGAACACAGAATTTCCTAACATTGTCTCTTCTTTTCTTGGATCTTGAAAAGGTTTGTTTCGTAAATCTCACCACTTTTGGGTTGAGAACCTCTTATTGGAATCATAGGAATATAAGATATAGAACTGACAGAAACTTACTAAATCCCTTATTTTACAAAGAAAGACTGATATCCAGAGCCCATAAGGGGCTGCCCATGATCACAAAGTTAGCAAGTATTTGACAACCTTGTTCTTTTTCCCTCTCTCTGTTGCTGAAGAATGCTGGGTAAAGTCACCATACTGTGCTCTTTGGGTCTGCTAAAAATTGTGTCACCTTCACTAGGAAGCAAAGAAATCCTTTTACTCCTCCCCAAGCAGTTCTCTATTGTATTTCCAATAGAGACTGCCCCAACCTTCCCTTAACTCCTCCAACCTGCTACACTAATAGCCTGTCTCCCCAACTTCCCTGAGGAGGATTCAGTCTCACACTTAGCTAAGAAAATAGTGCTTGCCATCAACCACCTCATCTTCTCTTTCCTATGTCCCAAAACCTTTTAACATCACCTCCCATTCTCTTCCTCTTTACAGCTAGTCTCCAGGTGACTCTTCTCCTCAACAAGTCCATTCATGCTCTGGTACCCTGGAAACTGTCCCCTCCAGTGTCTCCAGCAGATCACCCCTACTATCACCTTTTGCTGTTGTTTGTCAGTCTTCCCATTGGGAATGGAGTCCCGTGACCCCATTTGGTTTATTTATTTATTTATTTTTTTGATTTACTATTTCTGTCTCCAATTTACAGATGAGCAAACTGAGACAAACAGGATTAAGTGACTTGCCCAGGATCACCCAGCTAGTAAGTGTCTGGGGCTGGATTTGGACTTAGGAAGATGAATCTTTCTGGTTCTAAGCCCAGTGCTCCATCTATTTGCCAACTAGCATCCCCCTCTATCATCTATCCTCTTCATGATATTTATTTAGTCTCTCCTGATCTACTGGTATCTACTGATATCTGACACACTCAGGTTCCCCTCCCCCACTGTTAAAAAATCCTCATTTGACTCAATGAAACCCTCAAACTGTCATCCTTTCTTTTTCTTAAAAATAAAAAAGAATATATTTTATTTATGAAAGTATTTACATTACCTCCATTTCTGAAGATATCCATTTTTATCCCAGTGAATCATCCCTTAGGACAAAAGAGAAAGAGAAAAAAAAAAAAAAAAAAAGTACAACAAAGCTAACCAATAAATTAACTAAGCCTGACCCACACACCTTTTTCACAATCAAACTCCTGGGGGAAGGGGGGAGCTGTCTATACTCAAAACCTCCATTTCCTTCCCCCTAACCCACTTCTCAATCCCTTCCTATCTAGTTTTCAAAGTCATCTCTCAATTGAAACTGCTCTCTCTGCAGTTACCAATGATCCTTTAATTCCTAAGTCTAATGGCCTTTTCTTAATTCTCATCCTTCTTGACCTTTCTGCAGAATTTGACACTGATTACTCTCTTCTCTCTGGATTTTCACAACGTTGCTCTTAGTTCTTCTTTTATCTGTCTGACCATTCCTCATCTCCTTTGCTGCCTCATCATACACACTCCAAGGCTCTGTTTTAATCTCTATTCATTCTCTCTTTGTCTCTCTCTCTCTTTGTCTCTCTCTCTGTCTGTCTGTCTCTCTCTCTCTCTCTCTGTCTGTCTCTCTCTTTGTCTCTCTCTCTCTCTCTCTCTCTCTCTCTCTCTCTCTCTCTCTCTCTGTTCTCTCTCTCTCTCTCTCTCTCTCTCTCTCTCTCTCTCTCTGTTCTCTCTCTCTCTCTCTCTCTCTCTGCTCTCTCTCTCTCTCTCTCTCTCTCTCTCTCTCTCTCTCTCTCTCTCTCTCTCTCTCTCTCTCTCTCTGTCTCCCTCCTCTTTCCTCTCTATCTCCGTTTTCTCTCTGTCTCTGTCTCTCTTTTCACCACACCATTCTACAATACAGCCAGCTAAACTGACCTTGCTGTGGTTCCCACATGATACTCCATCTCCCATCTCTATACCTCTATTGAGATTTTTCATCCATAACTAGAATGCTCTCCTTGCTTGTTTCCTTCACAGTGCCACCTCCCATGAGGCTTTTTCTGATTTTCTCATCTTCTAGCACACCTCCCCACAAGGAATTAAATTACATTTATTTTACATCTGTATCTATCCATTTATATCCATCTCTATCTATCATATATATACATTGTCTCCTTTCATAAGATATAAGCTTCCCGAGGGCAGGGACTATTTCATTTTTGTCTCTGAGCCCCACACATACTGGTGTTTAACAATATTAGTTGGTGGGTCCATTGATTAATCGATAAAGTCAGGATTTAAATCAAGGTCTTCTGACTCTGACTCTAGTATATGTTTCTATGACAACACACTATAATACCACTGTACTTCCACAGCAACTCAAATCTTATAATTTACATTCTATCTTGCAGGTATAATTCTGTTACCTTTTTCCATCCTTTCAGTCCTCATCCTTCCTCCTCCTCCCTTCCCAGTCCCAGATATTCATCATCCATCCCAGGACAAAAGGAAGATGTGCCCTATGACACTTGTCTCCCCCAGTCTTATTCTTTATACTTCTTCCTAGCAGGTCACTGATAGACCCTCTTCCACTCTGTCAGAGGGAACTTAGAATTCTGTTTTACTCAAACCCCTGGGTTCGTTTCTCCTTCTTAATGGTGATGGGTAGGACCCTTTCAACATCTCCCTTACAAGAATAAATGTGGCTAATCCTCTACCCATCAATGCTCCAGCTAATGCACCCTGGGCTTTTCCATCACTACTTCATTCTTAGGACTTCTAAACCTTTCTCTGTGTGTCTATCTCTGTCTCTTTCTCTGTCTCTGTCTCTCTCTTTGTCGCTCTCTCTGTGTCTCTCTGTGTCTCTTTCTTTCTCTCTCCGTTTTCTCTCTGTCTCTGTCTCTCTTTTTACCACATCATTTTACAATACAGCCAGCTAAACTGACCGTATAGTTGGAGTCTCTTAGATCTGTTGTTTTCTCCAAGTAGAGGGTGGACTCAAGAGCTAGGACAGTTCTATTACATTTTACTATTTGTATCCACAATACTTAGTATTTAGTATTAGCACTTAATAAATGCTTTTTCATTCATTCATTCACACGTGCATTATAGCTGTTGTTTGGCCCTTGATCTGAATTGTTGAACTTGGCTAAATGATATGATGAAATAGAAAAGAACACCATGATCATAATCAATAGAGGTAGGTTATTGATTATATCATCTTAGGCAAGTATACCTCTTTTTAACCCTCAGTCCCCTCTATCACAAAAAAGAGGTAATAATAATACTAGTACTAACTCAGAAAGTTATTGTAAGGATCAAATAAAATTATAAACTCAATCTAATTAAAGGGTGAGACCTCTAGACATAAACTTACATGATAAAATCCAACAAAAATCTGGCTAAAATGAAAATTAGATATTGTCATTTTTCATTTCCTTTTGTTTTTGCCAAGTTTTCAGTTCATCTTTCAACTGATTTGATGTCATGGAGACACAGTTTTAAGTGTCCCATTGATTGATACTTTCCCTTTCTTCTGAGCCCAAGTATGTGAGGGGAAAAAATGATTTCTGTTGTCTGGGGGGGGGGGGGATTTTCCTCATCTCACCCCCACTTTGTAATCCTTCCAGACTCTGAAGCTTTGCTCAGCAGGCTCATTGATTTCCTGCCTTTCTAAGGAGATTTTAGAAGCTAACCTTTTCCACCCTGATTTCCAGTATGTAGCAGTTCATGCTAGGAACAAGCAGTCAGGAGTTCTAGGGTGGAATCACGCCAGTATTCTGAGCCCAGTGCCCTTCTCTGTTATAGGCCAAGAAAGCTGTGAGTAAAACTCTACCACAGCTAAAGAAAGGCAGCCAGTGGATGGATGGATGGATTACAGGGATGGAGAGGGATGACGACTGCTAAATTCATCATTTCATAGAGTCTTAGAAACTCAGAGGTGGGAGAAACCTCATTATCTTGCCAAAGGTCATTGGACATTGGATAAGAGAAGAGAAAGGGAGGAAGGAGGTATGACAGCTGTCTTTAAGTATTTGAAGAATTATTACATGGAAGAGGGATTAGATTTATTCAGCTTGGTGCCAGAAAAGCAAATTAAGAGCTATGAATGGGAGCTGCAAAAAAGGTAAATTTAAACCTGAAATCAGAAAATTTTTTCTTAATTAAGCATCAGAGTTGTTCCAAAATAGAATGAGGTGGTGGGTTTGTGCTTCTTGTTGGAGGTCTCTGAGCAAAGGCTGGATGACCACTTGTATTGGAAGGGTAAGTGTTGTCCAAATGCAGATTTAACTAGATGGTTTCTTAGGATCCTTGAAATTCTGAATCTGTTGTTCTGTTTAACACCTAACTAAAGCAAGACTCTCTTCTGCTGCATCCTGGCTTCTCTTGAAAAATGTGCAAAGACAAGAAATTCAATAGTGGAGAAAGCTGGGAACTGATTATGCTCCTCAAAATTACTTTCTATTTTACCTGTGGAAGGTAGATCATAGATCACCAACCTTTGCCACCATCAAGGAGGGAAGGAAGTTGAAGTACTGGAGCAGAAAGGAAGCAGCTGTTGCTTATAGCCTTAATAATACATCAACCTCTCATCCCAGTCTGTGGCTGCCTGCTAGGAACTCCCAAGGCCATAAGCTGATCTTCTGAACCAATGTTCCTACTATTGCTTTAGAACTGGTCATGTTGATGGGCAGAGAGTGAGAATTGCCATTGGATAATACAAGCGTTTTTTGAAACCGGCCAAACAATCCTATCTGGGTGGCTCATGAGTTGAATTAGGAATATTCACAAATAAATAGTCCCTTGGGTTCAGTGGTTCTGGCTGCAGAATTTAACTTCCTATTTTTTTCCACCGAGTGCAATGATCAGTAATCAGAATTCTGTAGCCCCAAAGTTCCAAGGTCGTTGACAATAAATTATAATATGATTAATTGAATTCACTTCAATAAGCATTATTTATTAAGGGTCTAGTATGTCAAGGAAACCAGAGGGATATAAAGATAAAGAAGACTGGTCCCTGACCTCCAGGAATTTATAATGTAGTAGAGGAGATAAGACAGCTTACAAATGGTTATGCTAAGTAAGTACAATGGAGAAACATTAAATGCTATCAGATTCTAGGAGGGAGTGAAGATTTCTAATGGGGGAGGGGAAGAAATCAGAAAAGGTTCTTTATGGGCAGAGTGAAAGCTGAGCTGAGTGAAGGAAGGGAAAGATTTCAACAGGCAGAAGCTGAAGGGAGACCATTGCAGACCTGGGAGATGTCAGGAGCAAAAGTGACTGAAGAGAGGGCAGCTTGAATATCAGTCCAGTTTAGCTGGAACATAGGTAAACATTTGTCCATTAGAGATTCACATCTCTTTGTGGTTCTGAGATTTTTTCCAGATTTGTAACAGTTCCTGGCTGCCTGTTTCATTTCACAAAATAGTAACTTATTATGCTGGGCTGCATTAGAAAGCACTTACTCCTTTTAGCAATTTAAAATTCAAAGGGAAACACATTCATGGTTTTATTCATAAAAATTAAAAAAAAAAACCCAGAGACACGAACAAAGAAGGTGGGGAGAGGAGATCTTGTGCATCTTGGGTGTTTATTAATGCGTGTGATTAGTGAAGTGGAGAGGAAGCGGGTTTTATGTATTTCAGTCCATCATGACTGTGAAATTGAACTGTAAATGGTACCTAGGGTGGCCAGGTGGAATAGACACCATGCAGGGAGTTAATGGAAATGTAGAGAGCTTTTCTTTTTAACAAAGTACTCGAGCAATTATCCCAGCACACCCGTGGTGAAGTGAGATAAAGTTAGCCTCCCTCCACAAAGGCTGTTAATGGCAAAATAAATTCGCTGAATTCACTGACAGCCATTTGGAGCCCCCTGATTCCCCTTTGGTACCTATTAGTGGCAAAGGACAGCGTTTGGGGGCCGCAACCCGGGCTGAGGTGGAGAAGAGATGATTGGTGAGGGGTGGGATGTGTCCTGTGCTAATGACTATATCCAGGGTCTTAGCTGCTAGAATGAGGGCGTGAAGCTTTGTTTTTAAGGGGAAGCAGGGGTAAGGACCTAGGGCAGTTTCCTGTATTGGTCAGACCACTGTGCTAAGTTATAGGGTCACATTTTAATAGAGGCACATCCAAAAATGGGTGAGCAGGTTGCTAAGGGGAACTTGAAATTGTATACATACAGATAGAAAAATAGATGGATAGATAGATGATAGATATGTTGAGGAAGCAGCATTATTTAGCCAAAGAAGAGAAGACTGGGGGGAAATGAGATGGGTCTTTCCCCAATATTTAAGGTGACATGGAAATGGAAATGATTCTGCTCAATCACAAGTCTAATCAGATCACTTCCCCACTCAAAAAGTTCCTGGACTAATTAGCCACGTTCCATCTATTTCAGGAAGCCCTCTCTGGTAAGAATAGTCAAAAACATCTACCTTAGGACACGTACGACTCCTGACTAGTTTTCCACTACCTTTCCCTGAATGATTTAGGTATGTCCTTCTTGAATGGGATAAATGTACATCTTACCCATCTTTATTCATCTCATCATTAACTAGGAGGAAGCTTGAGTCATCTTGAGGATGCAATGCAGCAAGGTGTAGTGGACAAGAGTTCTGAATTTGGTGTCTGTAAATCTGAATTCGGATCTCACCTAACCTAACCTCTCCAGGTCTCAGTTTTCTCATCTGCAAAATGAAGGGTTGGGTCTAGTTGGCCGTGAAGATCCTTTCCAGTTCTAACTCTATGATCCTTCAGGTTGAGAAGAAAGTCCAGAGAATGGAAGAGTTCTGACCCATGTTACAAAGAGAGTTAGGAACCAAGCTGGGACTGGGAACTTGATTTTCCCCATGAATTGTGGGAGGGAGGAGATTGAGTCTAACTTGCTTCGTAGGGTTCCCTACTTAGGATATCGGTAACATCTTCTGTTTCCTTTTATTCTATATCTCACCACCACCACCACCTTTGTTTCTAAAGGCCCCTTACCTATAATGACTGGGGGTTTGCTACATATCATCCATCAAGCACATATTGCTTTGCTTTGAGGTCAAAGTTGGGTTTGAGAGTAGGATGCCTTCCTTCAGAGGTGGAAAAACACTGAGCCCAAGAAAGAAAATTCAGATTCTTTGCATAGACTCAGGAGGACTTTCAAAGGGGGTAACGAGGCTTCTTAATAGTTTCCCATGGGAAGAAAGAAACCTATGACCTCTCCGTTTATGTTCATTAAAAATGAGGGTATATTTCAGTTTGTGACCTTCTGGGTGAAGCTCAGAGAGATTATGTGAATCAGATCACGTTCCTTTTTTTAGGAAATTTCCTTACACTGGTCCTTTGGTCCTCAAGAAAAACTCTACAGGTTCTATTTGGGTCTTTCAGGAAACCCAAAGTAAAAAAAAAAAAAAAAAATTATATTCAAGTTGTGCTTCCCTTCCCTCAGCCCGAACTGATAATTTCTATCAAGTTGGAAATTTGGATTCACAAAACTTCCAGCCAAACTTCTATGGATCCTGGCTTCTGGCAGCCCCATTTTAAGAGGCAGAGTTTGTGGAGGGAGGATGTAACCGTGACTTCTGCCTAAAACCGATAAATTCTGAGTCCTGAAAAACATCATTTACTCGATAGCTTTGAGCTGTTTTATTCTGGCTCCAGTGATTTAGTCGGCCTATTTCAGCCTTACCTTCATCCCCATCCTAACCCCACTATTGACCTTCTACATATTCCTAGGTTGAGGCCTGCTGTAACCTCCCCAACCTCCACTAAAGCTGACCCTCCTAGTGTGAAGACAACCCCTCTCTACTCTTTGGTTTGGGCCAGAAGCTCATATTTTGTCCATCTTTTCCACCTCCTCTCCCTTTTGTGATAAATAGTTAACTGCTAACCTTTATGCAGCAATTCCCTGTTGGTTTGATAGGAAGCTGGAAGTTCTGAGTTCAAATCTAGCCTTGGATACTTAATAACTGTACGACTCTGAGCAAGTCATTTAACCCATCTGCCTTATTTTTCTCATCCATAAAATGAAAATAATAGAAGCCAAGATTGTGAGAAGAGAATAAGATAATTGTAAAGGACTCAACCCAGTGACATCATAAGTGCTATATAAATGTTACATATTAGTATATGTTATATATACATTATATTTTATTATTATTAAAATGCTTTGTAAAACTTTAAGTGCTATATAAATATTGTTGTTCGATGTTTTTATTGTTATTATCCCTTGCCCTGGTAAGGTATGATGCATGAGTAAAAAGAAAATCACTTAATATATGATATATAATATAATATATGAGCTAAGTGTTAGAGATGCCATTAAAAAGAAAGAGAAAAACAGTTTCTGCCTTCAAGAAACCTACATTTTAACCGGGGAGACAATCCACATTGGTGAAAGATTCCCTGAGAAGGAAATACTGTTCTGGGCAAGGGCCATATTCATACCAAAATACCAGGTTACCTGTTTTGATACCAACTAGTTGTTCAACCAAACTGCCTTTAGAGAGTGGCCACTCTTCCCTGAGCAGGACACAGGAATAGTGAAGGATTTCCAGAGGTTAAGAACTTTTTCAATGTGGATACAGGAGGTCAAGGGAAGCCTCTACTCTGGGGAAATCTCTGAAGCAAAAGTTTTTAACCACACAGAAGAGTCCTATCTCTTACAACTCAGACCCCAGTATTCAGAACCACAGAACATCAGAGTAAGATAGGACCTTAAAGATCATCAATTGATCAATTGATCTTTAACCTGAGCCTTACTGAGGGAAAATTAATTGGTTAAAAATCACATGACTAGGGAATGCAGAAATGGGACTAGAATTTAAATCCCATGATAATCAGTCCTTTGGGCTTTTCACTGTATCATGTTGCTGTCAACCATAAAGAGCTCTCTAAACTGACCATCCAAGAGGAGACAGACAGACAGAGACAGAGATCTCCAGTCATTCAATGAACATGGACAAGAGAACCTCATCCCCAAGTCTTCACAATATACCTGCATATGTTCCAACTGTGGATCTGAAGTCTCGAAAATTGACCATAGGATAGAGAAAAAGATTTAATGATTAAGAAATCTGTTTTTCAAAAATATAAGAAAAAGGGAGGGAATTCAACTTCTGAGCCTTTTTTTTTTTTCCACACTAGAGGTGTTTGCATAGGATTGATAATTTGTTTGAGTTCTTTGCTTTATCTTTGTTTGACTTTTGATCTATCAGCCACAATTTAGCCCTTGGAATCTCCTTAAGTTATCACAAAACCCAGGATGAAAATCAGTGGGGTATACCTATCAAGAACTAAAGGGAAGCCAGTGAGAGAGCTCAAAACTCTAAAATCTAATGACTATGGATGGATTGGTGTTCTTCAGAGTGAAGAGCAAATATTTCGCAACTTGCTTTTAATAAAAAGGGAAAGTTGCTCAGAATATTTACCTTGACTGTGCTTGTTCATAGATCAGGGAGATCTGTGGGTTTCAATCTTCTCTTATTTAATTACAATGAGATGAAATGAGATCAAACTGGCTGTAACAGGAAGCCAAGCTCTGCTGTAAGAAATGTGGAGTAGGAGACCCGGCAGTGCAATCTCATTTCTCCCCCAGATCAAAGTGGTTCCAACCTTGAAGGTGGAAAAATTTATTCAGGTTCTTAATCAAGATTGCAGCTGAAGAATTTTTTAAATCTAAGATGCCATCAAACCAGCATCTCATTTTGTAGGTTCTTCAATTTATTGAGCATAAAGCTGAAAAGGTCCTTGAGGATTATCTAGACTACTTAGACCCTGAATTTTACAGATGAATAAACTGAATCCTAAAAAAGTGCAATTATTTGTCCACATTTGCAAAGGGCTTAGATTAGGGCTGGAATCAGAATCCAGGTCCTCTGATTTCAAATCTAGTGCTCTTCCCATCCTACCATAACACCTGATACTCTCTACTCTTTACCTCACCTGGACTTTACTTTAGCTAGGCTAAACTGGATCTGGACCAGTCACTTTACCCACATTTACAAGACTCAGTTTTCACTCGGTATCCCAAATGCATTCTGAAGGTCTTACTTGTGAATGGATAAATTCATTCATTTAAAAAACATTATTAAGTGTTCGTTTTGTATGAGAATCCCATTTTCTCCTGGGAACATTTCTTTAAGACACAGGGGAAGGTTTGACTTATTGTGGTCCTTCTTGTTTTCAATAATCATGAAATAACTTCATGTTTTTGTCTGTACTGTTTGGATCAGTCTGCTACCCTCACTATCTGACTCTAGTCATCTTGGTTCCTGCTTTTATTTCTTCTTCTGCCTGCTCCCTTGGATTTACTGTTTCTGGCTCCCTCCCAATTTCTGCCTTTTATTCCTCCCATTGATATATTCAACTTTCACTAGCATCTTTCAAGAACTCCTTTGAAGCTTGATCTCAGCTATGGCTGCTGGCCCCTTGAGAGAAGCTCTGTTATCATCTAAATAATATAATTCTGGGTGTTGGGGAGCATGAAAGTAAAAACCCAAAACTAACTCTCCCTCTCCTGTTTCTTGTACTTCTGTTATAATCATGTCCTCATAGGCTTCTCACCTTGGAAAATCTTTCCATCCTGAACCCTATTCATGCTGGAAAATCCCTCCATCCTGACAATACTTTGTTCTGATCACTGTTTCTCTCCATTGTAAGGAAGGGTCCACACCAGGCGTGTTTACAGCTTCATTCCTCTCCTTCATTCTATTCTTTTTTATTTCTTTCTCCACCATGCCTTCTCCCTTCCCCCTTTTCAGCTTCCTTTTAAGTGTTAACCTTCCCCATTAGAATATAACTTCCTTAAGGGTAGGGACTATCTAGCTTTTTACTTTTATTTTTATCTCTAGAATTTAGTAAAATTCCTGACACTTATTAAGTGCTGCTTAACTGCTTGTTGACTATAACCCTTTTTCACATTCTGCTTTGCCATAATAGAAACTGAAAACTTTAGGAAATAAGGTAGTATTTTTATCACTGCTGCCAGTGATTTCAGAAGAGAAAGACATATTTGTGAAATGAACAGCTAAGATCTGGTTTGCTGCACCACAACTTAATACATAACACTATAATGGTTCCTGACCATGAATGGAGTGTAACTAACAAAAATTGGTAAGACTTATTTGCCTAGAATCATACAAGTCTAATCAAAATCTCTTTAAATTTAAAGGGGGGAAAAGAAAAATGTCCACAATACTAATCCCTGTAGAGATTAGCTTCAATATAGAAAGAAGGATATCAGTAGAGCTATTGAGAAATTCATAGGAGAAAAAATATTTAAAAGATGGCTCTGCAAATGAAACACAAATCATCAGGGTCTATATTCAAATACTCAAAGTATGGGTAATAAGGAAGGTGAATTAAATATATTAATATGAGGAATCAAATTTGACATCAAAGGTTATCATTGATAGCTGGTACAACTAGAAAGGACATGATAATGAAGGGTATACTATACCTAAAAGTAAGAGGATATGTGTAAAGGAAGGAGGTAAAATAGCATTGCGTAATAAGTTTTATTCATGTGGTCAAATCCAGGAATCAGAGAGAAACTTGATAACGACAACTGACATTTGTGCAGCATTTTAAGATTTGTAAAGCATTGTATATACATATATATGTGTGTGTGTGTGTGTGTGTGTGTGTGTGTGTGTGATTATATAATCTTGTTTGATTTTTATAAACACCATTGTGAAGTCAGTGCTACTATTGCCACTTTATAACTGGGGAAACTGAGGCTCAGAAAGATTAAAGATTGTCCAAAGCCATACAGTTAGTGTCAGTGAAAGGAATAAAACCGTATTGCTGACTCCAAGACCAGAATTTATTTTACTTTGCCATAACTACTATTAGGATTGGAAGACCACTGGGACAGGAAAAACAAAGTGATAAGTAATTTAGGAAACAGATTTTTACAAGCCTAACACAGATGATATAGTAGTGATGGGAGACTGCTAGTATCTTCTGGAGCTTTCTCTTAGCCAAAAGCAGAGCATAATTTTTTGACTTTTCTTAATAATAATTGGATTGTTCTGAGGTAAAGAGACAAAGGGAACTGCAATTCTGGATCTGCTTCTCACCGCCAACGAAGAACTGGTCACCAGAGAGGAAACTTTGTTCATTCTCTCTTAAATTTATGATAGAGATTGAAAGAAAAGCCAGGCTTAGTCTGACATGCAGTCTTAGATTTAAGGAGAACAGATTTTAAAGGGTTCATATAAAGGATAGATAGGATCCAGCAGACTAAAATCCTACTGAGAAAGTCAGTCCAGGAAAGATGGAAAACTCTCAAAAATGAAGTTCTGAAGAAATAATTCCAATGGGGAAGACAACTCAGAGTTATCTAAAGAGTGATGGGGAGGGGCAATTAGCTCAATTAACTTAGATTTCATTTATTTAAAAACAAATGGATTGATGTATCCTGTTTTAATTCAATAGACACTTCTTAAGAAACTCTCAAACAAATCTCTTTACAAACTACTTTCTCTGGAAAAAAAAAAGTTTGTTATTTCTTAACAGAAAAAAAAAAAAACATGCATCCTTTACCTTTGGCAACATATTACTAGTGTTGACTGTTCTTATTTAAACAGAGTTTTATTATCTCTTAATTTACTTAATTAATGGTGCTGATTGTTCTTTGGGCTCTTTTTCTTGCTTTGCTTTGTCTTATTTAAATCTTTCCATGTTTCTCTGAATTCTTCATACTCTTCATTCCTTTGTCTTTTTTTTTTTTTTCAGTTTAGACATGTGATTTCATGAGAGTAAGAAATTCCCAGTTCTGACAATCCCTCTAGAAATGCAAGTGTCAAGTATTCTGCACCTTGTTGTCTTGGATGGTTGCCTGCAGCAATGAAGGTTTGAATGACTTGCCATGGCTGACATGCTAAGCATTGGTCAAAGGCAGGATTTGAAACTGGATTTTCCGGACTCCAAGGGAGGGTTTTTATTTATTATTCTTCAAGATTTTTCCATATCTACTTTCAGTGCAGTAAAATAATATTAAATTAATAGACTATAAATTGTCCAGTCATTTCTCAATTGTTGAACACATTTTTTTTTTGTTTTTTAGCTTTTAGTTATTACAGATAATACTGCTAAGAACATTTCTATAAATATCCTCTTTTTTCTTTGTTGATAACCCTCTTAGGATGTAATCCCAGTAGTGGGATTTCTGGGTCAAAGAATATGAATGATTAAGTAACTTTTCTTGCCTAATCCAAATTATTTTCCAGAATGGTTGAACAACTCTGCCAGCAGTGTATTATTATGGCAATTTTCCCACAGTTCCTTCAGGAATGAGTTTTCCTGGGTTTATTTGTTTATTTTAGTGTTTTGATGGCTATGCATCCATGTGTTTTTAATTTGCACTCTAATTGTTAATCATTTGAAACCCTTCAGGTGGTTATTAATAATTTATATTTCTTCTTTGGAAAACTATTTGTTTAGAACATTCCTCAATATAAATTGTCAAATGATTCAGTCATATATTTGTCTGTTTCCCATAGATTTTGTATGTCAGATTTAAACCAGACTAATTATTATAAAGATTTTCCTAGATTGTATCTTTCTCCTAAATCTTGTTACAATGATTTTATTTGTGCAGTAGTTCATTGATTTTATGTGAGATTGTCTATTTCATCTTTTTTAAAATGTTTATGACTTGTATGATCACAAATTTTCCCCTATTAACAATTACAAAAAATAAAACCTTGCATTCCACTCTACTCTTTTCATTTTGTGACTATATATTTAGATCATTCATTCATTTGAAATTTATTACATGATAAGCTATAAAACACTGATTTAAACACCCCCTCCCTTTTGGTCAAATTGTTTTCCAGTTTTTTCTAGCAAACAAATAAAGAGCCCCTTCCCTACTAGATTGTGTTCTGGGATTTCCTGGTTATGAGATTTCTGTGTGCATTAGTTTCTAGGTCTTGATTTTTCTAGTCTATTCCATTGGTCTACATTCCTATTTTTTTTTTTATCCAGTATCAGTTTAGATAACTGTTTTGTGTGTAGTTTGAGACGTGACTGAGCCAACCCTTTCTAATAGCTACTTTTTCTTATATCCCTTGACATTCTTAACCTTTCAGTCCTTGAAATGAATCTTGTTATTATTTTGGATGATTCTATGAAATATCCCTTTTTTCTGCTACTACAATCAATCTATAGAATAACTTGGATAGTGAACATCATTTTTCATTATTGGCATGGCCCATCCATGGACATTGATTATCTCTCCAAGTCTTTAGGTATTCATTTACATTGACCTATAATAAGAGGCAGGATGGTGTGATAGAAAAAAGAATACCAAATTTGGAATAAGATAGGCTAAGATTATATTCCAGTGCCATCACTTTATGGCTATGTGACTTTGAACAATGCTCTTCACTTCTTATACCTTAGGTTCCTCAGTTTATAAAATGGGAATAATAATGTCACTGCCTACTTTACAAAATTGTTGTGAGTAAAACACATAGTAAAACATAAAGCATATATATATATATATATATATATATACATATATATATATATATATATATATATAAGTTGCTATCATTGTAGTAATATTTTTGAACAGGACCTATGACTTTATCCATGTAAGTAATTCTCCATACTTAGAGGCAATGTATTTAGCTCTTTAAAGATTGCAAAATTCTTTATATTAAATCTCATCGATCCTCGGGACAACCCTGGGACTTGGTGCTATTATTATCCTCATTTTATTTATAAGGAAACTGGTATTGGAGAAGGTTACGTGACTTGTCCAGTCAAAGTTCCACAGCTAGCTAAGTTAGGTTATAAGGCAAGATGATGAATTGGGGTTTTTGTGACTACTTCACATCCAATCTATCACTTCACTGCCCCAACTTATATTTTAGGAATTGCCTAGATGACTTATAAATTGAGTCACTTGCCCTAGATCCAAAGCCATTATGGATCCTGATCCTAAAGCTAACTTCTCATTCATTAGCTGCCACTAATAATACTATCATGTTGGGATATTATGGTATCTTGGCTCAGAATTCAAGGAAGGCACTCTGTATATATTCATAAGAGCACAATCTAAAGGGATCCATCTATCTGCAAGTAGAGCAAACTCCTTATATGTGAAAGAGACAAGAATCATATTTTTAATGGATCCATTTCACCCTATTTAATTATTAAGTTTATTTTCTAACATTTTCATAACTTGAGGATGCAAGTCCTTTGGAGCTTATCTCAGGAGTCTTCCCAGGACATTGCACTTAATGAGGTTTATAATTCAATAGAACTACATCTGCATTTTTAATTATGCCTAACATTTAATCTTCATTGCACCACTTGAATTGGAAGACCTAAAATTAAGGCGGCTGTAGTCTAATTGGATAGTAAACAGGCATGACACTTGGTGCAAACTGTATGCATGTAATTAGGGTAGCCGACACATTTACCATTTGACTTGATAGAACAAATATTGTCAATGGCTCTCCAGACTATAAGAGTTTATTGTGTTAAATGATTCTAATATGGAATCATAGGATATTTGGATCTGGAAAGGTGCCCAGGGATGCTCTCTGATTTGTTTTCTTTTAAATTCTCTGGAGCAGCTTTTCGAAAATTTATTTCTCCTCAAGACCCTTATGCTATCTCCAATCACCCTTTTCTGACTCAGCACGTGATCTCACTTCCTATTTAACTAAAGAGGTTAAAGGACTCTTTTTAAAAATCATCCTTAACATTTCAAAATCTCCATGTTTTTATGTTGCCCCTTCTACTTATCCAATATCTAAAAAAGAGGAGCCACTTCTCCTTGGCAAGGATAACCCCCCTTCTGCCCTCTATTCCACAGTCTATTCCAGAACCATCAGGTCTTTCATATTTTCCTCACTCATCCTCAATTTATCTCTTTTTACTGTTTCCTTCCCTTGTCTACAAAGGTATTCCATTCTGCACTGTACTAAAATAAATAAATAAATGTTTAAAATCCACTTTCTCTTTGACTTTGTTTTCCCCCTCAAATAATCACTTTATGTCTTTCCTTCTCCTTTCTCCTAAATGTCTAAAGAAAATAAAAGATATTTTTACTCAGAGACTTTATTGTTAACCTTTTATGATACTGTTTTCACATAACCATCACTTTAGTTCACGTCTTTATCACTTTCCATGAAGTCTAATGTTTCTAATTGGTCTCCCTGCCATTACTCTCTTTCCATTCCAAATCATCCTCTAATCAGCTTCCAGAATGATTTTTCTAAAGAGTAGGTCTGATTATGTCATCCCCTAACTCAGTAAACCCCAGTTATTCCCTAATATCCAAGGATCAATTATAAAGTCTATTTTTTGATATTAAAAGGTTTTTTTTGCTTGTTTGTTTGTTTACATAATTTGATCCCTTTCTATCTTTTAGTCTTCTTACATTTTATTTCCCTTTGGATAGTAAATGACCCGTGAATACTGACCAGCTTGCTGGTTTCTTACAAATTATTTCCATCCCCCATCTCTATGTCTTTGTACTGTTGGTTCCCCAGTCCTGGAATATTCTTGTCTCCTCAGTCCCGATTCCTAGAATCTTTAAGACTTTTAGACTTAAAAGACTTTAGAGTCTTTCAAGACTCAGGTGAAGAACCACCTTTCCCATCCCCACACATATGACATACAACCCCAGCTGCTGGATCCTTCCTCTCTCAGTTACCATTCATCCTCTCTCTCTCTCTCTCTCTCTCTCTCTCTCTCTCTCTCTCTCTCTCTCTCTCTCTCTCTCTCTCTCTCTCTCCCTCTCTCTCTCTCTCTCCATCTCTCTCTCTCTCCATCTCTCTCTCTCCATCTCTCTCTCTCCATATATATATAGATATAGATATAGATAGATAGATAGATATATCTATATCTATCTATCTATATCTATATCTATATATATTTATATAGATATAGATATAGATATCTTCCATGTTGGGTCTCCCATTAGAAAGTGAACTCCTTGAAGGCAGGGAATATGTTTACATTTCTCTCTACCCCCAGAGCTTAGCATAGGGTCTAGCACAGGTAAGCCCTTAACAAATGCTTTCTGATTTTTTTTTAATTCTTTGTCATAAGCTGTTACTTATTTTTGCTATTATAAGCTCTGAAATGGTAAGGAGGAAGACATGAAAAATATAAGTAATAGGAAAACAGGAGATATCAATAAAAATTTACTTTTTAAAAATTAATTTGAAGGTATCATTTCTACTGTTTGCCCCAGGTACCAGAATTGCCAGCTCTGACTCTCACCAGCCTTGCCACACTCCTCTGGGTGTAATTGTACCTCAATCCCCTTCTAAAAATGAGATCAGTAGAATGTAACACAAAACTCAAGTGTGGTCTGACCAGGAAGGAAAGCGGTGATTCATTCTATAATTGGGCCAAATTCTGAATGCCAGAACCCCCAAGAAAGTAACTTACTTTGCAGCCCCACCTGCAAAAATGAGGAAAAAAATGTGTCATCTTGTATCTGGGTGGTTTGGGGTTTAATTCCAAGCCATTTTCTAACCACCCCTGGGAACACCAATAAAAACTATCTCTTACAAAGGTCAGAGGTTCTTTATACAGATCATTTTGTAGTCTCAGCAATGATTTACCTCTCTCACACTCCTAAGCAAATGGCATTCAGATACAAATGGGATTTCCCAAATATATGAACCTGTCTCTGCTTGTCACTTCCCTGGCTGTGATTCACTGTGTTAGGCCCCTGGTGTTTACATGCCTGGGAGTCAAGTTTCCTCTGTAAGCTAATAAAGTTTTCTCCCAATTACTAAGTACCAGCGGTAAAAGTTTTTCTACAATAACCTAGTCAGTCAGCCTGTCAGGAAATATTTACTAGGTCTCTCCTGGAGGCAAAGCCATGTATGTCTCGGCAAGAATTCTCAGCCGGAGAAATTAGGATGTTTCTCACTACTGATTTTGTAGAATATTAGAGCTGAAGGAGAGCCTAAAAATCAACTTGTCCGGCTTTTGAGCTGAGGAAAACAGAGAAGGAAACTGAAGGCCAAAAAAGTACAATGTCTAGATGAGGAGGAGAGGTCCAGGGCTAGAGTCTAGCCCTCCTCCCTGGTATGCTTTGCTTATTCATCACTTCCAACACTCAGTTAACTTTCCGGGTTTTGCCAGTAAGATATACTGATACAGGGGAAATCATCTATTCATCAGCTCTCTGGTTATGATGTGTACTAGGCCATAAATACTTATTTAGAGGAGACTAATTTTTGCTCTCTGCCAGGGGTGAGCTGTGTAGATGGGGACAGATTGTCAAAGACAATCTGACTACTGGACCTTGTATAAGTTACTTTGCTTTTTAATTCATTTCACCTAAAGAATACCTAAAACAATGACAACAGCAATAATTAGTGACTGTTTTTATTCTAATACTATCAGTGATAAAATATAATTTATATAGAATTGGTTAGAACCTGAATAGCTACCAAAACTATTTTTTTTTGAAAATGAGTTCTTAGTGTCATTATATGGTGGTTTCACCCCTAAGTATTTCCATGGTTTAACCCCGCCATTGACAGTCTTATATTTAAGCTTAAATGTGATATTTCACAATGTAATTGAAAAAAGAGATCTGAGTTATATAAATTAAAATCTACTACAAAGAACTCATGAAGGAAGATGCTATCCAGAAAAAGAACTGACATATGGACCTATTATTGGATAATTTCATATATATATTTTGTGTCAAATATTGGCCTCCTATAGTATAGAGTTGAGAGGGAGAAAAATGGCTTGGAATTCAAATGTCACAAAAATAAAAGAAAATAAACATTTAAAAGAAAATTTTAAAAATTCAAAAGACCTGGATACTAGTCCTAGTTTCTCCATTAACTAGCTTGCCACTGGACCCAAATGGCTCCTGAGGAGAAATTAAGGTTGATGATGTTACACAATCCTTCCTCACTTAAATCCAATTCACTTGCAAGTCATGGCAGCATCTCCCTGATGTCATGGTCCTTAAGGATAAATAACAGCTAACTGTGTCATCTTGATTAATCAAGATATTCTGAATCTCACTTGCTTTGTCTATAAAATGAGGGGGTTAAGAGGTGGGTGAATGGGGGGATCTGGATGGTTCCCTCTAACTCTAACATTCCATGATCCTGTGCAGGAGGAGAAGGACAACTCCCATTCACTGACCGTCTCCAAAGCCTGAAAATCTCTTCTTAATTTTACTACCCCCTCCCCAGCTTCCTGGCTTTTTTCAAATCCTAATTAAAATTTTACCTTCTAATTGCAGCTAGGTAGCCCAGTGGATAGAGCACCAACCCTGAAGTCAGGAGGACCCGAGTTCAAATCTGGTCTCAGACACTTAACACTTCCTAGCTGTGTGAACCTGGGCAAGTCACTTAACCCCAATTGCCTCAGGGGAAAAAAATTATCTTCTACAGGAAGCTCTTCACAATCCACCTTAATGCTAATGTCTTTCCTCTGTGGATTACTTCCAGCATGTGAGCTCCTTAAGAACATTGACTTTCTATTTCTCCATCTCTATGCTTAGCATGATGCTTGCTCTCTGACTTTATGGTTCACAAAGTGTTCCCTACACAACAATCCTTTGAAATAGGCATCCCCAAAATAGTTCTTTCTTCCCCTCATTTTACAAATAAAAAACTGATTTTCAATTAAATGAAGTGACTTACTGAAGGCCACATATCTAGTAAAAATAGCTAATATTTACAATGTCCTTCAGGTATGTGATATACTTTTGTATATATTATCTTATTTGAACCTTGCAATAATTCTGCAAGATAGACGCCGCAAAAAAATTGTTATTCTTATTTAAGAATAAATTTATTCTTTATTTAAGAATAAGAAACTCTGAGAATCAGAGAGGCGGCTAAGGTGCTTCAGCAGATAGAGTTGTAGGTTGGGAGTCAAAAAGACCTGAATTCAAAGCATCAGGCATTAACTAGCCTGTGTAACCATGGACAAGTCACATCACTCTGTTTGCCTCAGTTTCCTCAACTGTAAAAACTGGAGAAAGAAATGGTAAACCACTCCAGTGGCCTTGCCAAGAAACTCTCAAATGGGGTCAGGAAGAGCCAGCGGGACTAAAAAACAGCAAATGAGGCGTGAAGATGAAGTGGCTTCTCTCGGTCACCCACTCAGAATATAAACCCGTACTTCTCGATTACATGCCCATTTTTCTCCCTACCATGTCATACCACAGCCTCTAAATAGTAAAGGACAGAACCAAAATTCTGAGCCAGACCTTCTGACTCCAAATCCTGTGCTCTTCCCATTAAATCACAATTTCTCCATAATCTCTTTTATCCAGAATTCTCCCTTAATTCTCCCCTCCTCACTCCTTTCTGTGGGATCCGTTGCAGTGTGTCCTTAGAGTCAACAGAAAGATGATAGCCTAAGTACAACCATGATTCAGGACAGTGGTCATGTCTCCCTTGTTTCAGTTTGGAAGAACTGGTCCAAATGCTGGCAAGTGTTACTGATGGATATCTCCAGAGGGCTGTAGATGCTGGAAAAATCAACACACTGTTTGTTCTGCCAGCGTGTGAAGGAAATGCAGAATGAAGCATCCAGGTCCCAACTTCCTATAGTGGATTCTTAAGACATTCCTTCAGTACCTTGTGAAAATGTGGGGGGATGTGGCTACATGTGGAATATAGATTGTCTATGTAGCCCAACAAAAATAGTCAAAGATCAAGCCTAGACATTTTACAATGCTAATTAAATTAATATATGATTAAATGAATGAAGAAATGATGACTGGTTATTCTGTGTTTTTTTATTCAATAAGTCATTTATTAAGCATCTGATGATAACTAATATAAGTCTACAAAGAGCTTCTATCTCACTTGATCCCCACAACAATCCTATTAGTGGGTGCTATAATTACCCCCACTTTACAAATGAGGAATTGAATAGAAATATATAATTAGAAAGAGAATAAATTAGAACTCTAGTTTAACCTCACAGCAAATTGGCAAAAACAGCAAAAGATGGGAATAACCAATGTTGGAGTGGTTGTGGAAAGGTAGGTGCACTAATGCCCCCGTGTAGCTGAGAATTAATCCAACAGTTCTGAAGAACAATTTGAAATTATTCTAAGAAAGTAAGTTAAATGTACTCTTAGAGGTCCCACTGCTAAACATATTCCCCAAGAAGGTCAATAATAAACAAGAAAGGTCTATTCTATAAATACCAAAATTGCTCTAATAACACCTTGTTTAGAATTAAAGAACTAGAAACAAAGTACATGTGTACTGACTGAGAAAGGGCTTAACAAGTAGTGATACATTAATGTTATTGAGCTGTAAGAAATATGAATATAGAATATAGAGAACCACAGGAAGATTCATACAAACTGATGCAAAATGAAGTAAGCAGAGAAAGGAAAACATTTTACACAATTGCAAACAAGACAAATGCAAAAAACAACCAAAAAAATCAAAACAATGCTGTAAACTTATAAAAGCCAAGTTTGGCCCCAAAGATGAGATAGGAAAAAGTCCTTCCCTCCTTTTTATGCTGAGATAGAGAACTGGGGACCTAGAACATTGTTTATACTTACAAGATTTGGTAGATGTGTAAGCTGGTTTTGAGGAACTAACATTTTTTTCATTTAAATTTTTTTTTTATTATAAAGGAGGGAATAGGAAAAACACACTTGTAAAGTTATAAACAAAAGATCGATAAAATTTATTTTAAAATTGTATGTGATCAAGACAACTGGGTGGTATAGTGAATAGAGCACCAGTTCTGGAGTCAAATCCAGCCTCAGACACTTAATATTTACTAGCTGAGTGACCCTGGGCAAGTCACTTAGCATCCCTAGTTAACTCGCCAAAATAAATTATATGATTTTTTAAAAGATACTCAAAGGTCTCTTGACAAAAAAAATTTCATCCAAGTATCAAATATTCCATATAATTTCACTGTAAAGTCATAAGAATCATGAACTAGTATGTAATATTGCATTATATAATGTCATTTAACAAATTTCCTAGAGACAAATTGGCTGATGACTACACCAAAAAGAGATTGTAAAATAATTCTAGTTGGCTCAACTAATCCCAAATCCCACTGCCATCCAATATAGCCCAAAGGCACTGCTCCTCATGGTGACCAGCTCTACCATCAGAACTTCTGTTTTTAAAAACACTATATTTATAAAATCATAGAATCTGAGAGTTATAAGGGATCTCAGAAGTCATCTAGTCCAATTCTTACATGAAAGGAATCCCCACTATAACATACCCATCAAATACAGTCTATAATTAAAACCTTCCAGGGAAGGAGTTCACCATCTCTCAAGACAGCTCATTCCCTTTTTTGAGTCTCAGAGGACAGTAGAATCTTCCTAAAAACATAGGATTTTAGATCTGGAAGGGACCTCTGAGTTAATTGTGTCCAACCTTCTTATTTTAAACATCAGAAAACAGATGTAGAGAGTTCATGAGGGGCAGCTTAGGTGGTGCAGTGGAAAGAGCACCAGTTCTGAAGTCAGGAGGACCTGAGTTCAAATTTGACCTCAGACACTTAACACTTCCTAGCTGTCTGACCCTGGGCAAGTCACTTAACCCCAGCCTCAGGGGAAAAAAAAAAAAAAAGAGTTCATGTGACTTTACCAGGTCATAGGAAAAATGTATTATCATAAGATTGAGAACTGAAAGGGTCTTTAGAGAGCATTTAGTTCAAAATCCCTCATTTTCCAAATGAGAAAATTGAGACTTTTAAGGAAATGGCCCAAGATCACACGGAAGAATCAGTATTTGAATATAGATTCTCTGACTTCCAACCCAACACCATTCCTACTAGTCCATGCTGCCTTTCATGATCTTAGTTTTGGCTACCTAGGATTATAACCTCCATTTATCACATTGATCCTATATAGAATTAACAACTTTCTCTGCATTGCTGTTTTGCCTTAGAAGGCTGTAAAGTCAGCTAAGAAGGTAAAGCAGATTGGTTGCAGGCTAATATTCAAGATAATGGCTAAAACAGTAAAATTTAAGGTAGATTGAGTTCTGTCCCACATGGGGCTGGGAGAAATTCCAGGAAAGGTAACTAGATTCGAGTGGGGAGAGTGGCTAGGAAAAGGCTGAGGAGACCCATCGAGTCGCAGGGAATCAGAAATTCTAAAGTATAGAAAGAGAGAAGTAAATGGGTTTCCATGAGAACCAAAGCTGGGATAGAGACCAGGAAGAAAGCTTTCAAAAAGAGCTTGTAAAGATGACTCACTTCCTAATTTTGCCCATGGCTGACCCTCAGACCTATAAATAGTACAAAGGGAGAAAGGCTAATTCTACTTCCAGAGTTTGGTTTAATCCTGCACAATGACTAATAACTTGTGTCTTTCCATCCACCACCACCTAGCTCCTCCAAAGAACTGGAAGAGCAAGAAAGAGGATGGCAGGTGGGAGATATGCTGCTGGACCAAGGCAGACCTTGGGGAAAGTGGGCACCTCAGAACAGAGGGCACCAGGCAAAAGGAAAGCTTGGAGGGGTGTTACATAAGAAAAGAAACCCCCATTATAACCAGGTCAGAATCCAGGGACAAAGCCCCATTCATCCCTCCCTAGTTATATTTCTTTGGGCCCTATTTATCACAATCAACAATCAGAACCCAAAAGGCCTTCTCCAGACTTATCAATGGATTTGTAAACAATTTACAAGTCTGAAGCTATGGCTCTGAATGCCTGCAAATAAAACTGAAATTAATGATTGGGCAACAGTTCTGGCATTTTAGCATTTTTCCTGGCTCTCTCTTCTCTGACTATGGCCCTTCCTCCCCAAGGCAAAGCTTTTCTCATAGATCCTTGCTGGGTAGACACACTCATTTGTCCTCTAATTGAGTATTCAAAAGCTATGTTTAAGAAAGCAGATCCCACCATGTTCCCAGAATGAATAAATGAACTGGCTGAGAAAGCTGGTGGAATCAGCCTCCTCATCAGTTACTGGAGATGGATGGCCTAGGAGAGTCCAAATGCAATCACAGACAAAGATGAGCCATGAGGGAGGCAAAGGCCTGGGCTGTATTTTCACATCCCCATAAATTACAGCTTCCAGCAGGACCTGGCAAGTCCAATTCACAAAAGAATTTAAAATCACTGAGATCCCTTTGACAAAAGGGAGAGCATTTAGGCCAGGTTCTAAGCTCCGGGATTGGGTCTTAGGTGAGCTGCTGGGAAGTTAGGGAAGAAAGAAACATATATGTGTGTGTGCGTGTGTGTATGTATATGTATGTGTGTATATATGCATGCATGTGTGTATATGTATGTATATATGTATATGTGTATATGTATGTGTATATATACATATGTATATGTATGTATGTGTGTATATATGCATGCATGTGGGTGTGTGTGTATATATATATATATATATATATATATATTTTTTTTTTTTTTTTTTTTTTTTTTTTTTTTTTTTTGCATGTGAAGAAGCCCAGGAGTTTTGGCTGCCCAAAGAACACAGAATGATAATTTTTTGTACTCTCCTCATCCAAGGAAGTCAAGTGGATGTTTGAAATCTGTCTGGCTTATGCAGGCTGGTTAGTCTGGACAGTACTGGGCTCAGGGAATGCCAGCCTATTTCTACCACCAAAAATGCCTACTTCTAAGGTAAATAAAATCTCATATTAGTAATGATCGTAGTGATTTATGTTCAAATAGCCCTTTTGGACATTAAAATCTTCGTAACTATGATCTGGTTTTGATCCTCATAACAACCCTGTGAGATGTATAAAGGATGATGACCATTTGATTATTTATGGAGGAGAGGGACGGATTTCACTTAACTCACTTAACTCTTTACCTCAGTTTCCTCATTTGTAAAGTGAGCTGAAGAAGAAAATGGCAAATCTCTCCATTATTTTTGCCAAAAAAAAAAAAAAAAAAAAAAAAAAAAACTCAAATGGTGTCGTGACTGAAATGAGTAGGAGGGAATGAGATCCCAATTTTATTGGGAAGGAACAAAAACAGATATTATTAAATAGCACCTCTTGATGCTTTGAGGTTCATCTAGGGCAAACTGTAAAAATCAGTCAATAAACATTTATTAAGCACCCACTATGTGTCAGGCACTAAGTTTTAGTATTTCTTTGGTGACAGAGTTTATTCCAATAATCTTCTAATCCAAAGTAGAGACTCTAGGGACACAATTAGCCTTCCTTGTCACTCCTTTTTCCTGAAATTTGATGGAAAGACTTCTCATAGGGCCTCTTTGGATACATTTCATCAGATGAGTGAATATTCTCATCCTATAACCTTGTTATCTAACTTCTTGCTAAGGATTATGGTGATTTCTTCTCTACTTATTTGTGGGGGAATCATTCCTTATGAATATGTAATGATATATATAATATGTATATATACTATATATTATGTACATAATAATGCCTATATTAAACATATATTATATACATATTAATTATGTAGTACTTTATGATGAGAACTCGGGTTGCCATCTCCATGGTCTTGGACAAGATTTAACCTCGGTGGCAATTGTGAGTTGAAGGGTTGATCCCATTTTATAGATAAAGAAACTGAGGGAGGAAGTTTCAGTGACTTGTTAAGATCACATAAAAATTTAGAAACAAAGCCAGATCTTCTGAAATCCTGTAATTGAGTATTCTTTCCAATAAGGCAGAATTCAGGGGAAAGAAAACTATATTTGGGGCCACAAAGTCTGGCGGCCAAGTTTTGCCATTTAACTATTGTATAACCAGAGGCAAAATACCTCCTTAGGCTTCTTTCATCATCTGTCAAATGTCACATTCTTCACAAAGCTACTGTCAAGAGGAAAATAGATTTGTTTGTTTTTTGTTTGTTTAATTAGAGGGTCCAATGATGGGGTTGGACTAGGGTGACATCTTCTAAAGATTCTTCCAAATCCCCCAAATTTATGATACCATAACCTTGTGATATGTGTGGGAGAAAGTTCAAATTAAAGGGGAAAGGAAGAAAGAAAAAAGAGAGAAATATGGAAAATCTCATTGATTCCCAGAGTACCCAACTCATAATGTGAGGTTATTTCCAACTAAGTTATAAAACTTGATATTGACTTTTCTATCTGGAGCTCTCAATGGACCCCAACTCCATTATAGTCAAGAATGGAAATACAGCGGTGACATTGACCCCCAAACCCACAAATTTAGTCATAGATTGAAAAAAAAAAAAAAAAAAGAGGACAGTTTTGAGTTCAAGAGTTCCACTGTACTCTCCTCGGATCAGATAATGGCTAAAACATTGAATTTGGTTTGACTCACATGTTGGCAGTGGGGTTGAACATCTAGATAGGTAACACATTATATGAATTTATTTTAAAAAAACTTGAGATTTTGGCCTAGAGAAAAATAGGTTTAGAGAGGAGAGAGCAATGGAAGGGAACAAGAATTGATTAAGGGTTTACCCTGTTTTAGGCCCTATGCTCAGCACTCTACAAATATCTCATTTGATCCTCACAACAATCCTGGAAAGTAGGTGCTATTATTATCTCCATTTTTCAGTTGAGAAAATTGAGGCAGACAAAGATTAAGTGACCTGTCCAGCTCTGGAGCTGCATTTGAATTCAGGTCTTCCTTACTCTAGTCCCAGCACCTTATCCCTTGCACCTAGCTGCCTCTGACATGACTGCAGCTTTCAAACATAATGTTATCATGTGGAAAATATCCCTATTACTTGTTATTGGCTCTAGAGGACAGAACCAAAACCAGTAGATAGAAGTTAAGAAGCAAATTTCAGCATCATTTGACTAAAAAAAAAAAAAAAACACACAACAAATGAACAAAAAAACCCACAAGAAATGAACAAAACCTAACAATTAGAATTGTTCAAAAATGGGATGAGCTACCTGTAGAAGTAATGAGGTCCCCACAAAAAAAGGTATTCAAGCAGACATTGGATTACCAAATGTTGAGAATATAGGATTCATGCTTTGGGTAAATTGTTTGGGGGCATAAATTATAAATTGTTTGGAGGTGGGTTATGTGTGGAAGAGAGTGTTTATATGAGCACATGAGAGGATGTTTAAATAATCTCTAAAGCCTGTTCCAGTTCCAAATCCTATAATCCTAGATTCCTTCCCAAGTCTCTCCCAGTTCTGTGATTTTATGATCCTAAGACATAATTAATGAAGCAAATAAGAAGACTTGGGGTGGGGGCAATGATGAGAGTGGGGTACAGGGAGGTGGGAGGAAAGGAGATCATTAACCTACTTAGGAAAATAAACTGTTTTAAGCACTTCACCACATTAATTGTTTACATGCAAATGGATACTGCTAATTACAAGCAAATCTCTATTCATTAAAGACGTCCCCAAAGGACCTCGACTTGGAGATGCTGGGCTAATTTGAGTTACTGTTGATACCTGAATTTTTTAAAAAGCATTTCTTTTAAACAGTTTTCACTGTAGGAACAGCCTTTACCCAGTGAGTCTTAATTAGTCTGAGGTCTGCTTGGCGACACTTTAAGATTGATCAATAATCCTAGAAAGTAATAATAGCAATGACAACCATTTTCTAAACATAATCTGGCTTGATCTCAACAACCTCCTAAGGCGGTAGAATTTTTATTATACATATATATATATATATATATAAAATTTATAATAATTGTTATATTATTATACCCATTTTACAGATGAAAAAAAAATGGAGGTTAACTGAGTCATTTTCTCAAATCCCAGTTTTTCTGACTCTAAATTCAGTGAGGGTTTTTTTTTCTGTGACCTCAGACAAATCAATTCCCCCTCTAAGTCTCTGTTCCCTCCTCTCCAATTTAATTAGATCTAGTTCAAGAAACATTTATTAAGTGCCTGGGCACAGATGAGCAAGGCACCTACACACCAAGGGAGTCAAAGTAGGCAATCCTCTGAGATTCCTTCCATCCCTACATGCTCCACTTCAGGCTTCAAAGGCAACCAGGGGAAATCTAATAGAGCATTTCAATAAAGATATTTCTGGCTGCAGATTTGATGGGAAAGATCTAATCTTGGCTGCCGAGGCCTTCCAGAGAAAAACCTGGATTTTTCCCTGGAAGTTTTTAGCTGAAAAACCCATATCCTACTTGGATCGTTCTCATCCTACAGCAGCCACTCTTTCGGTGACCTTCACCTTGGGAGCCCAACAGGGACGGGCAGTGTGACAAATGGAATGGGGTCTGCTGGGGGAAACAGAATCTGAGCGGCAGTGTGAGGGGAAGGGAGAGGCAGCCTTGAAACGGGAATGAAAAATGTCCCTCGGGGCAGGGACAGGTGTGTCATTTCCAGATTTAATGTTTTTGAAGGCGCCACATCATCTGTCTTCAAAGCTTGACTTAACGTCCCTCTCTGGGGGCTTCCTCGTGGCTGCTGAAGGCAGCCCCCATTGTTTTCCAGGCAATAATGACAAGAGTAACAATCACAGCAAGGAGGCCTTCTGTCCTGAAGACAGCTCTAAAGGCAGCGTGTCTGGAGCCCCGTCTCACAACTGGTGGGGTTTTTTTTCTTTCAACCACAAATGAATCAGATGTCCTTGCTTTAACATTCGTGTTGTCTTCCAGGTAGAAAACCTGGCTCCATAGAACACCGAGGGAGGACTGGACAACTAAGGCCTCTTCATCTCTCAGAGGACCATAATCGTCATCCTTTTCGAGACCAGATTTGTGATTTCATCAGCAGAAGAAGAGCCCCACCTTAAGGACTTAAGCATCCTCTGATCTTATTTAGAGATGCAGGGAACCTTAGCCATCATGGAGGCTCACTGCTGCCTCCACTTACAAACTAAGAAATTGAGGCACAGAGATTAAGCGGCTTGCTGGAGGCAGCTGGAATGCAAAATTTTCAGTGGGAGTTTTCACAAACACTGAAAATCAGAGCTTAATTTAGCTTGGGGATTTGTCTACCAATGCTATCAAATTTATATGGGCTAACACAAGGATGGAAGGATTGAGTGAAGCTTTTCTGAGCGTGAGAGAGAGTTGGCCGTTTGTAGGAGATATGGGAAGAGCCCACAGTCAGGGAGAGATTGAAGATAAGTGAGAGAATGATGAAAACAGATGACATATTCTGTTGCAGGAGATGGGATGGAAAGAGAGGGCTTTGACTTGGGTGATTAAAAGAGATAGTGACAAAAGGCATCTAAATGATAAGAGATGAGGAAAAGGGGAGGAGTTCATGATGAATAATTAATTTTTTCTGGAAAATATCAATCAGCCCACAAACGCGTATTAAGTGCCTACTATGTTCCAGGAATAAAGCAAGGGTCTCCTCTGAGGACTGAGGAGGGTTAAAAAAAAGTTTGGAAGAGTCATTGTGAAGAGTAGGATATTGAGTCAATAAGGGAGGCACTGAAGGATTGCCTAGCAGCAGTGAGGGTCCAGTTTAAGCTGTGTAATAGAAATTTGTAGTTGACCACATCAGAATGAATGCATGATTTTCCACTTTCATTTAGCAGCATATGGGTAAGTAAGAAGACAGGGAATGGCAGGAGTGATCCAAGCTGAATCCTGGCACAGAAAAATCCGTGATATGATAAGGGGTCCAAGGACTCAAGAGCGGTGGACAGTATAGCATTGATCTGGTTCAAGATGTCAAGATTAGAAAAATAGGAGAGTACCTGGTGCAGAGGAGATGGAAGTTACAAATGTGAAACTCACAGGTATGGATAACCCCCCCCCAAAAAAAAAAGATACTCTGAACTGCAAAGTGCTATATGAACATTTTTACTAGTATTATTATTAGTGATCAGAAGCTCAACAATGGCAAGAAATTAATTGGGGGTGAGGGTAGGTAGCCCAAGTTCACTATCCTTCTACTACAATATCCAGGAAGAAGGCCTCACGGTATGAAAGTAATAAAGCTGAGATTTTTGACAGCAGATGCTTCTTGTCCAAATTATAAATTCCAAGCATTCATTTCTAAGGC
Source organism: Sminthopsis crassicaudata (assembly GCF_048593235.1). Lineage (NCBI taxonomy): Eukaryota > Metazoa > Chordata > Mammalia > Dasyuromorphia > Dasyuridae > Sminthopsis > Sminthopsis crassicaudata. The sequence continues at coordinate 596,778,847 of NC_133618.1, forward strand.
TTGGTCCTATCAGCAGACTTACAAAAACCAGTCCTTAACTGAGCTCCCATTGCCTCAACATGATTGACAAATTTCCTAACTGTAGTTGTGCTGGTGTCCACTAACCATAAAGGAGGATAAATGGATGGAGGGTAACCTCTTTCTTCATGGGTAATAGAAAAGGGAGAGGGAGAGGAGAAATTAAATATTTCCTTGGTCTGACTTTAGGAGCTGACTGTAGTGACAGAGGACTGAAATTTGTACAGACAGTCAACCATTATCTTTATATTTCTCCCAATCTTTTGAATGTAATGAATTGCTTGGAGAATTCAGCTAGCAGGAAAGCCTTTTGAATTCTAGCCTGGCTACCCTTCAGGGCATTCTTAGAGGTTATCTCTGCTAGGCAGGTGGAAGAGGAGAGGGGAAGCTTAACCCTATAAGAATAATTATGATGTATTATTAGCAACTAATGGCAATCTAATGGAGAATTTTCAATAAAGATACTGCTGGCTGCAATTCTTCTCCGTCATGGGCATAAAAAGGGGATACTTAATGACTTCAAAGTTCATAGCAGTTTCTCGAAATAAATGCAGTTCAGAGGAAGCTGATGCTTTCCATACACAAGGCATTTCAATAATGTGGATACATGGTTTGAATATTGATATGGCTCTTACAAATGTAGATAGGAATGGGATAATGTCACTGATTGGATGATAAGACCACTAGCTGGAATTAAGAGTGTATCACTGCAAGAACTGGGGAGAGAGAAAGAGAGAGAGAAAAAAAGAGAGAGAGAAAGAGAGAAAGAGAGAGAGAAAGAAAAAGAGAGAGAGAGAAAAAAGAGAGAGAGAAAGAGAGAGAGAGAAAGAAAAAGAGAGAGAGAAAGAGAGAAAGAGACAGAGAGACAGAGAGACAGACAGAGAGAGAGAGAGAGAGAGAGAAGAGAGGGAGAGAAAGAAAAAAGAGAGAGAAAGAGAGAAAGAGACAGAGAGACAGAGAGAGACAGAGAGACAGAGAGACAGAGAGACAGAGAGACAGAGAGAGAGAGAGAGAGAGAGAGAGAGAGAGAGAGAGAGAGAGAGAGACAGAAAGAGAGAGAGAGAGAGAGAAGGAAATCCAAGATGGCAAAGCTATCTGTACTGTTTGAGCAATATACTTGGACTTTAAAGGGTTGTGGAAAAATGGAAAATGTTACTAAGAGAAAAACACAATGTAGGTATGACTGGAAAAAATGAACCCTTCCAAGGTGATGTGGGAAGCCAGAGGAAGAAGCAATTTAGATTTTTGGCTTACTCCAAAGAAGAGGTGTGCAAAAAGAAATAAAAACATCTATATCAGGATATAGTGCCTTTGGCGGGACTGGTTGAATCTCCCAGAGTCGGTCCTTTGGCCTTTGTTCCAGTTTACTAACCACACAGACTTGCAGAGTCCTAATCACCTTATGGGTGCATAAATCATAGTCCAGATCTAGCCACACTAAGGAGAGTGATTAAAAGAAAGCAGGTAAAGGGAAAGATCATTTAACAAAGTATAACACTTACTAGTTAATTTTTTTAAAAAATCTTACAAAGGATACATTCAGAAGGATCTTTTTGAAATATGGTTAAAAGAATATCCTTAGAACCAAAAAACTGATATGATATGTATAGCCCCTGCTCTGAAGTTTTCCCTCTAATTCTTACTTACATTTGCGGACTGCGTTTCCAGAAGGAGGCCGATTATTATTCTCCTTAAGATTCTGGAGGTAGTAACTCTAGGGGCTGGGTTATCTATTCCTGTTATGTTGGTCATGATTCCCCATAAGTGTGTTTATTTTTATCCAGATTTAATTAATTTTTTGAAAGAATATTTCTAAGCAGATATAACAAAGATGGATATATATTTTTAAAGACATGTATAAAAATGTTATTTCAGAAATATCCTCTCCTCAACCAAGATCACATTTTCCCCTTGCACAAACAACTTTTAGGAGAATAGGCTCAAACTTAGAAAGCATACCTACCAAAAAAGTGGATTCATTATTGAAAATCTTTTTCTCCTGTAATGGGGTCCTTGTGAAGTTCTCCTTAAGTAAATCGAGGCTACAAGGAATGGTGACTTTGTGGAATCACCTTGAAGCTGCCTTTCTTCTGTGGGTTTAGTTTGTCATTGGGATGTCTCTCAGCTCCTAATGAGATGTTGCTGTCCTCCAGTTCTACTTTGGGCACAACCAGTACCAATGGAAACTCCACATCGTCCAACTTGTTTAAATTCACTAGGTTATCAACTGGTCAAATAGAGGTGAAGAATAGAGAAAGGGAAAGAATATCTTCTCCTTCTCCTTCGCTGACTCCCTCCAAAGGCAATTACCTCTAAGAAGTTCTTCACAACTGGACTCAACCAACATTGACTGGCTTTCTATTGGAATATTGAAACTCCCAGGTTGATCTGATATTTTATCCAAAGCCTTGAAGGGCATGAATGATTGATTCTCTTCAAACATTCACAAGAGAATCATCCACATATTTATGTGATGGCATTTTTTTCATTCACTGACCCAAAGGCCCAATAGTTTTTCAAATTGATTGAGAACTTATTCATCAAAAATTTTACTTTTTTAATTGATTTAATTTAGTTATCTGGCTTCTCTACAATTAGTTAGTTGGGGTATAGGTGAACCTTCACATATGCAGTAAGGAAATACTAAAAACTTATATAATAAATATAGAAATAAAACAAGGATGCCCTTTTCCTATTGTTACCTAATAATTTTCGTAGAAATGCCAGGAATGGCAATAAGTTAAAAGAAAGAAATAATAAGTATAAAAATAGATAGAAAGTTGACAAAACTATCTATTTATTAACAAAAACAAAATTTCAGAGGATCAGCAAAGAAGCCATTTGAGACAGTCAGATAATAGTAACAATAAAATAATAGCAATAATAAAACTAGCCAAATAAACCAACAAAAATCAAAAACATTTCTAGCAATAATAAATTCCAGAAAGTAAGTTTCATTCAAAATACCTTAAAAAACCATTAAGTATCTGGAAGTCATTGTCCCAAGGTATACACTAGACCTATATAAATACAATTACAAAATACTCATAAAAGTAGATGAGACCTTGGAAATCACTTACAGAAGTGTCCTCTGACTATATGTAGCCCATAAAATTCTGGACTCTATCAAGAAACAAATTAAAATGTGATTGAAGAATGTTTGACAAAATGAATAAAAATATAATGCAATATTGATAATGTTGGTTTATGGTAGTTTCACTACTGAAAACCATTTTCTCCTTTAATGGAGTCCTTGTGAAGTTCTCCTTAAGTAAAGCTAGGCTACAAGAATTGGTGCCTTTGTGGAATTGTCTTAAAGCTGCCTTTCTTCAATATGTTTAGTTTATCATTGGAGTATCCCCAATGACAAATCAATCATAGTGGGATTTTTCATAATATATTAGCTATTAGCACAGTACATTGAGTTCTGGACCTGGGGGTCTAAAAGATTCATCTTTCTGAATTCAAAACTAGTATTAGATACTTCCTAGTTGTATCACCCTAAGCAAGTTTGCCTCAGTTTCTTCATTTGTAAAACGAGCTAAAGAAGGAAATGGCAAACCAATTCAGCATCCTTACCAAGAAAACGCCAGTTGAGGTCACAAAGAGTCAAACAAGACTGAACAACAACAATATCCAACTTTTAGGGCTCTTCTACTTAAGTTTGGCCTTGCTGATGTAGCCCAACACCCTCATCATCGATAAGGAAACTTGGATTTTGAAAGATGAAGTGACTTACTCCTAAAGTCTCACAGAAAACAAGTATTAGAAGAAGGATTTGAACTCAAGGCTCTTGAGTCCTGATACATTTCTTTATTCTATCACAATATTTCTCAACCTGCCTGATTCTCCTAAAATTGTAAACAAACAAAAGATGACACATGGGAGCATTCTGGAATCAAGAAGTTAAACTTTAAAGAATTTTGAAACTTAAAAGCAGCTTTGAAAAAAAAAAAAAAGGAAAAGAAATCAGCTGACACAAAGGACGGTAAATTTTTGGATCTCATCTCACAGGGTCACACAGTCTAAAAACAGAAATCACTCTGAAGAGGAGGCAGATGAATTTGTCGGTGATGGAGCCCCAGTGAGTTCTGAAGATCATTTATCATGGCTGTGAGGAGAGCTGCCTCCTCCCCCACCTTTGGTGGTTGATGTCATAAAAAGCAACTTTTCTTTTTGAAAAACTGTCAGACAGATCCAGCCATTCTAGAGAGCAATTTGGAACTATTCCCAAAGGGCTATCAAACTGTGCATACGCTTTGATCCAGCAGTGTCTATATATTGGTCTGTTTCCCAAAGAAGTCATAAAAAATGGAAAAGGACCCACATATGCAAAAATGTTTGTGGCAGCCCTTTTTGTAGTGGCAAGGAACTGGAAACTGAGTGGATGCCCCTCAGTGGGAGAATGGCCAAATGATATATGAAGGCTATGGAATATTATTGTCCTGTAAGAAATGACCAGCAGGATGAATACAGAGAGTCTTGGAGAGACTTACATGAACTGATGCCGAGTGAAATGAGCAAGAGATCATTATACACGATAACAGCAAGATTATGTGATTAACAATTCTGATGGACATGGCTCTTCTCAACAATGAGGTCATTCAGGCCAGTTCCAATAGACTTGTGATGGAAAGAGTCATCTGCATCCAGAAAGAAAATGATGAAAACTGAATGTGGATCACAACAAAGTATATTCATCTTTTTTGTTGTTATTTGCTTGCTTTTTTCTCATTTTTTCCCTTTTTGATCTGATTTTTCTTATGCAGCATGATAAATGTGGAAATATGTATAGAAGAATTGCACGTTTTATATATTACTTGCTATCTAGGAGGGGAAAGGAAGGAAGAAAATTTTGGAACAGGGTTTTGCAAGGGTGAATGTTGAAAACTATCTTTGTATGTATTTTAAATAAAAAGCTATTATTTAAAATATATATTTATAAATTGAAAAAATAAAGCACTTTTTCCAAAACTTTAAAAAAAACTGTCAGTCTGAAACTTTAAGAAGAGGAAAGAAGAAAGATGGGAAGGAAAACAAAGTAGAGAGAAATATTGTAAGTTGGGCAGGGATCCTTACTTCTTAACAGGAAGTTAAGAAGCAGGCTTCTGACAGGTTCTCAAAGCAGTGGTTCAGAGAGACTTTTTTTCCTGACCAGCAGTCTTCTCTGTGGATTCCATAAAAGGAAGAAGCCCTGCTCAGAAAGGTCCAAAACCTTTTGACCACTATGAATAAAACAATTCACGCCTCAGAAAATCCCCCTGCAGATCTGTATGGTCCCGTGACAGGGTAGGTCACGGGGGCAAAAGTTAATACCCCTGCCAAAAGCCCACTTGTCATCAAATTAAAAAGGATCCACATGTACAAAAATATTTATAGTCCCTCTTTTTTGTGATGACAAAGAAATGGACATTGAGAAGATGTCCATCAACTGGGGATTGACTGAATAAGTAGTGATATATGAATGTAATGGAATACTATTGTTCTATAAGAAATGATGAGCAAATAGATTTCAGGAAAAAAACCTGGAAAAACTTATTTGACTTAATGCTAAGTGAAATGAGCAGAACCAAGAGAATATTGTGTATAGTAACAGCAACATTGTGCAATTATCAACTTTAGTAGACTTAGCTCTTCTCAGCAATATAGTGATTTAAGACAATACCAAAAGATTTGTAAAGGGAAAATGCTTTCCATATCCAGAAAAAAGAACTATGGAGTCTGAATGCAGATCATACCATGCCATTTTCACTTTTTTGTTGTTTTGTTCTTTCTCGTGGTCTTTCCCTCTTGTTCTGAATCTTCTTTCACAATATGACTAATGTGGAAATATGTTTAATATGACCATAAATGTATAAGCTATATCAGATTGTTTGAGAACAGAAGGGCTGTAGGGAAGAAGAAAAATGGGATGCAAAATCTTATAAAAGTGAATGTTGAAAATCATCTTTACGTGTAATTGGAAAAAATAAAATACTATTAAGTGGGCGAAGGGAATCTACTTTGTTGAATTGAATTTAAATATTTTTCCCCAAGACAGCTTCCTGGAAAGTATTTTGTCTGAGCAGAAGAGCACCCCATGGACAAGAGCTGGGCCAACATCAGTATTCTGAAGCCATGAGTGATCACAACTTTGACAGAGATTTGGTATCTCTTTTTTTACATTATTGTGTCATATTATTGTGGTCTCATGTTATTGTTATGGTAGAGAGGTGCTGAGCTAGAAGGACAAAAAGAGATAGGGATTTTCAGACATGGCTAATGGATTGATTTAGTTGGCTTGAATATGGTAGTCAAGTCACTTAACCCCAATTGCCTCACCAAAAAAAAAAAAAAAAAAAAAAATACTAAAGTGTTTACCATTTCCCTCTATAATAGATTCAGGCAAACAGGGGTTAAGTGACTTGTTCAGGGTCACACCACTAGTGTCTGAAGCCAGATTTGAATGCAGATCCTGACTCCTACTCTAACACTCTATATAATTAGTCATTTACCTGTTAGAATTACTATAAACTTAAAAACAAGCTATCTAACAAAAGTTGTTTCTTAGACAAACTTCTTTCTTGTTCTTTGTATATTGAAATGCTTCTTTTTGATTATAAAATTCATAATAACATTTTTAAAAACATACTCCCTTCTCTAGTTCATGGAAGTATAAAGAAGGGAGGAAGGAACAAGAGAAAAGCACAATATTCAAACAAAATGTCTTAGTTGCAATGTACTTTGTGCTCTCTGTATATACAGTAGTATATACTAGATATACAGTAGTAGATCAGCATTTACAATGTATAATAGAATATCAGCACTTATAGTATACCGTATACAGTAGGTATACAATACAACATCAGGGAAACAGTGGGTTTATCATAGATATATAGTAGTAGTATATCCACATTTACTGTATGCAGTAGATCTGCAGTAGATATACAGTAATATATCAGTATTTACAGTATACAGTAGAATATAGTAGATATCCAGTAGTATGTCTGCATTTATAGTATATAGAAGTATACAATAGACATACAGTAGTAGATCAGCACTTACAGTATGCAATAGATATATAGTAGCATATTAGTATTTATAATATACAGTAGTGTAGAGCAGATATATAGTAGTATATCAGCATTTACAGTATCCAGCAGATATACTAGTGTATCTGCATTTACAGCATACAGTAAAATATAGTAGTATGTCTGCATTTATAGTATATAGAAGTATACAATAGATATATAGTAGCATATTAGTATTTATAATATACAGTAGTGTAGAGTAGTATATCAGCATTTACAGTATCCAGCAGATATACTAGTGTATCTGCATTTACAGCATACAGTAGAATATAGTAGTATGTCTGCATTTATAGTATATAGAAGTATACAATAGATATACAGTAGCATATTAGTATTTATAATATACAGTAGTGTAGAGTAGTATATCAGCATTTACAGTATCCAGCAGATATACTAGTGTATCTGCATTTACAGCATACAGTAGAATATAGTAGTATGTCTGCATTTATAGTATATAGAAGTATACAATAGATATACAGTAGCATATTAGTATTTATAATATACAGTAGTGTAGAGTAGTATATCAGCATTTACAGTATCCAGCAGATATACTAGTGTATCTGCATTTACAGCATACAGTAGAATATAGTAGTATGTCTGCATTTATAGTATATAGAAGTATACAATAGATATACAGTAGCATATTAGTATTTATAATATACAGTAGTGTAGAGTAGTATATCAGCATTTACAGTATCCAGCAGATATACTAGTGTATCTGCATTTACAGCATACAGTAGAATATAGTAGTATGTCTGCATTTATAGTATATAGAAGTATACAATAATATACAGTAGCATATTAGTATTTATAATATACAGTAGTGTAGAGTAGATAGTATATCAGCATTTACAGTATCCAGCAGATATACTAGTGTATCTGCATTTACAGCATACAGTAGAATATGTCTGCATTTATAGTATATAGTAGTATACAATAATATACAGTAGTAGATCAGTATTTATAGTATACAGTAACATACAATAGACAGTAGTATATCAGCATGTCCCATATACAGTATACAATAGTATACACTAGATATACAGTAGTATATCAGCATTTACCACCTCAATTCTGTTAATAAAAAGTATTTATTAATATGCTTTATTACTCAGGAAAATTGGACTCTGCATTTTCTTTCCAAATACTCCCCACCCTTTCCCTGTGAGCCCTTGCTTATGTGATTTCCAATTTCAGAAATGTCTCAGTGGCTTAACCGCCTTTGAGGGAGCCAGCTCAGAGACACCCCCCCCCCCAGGAAAGCCTTTCCTGAGTTCTCCAAGTGAACATGAGCTCTCTTTCCTTTGATCTCCCACGACCTCTCAAGTTTTTATCACTTTCTAATTGGTATCTTCACTATCTGCATGCAGATATTTCTTGAGGAGGTATTTTCAGCTTCCTTCGTTTTGGATTCAAAATCCTTTTAGGGATGAGAGCCAAACCTTTTATTTTCTCCCCTAGTTCTCAGTACAGCCCCCTGCTTGTAGGAGAGCAGTATAGTATAGTGGGGAGAGTGGAGCTTTGAACCTTACCCCTGATGCTTCCTATCACTCAATGTGACCAAGCAGCAAGTCACAGAACCTCTGTTGTAAACCTGTTTTCCCATCTGTAAGAGTAGTGTAACCTGTATACATCATACAGTGCAAAGCTGAAAGTCAAACAAATCCACCCCAGGGAGATGAGTAACATCTGCCTCCTTCCCTCTGACTAGACTGGAGAATACTGCCTTTCAGCAGAAAGCCTTGCTAATTTAATCAGGAAATCAAGATTTCTGAAAAGGAAAAAATGCTCCATAGCATTAAATTTTTTTTCTATCAAAGCTATATTATCTGGGATCTCTGTCATAAATTATTTGTGACTAGGAGTCAACTGTTTATCTTGCAGGAGCATTACCATTTCCTTTCCTTCATATGTCTTTAGTGCATTATTCTGGGAATGGGATCATCTATTTCTTCCTCCTCCTGCTCTTCCTCCTCCTTTTTTCTTCTGTTCTCCTTCTCCCCTCCAAATACTTCAGTCATTTACAGTTCACCTTCTGGCAAGACTTCCTAGGATGATTGGTTCTGGAAGACTGCAAGAAAAATTACTTCCTGCCTCCCCTTGTTCAAGAAATACACAAAAGGCCAACAAAGCAGATCTTTAATTTAAGCTAACATTAGAAAACCACCTATAGAAATTCATCTTTTCATGGAAAGGCAAGGGCGAGAGAGTAAGCAGTCTGTACAGAATACAAAATGGTAAAAGGGAAAGAGCCCTGCTCTTGAAACATGGAACCCAGCACCTATTCTAAAAATAATTTTTTTGCTTAAAAAACAAGCCTGGAGTAATTGTGTATTTGTTATGGATTGACAGCTAAGTTGGTCCTGAGTTTCACTATCCTTTGACAGCAAATGAGTGGGTAGGGAAATGCATTTTTCTAGGCCTTTTATCAGAGAAAATCATGGTCAGAAAATTGCCCCATAACGCACAAAAATATTTCCATACTTTATAGCACTTACATGGGGAAGATGGTCATTAAGGCTAACAGGGCTGTCAGATAAAGAATAGTTCTATTGATGGGCCTTTTATTTGCTGGAAGACTTTTTACACGGTGCCCCAAAGTGGGAGGACATGAAAATGGAATTTAAGCAATGTGCTTTGCTTTCCACTAACTTGCTAACAAGTGGGTTTATTTTTAATGGAAAGTTTGGGAGCTCTGCTGTACTTTTCTATTAGGACCTGCAGAAAAATTGTCAAACTGCCAAAGGGAAAAGCTTCTCAGACTCCTAGACCACACCCTGGTCACTGTCTGTCTGGTGATGACCAACTATTATTGCAAATCAATACTACCACCGATTGACATGGCACCAGTCAGCCCATTTGGGCTACTAAGATATTCTGTCTCTTCCAACATGGACCAATCATTAAACATTCAGTGCATAGGAGCAAGTAACAAAGATTAAGTTTGGAGGCAGAGATAGGGAAGAAATAAACATATATATATATATATATATATATATATATATATATATATGTCCAGCACTACCCTGAGTACTTTGTGAAAATAAAATCTCATTTGATCCTCTCAACAATTCTGGGAGGTGGGTACTATTATTTACAGATAAGGAAACTGAGGCAAACAGAGATTAAATGTTTGACAAGGTTCACATTGCTAGAAACTATTTGAGATCATATCTGAATTCAAGTCTTCCCAGCTTCCCCAACCTCACCATCCCTCTCTTCCCCCAGTGGCTAGTTAGTCACCTTTGTTAGTGGAAGGGGATTTCCATGCCTGGAATTCTCTGCATCAATAAGATCACAAGTTGGAATTGAAAACACACACACACACACACACACACACACACACACACACACACACACACACACAATTGGGTGGTATTTTCCCTTTAAAGAGTTTCTTGGTATTATAATTTGAAACAATATAATTATTAACCTAATTATAAGCCCTATAATGATGAGCACAAGTAATTTCATTCACTACACAGAATCTCTCTAAAACCTCCAATCCTCTTTTTCATTTTTTCTTTCCCATTGCCCTCTTCTTTCTCTTTTTTCCTCTCTCACATAGAATTATCTGAATTACCTCTTTTTTCAACAGCAGGAGCTATTTTGGTCTAACAAGGAGAGACAGCCTGGAGATAGTGGATTAGAGTGCTGGATTGGGCTAACGTTGGGTGCATTTGAATGCCAATTCTATCACTTCTATGCATTTGAGTGTCTTTCAACATTTACCTTCACTTTTTTTGACCTGTTTCCCCTTTTATCAAATTAAAAGAATATCAAATGACCTCTCAAATTTATTCAGGGTAGGGAAGTGGTTCAGTGGATAGAGTGCAGGGCTTGCAGTTAGAAAAGACTCATTTTCCTGAGTTCAAATTTATCCTTAGATTTGCTGCCTGGAAGGGTCGTGTAATTGGTTGCCTCAGTTTCTTCATCTGTAAAATGAACCAGTGAAGGAAAGGGAAAACCATTCCAGCATCTTTTGCCAAGAAAATCCTCAATGGGGTCATGGAGAGTCATATATGACTGAACAACAAAACTTTCATTGATTTAACAGTCCTTTAAAAAAAACATCTCTTCTGATCCTTGAAACATAAAATCCCTTGGGGGAATAAATAGTGCAAAGATCATTATTCTCATTTCACAGATGAGGAAGTCAAGAGGTAGAAAAGTCAAGTGATTTACCCAAGCTCACACAATTAGAAACTAGGAGATCTAAGAGTCAAATCCTAAACTGACCCTAAAATGAATGTTTATTCTGTCCCATACAGGTCTGTGCTTACATTAAAAATACACATCAGTGGTGGTATAGGTAAACAGAAAGCAAACTGTATATGATCAAGATTCAAAGCTTCATATACAATTTTTTAATATTACTTTATATGTGGAACTACTAGTTTTATTTATGTGCTTAATAAAAATGACTAAATTTTAAAAAATAAAAAATACTTCAACAGATCTGCACTCTGCTATATCTCCCCAGCAATGAGGATAACAATCTATCCTGTGCAATGTACTATGTCCTACAGTAAATCTGCTATAGGAGATCCATCCATTGTGTGAGCAGCCTTCTGGGGATTCCCCTGACATTGCATGGGATACTAATGGAGCCCGGGGGTAGCTACCCTTTGCTCTCACCACATGACCAGTCCATCATTTTTCTGGACATGTATGAATGTTAGGAAGATCTGAATTCAACTCCAGCTTGACACTTACTAGCTGTGGGACTTTGGGCAAGTCACTTAACACTTGTCTGCCTCAGTTTCCTTATCTGTAAAACCAACTGGAGGAGGAAATAGCAAACCTCTCCAATATCTTTGCCATGAAAATCCCATGTAATCCATGGCCTACAGGGTCAGGAAGAGTCAGACAGCTTATCAATAAAAAAGCTCTTAGTTACCTCTAGCTGCCATCTGTGAAGACTCCCCTGCTCAAGAGGAGATTTGTTCAATAGAAGGGTTAGATTTTATGAACATTATAAACCTAGAGAAGTGGAGGGATCAAAGTCCTTCTCAGAATCCATTCCCAGGCCAGAGGATAATGATAATCAGCCTATTAATGTTCATTGAAAATAGCCTTATACCAGGAAGGTCAGCAGACTTCATTATGAGAAAGCTTAATAGAGTATTTACATTTGAAATGCAAAACTTAATCATTTGAATTTTTCATTGTCAACCATGTGCAAAATGCAGAGAGTGATTAGCCTAAGTTGATAAAGAGACATTTTTCACTTAGTCAGGTTTGGTACCTGCCAACCATGCTTGGAGGACGGAGCTCCCTTCAGCCCTGCTCTAATGGAGAGTCATTAGACTGAGCATTACGTTCAATGCAGGATTTTCACTCTTTTGTTGTGGTTTGCTTGCATTTTATTTTTTTCTCATCTTTTCTTGTTTGATTTTATTTTTCTTGTGAAGCAAGATAATCACATAAATATGTGTGCATATATTGGATTTACATACATTTCTACCCCGTTTAACATATATCGGACTATTTGCCATCTAGAGGAGGGGGAAATTGGAATACAAGGCTTGATGTTGAAAAATTTTCCATGTACATGTTTTGAAAATAAAAAGCTTTAACTAAAAAAAAAAATAGTTCAGTGCAGGGAGACTGGGTTCTAGACCTGCCTCCTACTCACTCTGATCTCAAGACATGTTCCCCTTCTCTGGGGGCTTAGTTTTCTTGCCTGGAAAAATGGGGTCAATGATGCTTGCATTTACTACTTCATCAAGGTGCTGTAAGATTTAGAGGAGCTCCTAGAAGGTCATTTCTTATTAGACAGAAGGGAATATACTGTGGATCAGTACAGGTTTTCCAACTAGCCCTCTCCACCTCTGTCCCTGTCTCCCATCTCCCACTGCAATACAACATTTAATGAAAGCTTAATAGACCAATTAGTCTTTAAAGCAATTGTATCTGGGTGCTTTAACAGCAGTGTTATAAAGAGAGTCCATGATTTCTAAAAGTTGCAAAAGGTAAAAGTGGGATGTCCATGCAAGGGATATTTAGGACAGCTTAAATTAGAGCTGGAACTTGAAGGCTGTCTAATGCAATCTTTCTTTGTACCGTGGAGAAACTGAAGCCAAGGTCATATGGTCGGAGAGTGGCAGAGTCCATGCTAATTTTTTAAAGTAAATTCTCTTTGAGCTGACAGATATAGGTAATGGATGTTCCGGCTAATCAAATCTCTGATTCACAGAGTTGTTGTTCAGTTGTTTCGGTCACAACTGACTCTGTGACCCCATTTGGATTTTTAACTAGGCTGAGAGAAACCTAGCTTGGAAAAGCACTCCAGACCCAGGAAGTCTTGTGTTCAAGTTCAAACTCCAGTATTTCCCAACTGTGAGATTTTGGAAAGGTTCTTATCTTCTCTATGTCTCAATTTCCTCATCTACAAAATGGGGATAAAAATATCTAAATGGCCTACTTCGTAGGGTTGCTATAGAAAAAGTATTTTATAAACCTTAAAGTATTATAGAAGAGAATTATTATTGACCAATCAATAATCAATAATTTTGTCAGACACTGAAGAGTCAAAGAAAAAGTAGAATAAGGGATTTATATAGTACTATGTAAATCCCTTATTCTACATTTCTCTTGATTCTTGATAACTGCAGAGAAAAAAACTTTAAGCAGTTATGAACTATTATCCATGGGATCTCTAAATTTGAATCTACTTTCCCTGGTATCCTGTATGTACGTGTGGGTAAGTACATTATAGACTCTTTTTTTCTTTTTCTTTTTTTATAATTAGCCTTCATTTTAAAGTCATTTTCAACATTCTTTTTTTATAAGATTTTGATCTCCAAATTTTTCTCCCTCCCTTCCTCCCCTCTTCCCTTTCCTACATTATAGACTTTCAGTTTCCCACCATTTTATTTTTTATTTGAAAAAAAAAAAAACAAGAGTAAGAAAAAAAGGAAAACAAAAGAAATACAAAATAAAGCAAAGCAAAAGAGAATATTGTCATGTGCCCAGCAGAACATCAAGGAAGGGTTCACGGTATATAACAACAAATTACCAGATCAAGATAGTATATGTATATATACATATATATATATATTAGTATTAGAAATTATATTTATGAATGAACATTTTTGCTTACTTCCTTGTAAATTTCTCTGGTTCTTTGCTGCTCACATTATTTACTTTATTCTTTTTTTCCACCTTTCATTCTCCCTCCACTCCTAAGAAAGCTACATTAAGAAAAGATATATTTAGGTATAGATATAGAGATACATACACATACTCATACTCACACCCACACCCACTCCACATTCACACCCATATCTTTCCTATTTCCACTGTCTCTTTAATTAAATAATTGCTCCTTATTTGTTTCACTGTTACTTAATTTCCCCCCATCTAAGGATCCCTTCTTTGTCTTCTTCCCTAGCCCTTTGCTTCCCCATGTGCTCATCCTTCTCCCCTTATTTTTTTGTAGATTTTGGAAAGTGCTATACTCTTTATGGTTTATATGTAGTGTTGTCTTTTAAACCCATTCCTTATGTGAGTAGGTTTTCAGAACTATGAGCCCTCCTCCCCCTTCTAATGCCTCTATTATTCCTCTGAACTTCATTTGTATGACATGATTGTTATTTTTACCTTAACTCTGCCAGTTTTTCTTTTGAGCTATCCTATTGTTGATGTGAATTATATATATATATATATATATATATATATATATATATATATATACATATATGTGTATATATATATCATAAATAATTTGTTCATATTTAAACATTTTGTCCCTGTTAAATTTCTTAAAATTGATCTTTCATATTGGCTCTTATATCATGATTTTCTGTTAAGTTCTGGTTTGGTTGATAGAAAGTCTTGAAAATCTGAAAGTTCATTTAATATCCATTTTTTTCTCATTCAGGATTATAGATAATTTTGCCAGATATGATATTTTTGGCCTCAGACCTAGTTCTTTTGAATGTCCCTGGATATGATTTAAGGATCTGCGGTCTTTTATTGTAGCTACTGATAAATCTTGTATAATTCTAATTGTAGCTCCAGTGTATTTGAAATTTTTTTCTCATTTCTTGCAAAATTTTCTCTTTGATCTGGGGGTTTCAAAATTTGACAATAATATTCTTGTGTGTTTTCCACACAGGCTCTCTTTGAGATGGTGATAGGTGGATTTTTTTCTATTTCTACCTTCCTCTCATGTTCTGTTACTCCAGGACAATTTTCTTGGATTATTTCCTGCATTATTGTGTCAAGGTTCTCTTTTTGGTCAGAAGTTTCTAGAAATCCAATTATTCTTATATTTTCTCTTCTTAATCTGTTTTCCAGATCTGTCATTTTAAAAATATGATGTTTCATATTCTATTCCATTTTCTCATTCTTTATAATCTGTTTTGTTATTTCTTGCTGTCTCATTGGCTTCCCCTTGGCCAATTCTAATTTTCAAAGCTTTATTTTCAACTTTGAGATTCTATACCTCTTTTTCTAATTGGTTAACTTTTTTTTTCATAAGCTTCTTGATTTTCTTGGATGGTTTTATTTTTTTCTTTAGTTTTACCCTCAATGTCTCTCATTTGATTTTTTAATTCTTTTTTGAGTTCTTCTATAAATTCTCTGGGCAGGGAGCCATTTCACATTACTTTTGGGGTAGAAGCTTTTTTCACTAAAGTGTCCCCAGAAGATGAATCCTGGTCTTTCCTGTTCCCATAATATATTTCTATGATAGAATTCTTTCTTCTTTGCCAATTTATTTATTTTTTAATAAGAAGTATTAATGTAAGCATCTCTAATTATGAAGTGGGGGGTTGGTGCCTCAAACTTTCCACTCTGACCAGGAATCCTAGTGCCCACAGCCAGGAGTGTCCCAGGCCACAGCTTTTACACTCACTTGGTTCTGGTTCCTATTCTCCCAGGACGACATCTCAGCAGCACAGCTGGGTCTGGGGTTCCCAGTCAGCCCAGGTTCACTCAGTCTTTCCAGACTCAGATCCCAACTCAACAAACCATCCTGGAGGTGAAAGTCTCTGTGGTTCCTGCTGAGGCTCCCACCACATCCATCTAGCCTGAGAGGTCCCCACTGGATGTTTCTAGGGAGCTAGCCTGCAGGTATTTGTACTTCAGGCAGGTTAATCCCAGTCCAGGGTCTTTTTTCATATCTTCTCAAGTTGTATGTGGAGGACCTCAGTTCTGCCCTAGTCTTATTGGTTTTTCATGTCTATGTTCACCCTGAGGCACAAATTTATTCTATTTGCTGGAGAAATTGGGAGAGCTTGAAATTTACCAACTTACTCTGCCATCTTCCCAGAATCCTCCCCCTTTACAGATTTTTGAAGGAATAGTTATACCAACAGCTCTTATTGTACCACCTTAGTAAATACTCCTTCCTAAAAGTTATTTGTCAGGCTAATTCTAATCAACTAACAATTATGGCAGGAAGCATACTGGTGGGGGCTTGGAGCTGTTTAACCTTAGGAAGACAACTTCCAGAGATCTGAGTCTAGACAGTACTATATAAGTATATTATATCATATATATATATATATATATATATATATATATATATATATATACACACACATCTAGATGAAATAGGACAATCTTGTGAGGGGAGTTAATAGGGAGAGAATAGGACAGACTATAGTGGACAGGACAGTGTTTGAGCTGAGAGATAATGTCACGTGTGGACAAAAGCACAAAGACCATTTTAGTAAAAACATACCATATATTTTAAAAAGTAACATGTTGCAAGACGGATTTTACATGTTAAATAGAGATTATATTTCATACTAAGAGGCAAGAAGCCACTAGCACTTCTCAAGTGCTTCTCAATGGTCAGATCTGCTTTATTACTAACAATTATCAAGAAAACATCACATAAACACACTTCTCACAAAAATGATACTGAACAGAAACGAGTCTTTCCTGGATGATTCTAGACCCTAAGAGTCTCTGATTCTGTATTCAACTAAATGCGATGTGACATGAGCAGAAATTCAAATCCAGAGCCTATTAATAGACATGGACTTCATTCCAGGAAAACTGCTTTGCAAATTATGGGGTCACAAAGCTTCCATATCTGTATCACCCATGACAGGGGCACAAATTGGCACTCCAATTGCACGGGTGGTATTTATAGTTGGGTCATCAGCTGGACAGAAATCATCATTTTGTTTCTATTGACAGCAGAGCCAGTAACAAGATGGAAGGACAACAAGCTCTAATCTGTAACTTGGATTCTAGATTTCTCATCCAGGGCCCCAGACTGCTCTGGAGTCTTTCTAAGTCTGGAAGAATTTTATACAAACAAAAAAAAAAACATTTTCCATTTCTCCCCAGATAACTTTTGGATGGAAAAACAAGAGAACAGGGCCAACTTTTCTTTGTTTTATGCAGAGCAGGAACTAAATGCAGAGGCCAAGTCCAAAGAGTCCATATGCCATAAATAAACTTCTCACCATTCCTGTGGTTCTGTTGGACAAACCCAGATCCCAAGCCCTACCCAGACCTAGGTTCAATATCCATAGAGGCCTTAGAGATTATTTTGTCCAACCCCCTTGAACTTTTATTTTATATATGGACCAAAAAGAAATGAGTCAGTTGAGGTCATAGCTAATTCTTGAAAAATTCTACCATTGACCTTACTAAAAGTTGAAGTGATTTATTTGGAACATTCTCAGATCATCTATTAATCCTTGAATGATGGAGACTATTATTTAACTAAAATATTATTTAATTAATCATCCCATTGGTAATCACAATAACCAGTCTTGGTCCTAAAGAATAGATGGGGAAACACATCGTCTCTAGCAAGTGGGGAACTACAGGTATGGAAATTTTACATACACTGGGGCACTGGATAGAGGACAGGCTCTGGTCTCAGGAGGACTGAGTTCAGATCCAGCCTCAGACATTTACTAGTTGTATGACCCTGGGCAAATCACTTAACTCCAATTACCTCACAGGAAGGAGAGGAGAGGAGAGGAGAGGAGAGGAAGGAGAGGAGAGGAGAGGAGAGGAGAGGAGAGGAGAGGAGAGGAGAGGAGAGGAGAGGAGAGGAGAGGAGAGGAAGGAGAGGAGAGGAGAGGAGAGGAGAGGAGAGGAGAGGAGAGGAGAGGAGAGGAGAGGAGAGGAGAGGAGAGGAGAGGAGAGGAGAGGAGAGGAGAGGAGAGGAGAGGAGAGGAGAGGAGAGGAGAGGAGAGGAGAGGAGAGGAGAGGAGAGGAGAGGAGAGGAGAGGAGAGGAGAGGAGAGGAGAGGAGAGGAGAGGAGAGGAGAGGAGAGGAGAGGAGAGGAGAGGAGAGGAGAGGAGAGGAGAGGAGAGGAGAGGAGAGGAGAGGAGAGGAGAGGAGAGGAGAGGAGAGGAGAGGAGAGGAGAGGAGAGGAGAGGAGAGGAGAGGAGAGGAGAGGAGAGGAGAGGAGAGGAGAGGAGAGGAGAGGAGAGGAGAGGAGAGGAGAGGAGAGGAGAGGAGAGGAGAGGAGAGGAGAGGAGAGGAGAGGAGAGGAGAGGAGAGGAGAAGAAAAAGAAAGAGGAAAGGAGAGAAGAAAGGAAGGAAGAGGGGAGGGAAGAAGGGAGAGGGAAAAGAAAAGGAAAGGAAAGAAACTTACATAAATTCTCAGATGAAATCACTTGATCAGATGGTCTTGTTTCAAAGTTTTTCTTTGTTAGAAGGAGAGTTCCATTGGGAAAGCCTTTTGAGAAAAAATTTAAAGCACTGATTAAAATTTTAAAACAAAATATTAAAATAAAATCACATACAGTCTAATATTCTGTGTCTTTTTATAGCCTCTTCCCTATATCTTGTTTGAAGGCGGATCACTCAAGTCTTTGGATTGACCTAGAGGCACAGGCATGGAATATTTATTATTTCAACTTGACTTTTCATCACAGCAATGAAACGAGCACCAACCTTTCCTGCCTTCTATATTTCCTTACTCTATGCCTTTCCCTGAGCCTCAATTTCCTAATCCATAAAATGGATATAATAATTCCAGCAGTTGCTGTGAGGAAATTACTCTAATGTGCTGTGTAATCATGAGCTAATGCCATGACTATTAGAACTAAGTGAAATGTCCTCTAACCTTGAAACATGAATATAACCTTATGAAAGCCACAATTTGCCTAATCACCTAAAATTCCATCCAAGTGGCTTTGATTATAGAAGGACTTCATTTTAAAAGCAATATCTCTATCTAGCAGCCCCAAGGCTGGATCCTAAGATCCAGCAAGATTGTGAGGTTTGCCGCATTCTGGAGAGTCCGGTGATTAACAAAGGAGAGCCTTCCTTATGGGACTGGGACACAAAGAAAGCCTATTTATGCAAAGGAATCCACTTCCCTCCCAGTTCCCTCTCTGATCCCCTCCATTTACTCATTGCCTCCCCCATCCCTGCTTTCCACCTCTTCTTTAAGGCTTGTAAGCTCCTGGATATTAGGGATGGGATATTTTCTTGTTTTTGTACCCTCAGCACTCAGAATAACCCCTGGCATGTGGCAAACACCTAATAATGCTTTATCTATTTACCGATTTATCATAGAACAGTAAAATCCTATGATGTAAGAATGAAAAGGGGGGCTTGGAGATCATCAGTGATAAAATTCCTCTTCCTACCCACCCCCATTTTATAGATGAAGAAATTGAGAGTCAGAGATTATTACCGGGCATGTGGACATGTGTCAAGGGCAGTTTGCTTAGACCAGGGTTAATTAATCCTGGGGCCATTTACTTAATTATACATAATGAAGCATTGTAAAGGGTGACAACAACAAAATGCATGAAATCAAAGATGGGTCACGTGCAGAAGCGCTGGACAGCTCCCCTGCTCCACCTGTAGAAGTCACTCCAGAAGCCCCCTCCCTGCCTCCCTCTCAGCATGTTTGGGAGAGAGCTTTTGTGGCAAACACGTGGGAAGACATGGACAGGAGTGTCATAGGGTGGACAGGCATATATGAATAATAATTTGCCTCCTTTGAGAGAACACTCTTGCTGGTGAGATCAAAGATGTTGCTTGTGTATGTGAGGACATAAGGATATAGACAGCTCCTCCTTTCCTCTGCTGCCTTTCCCTTTGCTTCTCTGTTTGTCCCTGCCTCCCCTTGACAAGTGATAGGGGAGCTAATTAGAGGTGTGCCAAATGCTCTCTCTTTTGTCTGGTAGCTAGGAAAAAAAGCATAGGAAAGGTCAAGTGGTCTTCTCTCTTAGAGGGGAAAAACACAGTCCTGGTCGTTTCTCTCATCATTCCCTCCTCCCCTCACCCTTCCCCTTTTCCCAGCAAAAGGGATTCTTACAAGCTGAATAAGGTCCACAGAAACCATTAATTTCCTCTGTATAGAGAGGATCCTTGGAATAAAGGCTCTATCACTTCCCAAGATTTCCTTGCCACAGCCTCTGGATGCACATCATTTTTATATCCTAGAACAGAAGGCTATTCCAAAAGCTACTGGAGGAAGCCGTGGTCAACAGCAGAATATAATAGTAGCTGACATTTCAAGGCACTAGGAATACAGTTTGGAGCCAGTCGCTTGGGATGGAGTCCAGGTTCTCTCTATGCCTCCTAATGAAGACAATACTGGAAAAAATGGTTTACATAACTGGCTGAGGATAAAGGGCGCAGAAGGGGGAGGGAGAAAGGAAGCTTGTGGTTCACAATTTTCAGATTGTATTGTTCCATTTTGAAAAATCCGTTTCATGGCTGTGCACTTGGAAGTTTTGACCCAGTCCCTGGAAAAGATAGCCACTGGTTCCCTCTTATTGGATTAGTATCTACCCAGTCAATCAGAGACCCTGCTCAAGAATGACAGGAGCAGGAGCAAGAGAGGGCCCCTTTGCTAATGATATTTCCTGTGGCAGCCAACATGAGACAGTTTTACTGTACTGCCAGGCAAGTAAGGAATGCATCATGGTTCATTTAAAAGATACTTTGTGAGCATGGGGGATGGGGAAGGAGGCTCAATACCTAGCAGGTAGCCCCAGAATAAGAGGGAACTGCGACAGGTTGGTTCCTCCCTGCTGTCTCCAGAGTGGTGAAAGGCAAAAATTAAAAAAAAGAAAATCCAGGCCTGGCCTGATACTTGACACTTTCCAGTCTGAAAGGTCTAGCCCTGTTTAGTCTTCAGTTAATTTATTCTGGTTTCCATGCCCAGCCATTCAACATGCCCAGGGCCAAGCTAGAATAGAGCTGCCCCAGAGGGTGGTGGGGTTATTTGGCAAATGACCAGGTTGGTGATAGAAGGGGCAGGTGAAAGGCCAGCTGCATTTTGTTTTTTTGTTTTCTATAGTTGTGGGAGGAGAAAGCAAATATCAAAAGCTACCCAGAGCCTTGCCATTATTACCTTCCCCTTAAGCCCAGATACACCACAC
Organism: Sminthopsis crassicaudata; assembly: GCF_048593235.1. Taxonomy (NCBI): domain Eukaryota; kingdom Metazoa; phylum Chordata; class Mammalia; order Dasyuromorphia; family Dasyuridae; genus Sminthopsis; species Sminthopsis crassicaudata. The sequence continues at coordinate 596,800,265 of NC_133618.1, forward strand.
CAGAACATTGGTCCCTGGGCATGGAGGCGAAGGAAAATGGACCAGATTGTAATCTCACTGACTTATGGCATTCCCAGTAAGGAAACGCCCTTCTCCAGTACAGGTGAGCACTGAGTATAATTTCTAGGCTTTTGTCTGAAGAGATGCCTGGACACAGAGAGAGCAGTGACTATGCTTCTTATTTCCTCAGGACATATAAAAGGAAATTCTCTAACAAGGGTTAGGAGCTAGGAATGCTTTTCTTGCCTTGATCAGAGAGACCTGGCTGCTTCTTCCATTACTGCTTTACCTCTAACATTCTTTGCTCCTATGACTATCATTGTATGAATTTTGCCCAATAGACAAAAAAAAAAAAAAAAAGGCCAGGTCTTGGATGTTTTTAGGACAGGCTTGAAACAGAGGTAAGATTAAATAAATTTACAACTAAGACTATGAGTGTCTAATTCATGCCATCTAATAGACTAAAAAAGTGACTCCTTTAAAAAAAGGGGCAGCTGGATGGTGCAGTGGACAGAGCACCAGCCCCGGAGACAGTAGGGCCTGAATTCAAATCCAGCCTCAGACACTTGATACTTACTGTGTGACCCTGGACAAGTCACTTAACCCTGATTGTGCACAAACAAAAAGTATCTCAGGCTCTTCTCTGGAGATGAAGTTCCTACAAGTAAAAGTCAAGGCAGTAAGTGTGATACTTCATAAATGATTCCCCTGGAGTGAATGGGGAGCACTACAAGATGGTTGATTGCTGGGAACCCTATACTTTGCCTTTTAAAACACCTAAAATTCTCCTTCCTACTATTTAACTTAGAATTGCAACGTTTCTGAACTTCTACAGCAAAAATTCCTACCTATCCTGGGGTTTGTGACCTTATATTTAAATATTTTGATAATTAAATATAATTATTTTCTTTAGTAACGCTACACCATTTTGTTTTATATGTTTAGAAACATTATTCTGAGAAGGGGCATACAGGTTTTATTAGACCACCAAAGGGATCTATGATTCAAAAAGGGTTAAATTTTCTGTGTGGGGGAGAAAAGGAGGGAGATTTGGATGAGAATCAAGGATCAAGCCCAGAGCATGAAATACCAGTCACTCCACACCCTGATGTTGAAAACTCACCTGTTATTAAAAGCATTCCAGCTACCCAAATACATGCATTCCACTCCAGCCTCAACCAGCTCCCACCCACCCTTTTCCATTCTGATGACTTCCACCAGCTGATCCTGACTTCTGGCAGCCTCCTAGACCAAGAGCCCCACCTGTGGGGTTGTGCTTGGAGAACACCATACCGAGTTCCATGTGAAGCAACTATTGAGATCTAGAGCTCTTTTTAGAGAAGGAAGGGGAAAACTAGATCTCTGGGTTTAAAAGGCAAAAGCTGCTCAACCACTGGGAAAATAGGTTACAGACAAAATTCGTTTCTCATGCCCCACTATCTATTTGTTACAGAAATGAAGGATCTTGGGTCCTGGAAGGAACTTTAGAAACCTTTTGGGTGATGGAAGTCAGGCATTCCTTCTCAGAATAATTTTTTAATGCATAACATAAAATACATAAGATATAACTAAAAATTCCCTAATTCTATTGAAATACAGTTAGCAATTTAAAAAATGTTTCCAGACCTCTTGGTCAAGAATCCCAGATCTAATTCAGTCTGCTCACATAGAGTGAAACCCAGAGAGGTAAAGAACCAGACAGTTGCAGAATTAGGTCTAAATTCCCATCTCTCAAACCACCACAATGGAGAGTTTCTCTACCTATCAGTGGGTATCTAATAAGAACAAGAGGCATTGGAAAGAGAAAGAGATTGTGGGTGATTGATTAAGAGATTAGACTCTGGTATTTTGACCTTGGATGTGTTTGTAGAAATACCAGAAGGTAAGCCCAGTGGGTGCCTCCAGCTCTCCTAGTTACTTGGCCAGGTTGGTGTTTTGGCTTTATCACAGGAGAAACTAAAATACTTACAGTTTCTCTTCCTTGTCCATCAAATATACTTTTTAGATTTCCTTTTGAGTACCATTTAAAATAAAAAAGGAAAAAATGGCCAAATTTGTTGCAACTTCTCCATTAAATCAACCTCTAAGCATCCTTCTTCTTTGGGATTATTTAGAGCAGGAGTCATTTCCTTCACTGTCTTTGTTTTCCCAGTGCCAAAATGCTTGGAAAAGATAATGCTCTATGTTGAAGGGGGATGTGGGGAAACTGGGACACAATTGTGAACCATTCTGGAGAGCAGTTTGGAACTATGCTCAAAAAGTTATCAAACTGTGCATACCCTTCTTTGATCCCCGACAGTGCTACTATTGGGCTTATATCCCAAAGAGATCTTAAAGAAGGGGAAAGGACCCATATGTGCAAAAATGTTTGTGGCAGCCCTCTTTGTAGTGGCCAGAAACTGGAAACCGAGTGGATGCCTATCAATTGGAGAATGGCTGAATAAATCATGGTATATGAATATTATGGAATATTATTGTTCTGTAAGAAATGACCAGCAGGATGATTTCAGAAAGGCCTGGAGAGACTTACATGAACTGACGCTGAGTGAAATGAGCAGGACCAGGAGATCGTTATACACTTCAACAACAATACTATATGATGATCAATTCTAATGGATGTGGCCTTCTCCAACAATGATTCAAATCAGTTCCAATTGTTCAGTAATGAAGAGAACCAGCTACACCCAGAGAGAGAACTATGGGAAATGTGTGGAACACAACATAGCATTCCCACTCTTTGTTATTGTTTTACTAGCATTTTTGTTTTGCTTCTCAGGTTTTTTTTTCTTTCTTTCTAGATCCAATTTTTCTTGTGCAGCAAGATAACTATAAATATATATACATATATTGGATTTAACATATACTTTTACATATTTAACATGTATTGGACTAGCTGCTATCTAGGGGAGGGTGGTGGGAGAAGGAGGGGAAAAGTTGGAACACAAAAGTTTTGCAAGGGTCAATGTTTTGTAAATAAAAATCTATTTAAAAAAAGAGAAGAGAGGGAGAGAGAGAGAGAGAGGAGAAAAAGAGAGAAGAGAGAGACACAGAAAGAGACAGAGAAATATAGAGGAGAAAAGAGATAGAAAGAGAAAGGAGAGAGGAAGGGGGAGAGAGGAGAAAGGGAGGGGGAGAGAGAAAGAAACAAAGAGAGACCGGGAGAGATGCAGAGAGGAGAGAAAAAAAGAAAAAGAGAGAAAGAACTTAATAAATATGGGAATTTGTTTTGCTTAACTACATGTTTATAGCAAGGGTTTTGTTTTTCTTACTTTCTCATTTGGAGATGAGGAAATTTGAGAGAAAGAGAATACATTTTTGAAAATACAATGAATGTTAATTTTTAAAGGGGGGGAGATGAGAAGCATTTATTAAGCATCTATTATATACCAGGCATTTGACCATAATTTTCTCATTTGATCCTACAACCACCTTAGGAAGTAGATGTTATTATTATCCACATTTTATAGTAGAGGATACAAAGGCAGACAGAGGTTTGTGATTTGACCAGGGTCACACAGATAGCAGGTGTTTGAAACCACATTTGAACTTGTCTTCCTGACTTCAGGCTTGAAAAGAAAGGAAGGAAAGAAGGAAGGAAGGAAGGAAGGAGGAAGGAAGGAAGGAAGGAAGGAAGGAAGGAAGGAGGAAGGAAGGAAGGAAGGAAGGAAGGAAGGAAGGAAGGAAGGAAGGAAGGAAGGAAGGAAGGAAGGAAGGAAGGAAGGAAGGAAGGAAGGAAGGAAGGAAGGAAGGAAGGAAGGAAGGAAGGAAGGAAGGAAGGAAGGGAAGGGAGGGGAGGGAGGGAGGGAGGGAGGGAGGGAGGGAGGGAGGGAGGGAGGGAGAGAGGGAGGGAGGGAGGGAGAGAGGAAGGGAGGGAGGGAGGGAGGAAGGAATGGAGGGAGGGTGGAAGGGAGGAAGGGAGGAAGGAAGGGAGGGAGGGTGGAAGGAAGGAAGGAAGGAAGGAAGGAAGGAAGGAAGGAAGGAAGGAAGGAAGGAAGGAAGGAAGGAAGGGAGGGAGGGAGGGAGGAAGGAAGGAAGGAAGGAAGGAAGGGAAGGAAGGAAGGAAGGAAGGAAGGAAGGAAGGAAGGAAGGAAGGAAGGAAGGAAGGAAGGAAGGAAGGAAGGAAGGGAGGGTGGAAGGAAGGAAGGAAGGAAGGGAGGGAGGGTGGAAGGAAGGAAGGAAGGAAGGAAGGAAGGAAGGAAGGAAGGGAGGGTGGAAGGAAGGAAGGAAGGAAGGAAGGAAGGAAGGAAGGAAGGAAGGAAGGGAGGGAGGGAGGGAGGGAGGGTGGAAGGAAGGAAGGAAGGAAGGAAGGAAGGAAGGAAGGAAGGAAGGGAGGGAGGGTGGAAGGAAGGAAGGAAGGGAGGGAGGGAGGGAGGGAGGGAGGGAGGGTGGAAGGAAGGAAGGAAGGAAGGAAGGAAGGAAGGAAGGAAGGAAGGAAGGGAGGGAGGGAGGGTGGAAGGAAGGAAAAGAGGAAGGAAGGGAGGGAGGGTGGAAGGAAGGAAAAGGAGGAAGGAAGGGAGGGAGGGTGGAAGGAAGGAAGGGAGGGAGGGAGGGAGGGTGGAAGGAAGGAAGAAAGGAAGGAAGGAAGGAGGAAGGAAGGAAGGGAGGGAGGAAGGAAGGGAGGGAGGGAGGGTGGAAGGAAGGAAGAAAGGAAGGAAGGAAGGGAGGGAGGGTGGAAGGAAGGAAGGGAGGAGGGAGGGAGGGAGGGAGGGGAGGGTGGAAGGAAGGAAGGAAGGAAGGAAGGAAGGAAGGAAGGAAGGAAGGAAGGAAGGAAGGAAGGAAGGAAGGGAGGGAGGGTGGAAGGAAGGAAGGAAGGAAGGAAGGAAGGAAGGAAGGAAGGAAGGAAGGAAGGAAGGAAGGAAGGAAGGAAGGAAGGAAGGAAGGAAGGAAGGAAGGAACTATTGGCTAATTCTTCTTGCTTACCACTTTAGTGAGATCTCTGGGCCTTTGTAGATGCCCCAGCTTCACCCCTTCCCCCATCTTGACAGACAGCCTCAATTAGGTTGCTGAATAACTAGGAACATGGTACTATAGTAAACCTGTCACAAAAGCATGTTAATCACAGCCCAACTGACGCTTGACATCCGCTGGTGAAAGGCATTTTTACAGTGTTTCATTAAAATTGAAAGAAGGATTAAGAGGCCTCTTTCTTGATTAATGACGTTCTCTGCCTGAGAGATGTAATCCTATCTATAACCCCAAATTACTGGAAACAAAATTAAATTTCTGCCAGTGGATCATTCAGGGCACATATTGCACTATGAGGGAAAAGTAATATTTTTTAACATATTTTATCCAGTTTAGAGGTATGAGGAGTTATTGACATTAAAATAAAACAAAAACAAGAACAAAAATCCCCCATATTGTCTTGATGTTGGCCATACCAGAATATCCCTGGGAACTTCATGGTCAATAATAAATATATGTTGTTTAAAAAAAAAAAAAAAAAAAAAAGGAGGGACAATTCTTTATGTTATGAGCTCTGTAAGAGATGGAAGAGAGAGTTGTTTAATCAGAAAGCATCCAAAGAACTATCATCCTCCCTAGTTTT